>NC_041016.1:23507723-23882260 GCF_004193775.1 Glycine soja | reverse complement strand
TTCTTTTGTTAAGACATTATTTATTTTATTGATGTAATTGACTAATTGTTGATATTTTATTTACATTTGTATTGAACTTAATTTGATTGTGTTGCATTTTTTTGAAATTGAAATTCTTTTAAAACTAGGCCCGCGGACCGGCCTGTTCGACCCGAGGGGTCCACGGGGTGAGAGCGAACCAATTTATTAGGTCCGCATAAGAATGCAGGGCAGGCTGACCCGGTCCGCTACCAATGTGGGCGGGCCTTACATGGGGTGGGTCGGCCTGCTTACCCACCCCTAAACCCATCAGGTTAGGCATTCTTTACAGACCTATTCTACCTCAATGTTATTTCACTTATCTGTCACACCCATATCCAAATCCGACCCAAGCCCAAAAATGAACCATCCAATCCACGCCATTTAGACCATCCTCACCAAGTTCTCCTCCATTTTCAACCAACCCCATCAGCTTCCACCTCCCCACCAAATAACTCACCACATCACCCTTCAAACTTCTGCTTTCGCGGTCAATGTCCGACTATACCAATACTGATATTCCCAAAAATTTGAAATTGAGAAACAGGTCTCTGAACTCCTCGCGGCAGGTCTCATTTATCCCAATTGCAGTTTGTTTTTGTCACCAGTGTTACTCATCAAAAAGAAGGATGGTGGGTGGCGTATGTGCGTTGATTATCGCGTGCTTAACACCATTGCAGTTAAGGATAGACTCCCTATGCCTATGATAGACGAATTGTTAGATGACCTCGGCCTAGCCTCATGGTTCTCAAAGCTTGATCTCCGTCAGAATTTTCACTAAATCTCAATGGTCATCGACGACATTGAGAAGACGACGTTCCACACTCACCAAGGTCATTATGAGTATCGTGTAATGCCTTTTGGTCTATGCATTGCACCATCGACATTTCAAGCAACCATGAACACACTCCTTCAACCTTATCTGTGAAAATTCACCGCGGTGTTTTTCGATGACATTTTGGTTTATAGCGCCACCCTGGAATCTCACCTCCATCACTTAGAGTTGATTTTCACAACTCTCTTACAGGGGTAGTTCTTCCTTAAACACTCCAAGGCTTGTTTTCTCAACGACAAATGGAGTATTTAGGACATGTTATTTCCACTAATAGGATAGAACCAGACTACTCTAAGATTACCATGATGCTCGAGTGGCCAGTCCCCAACAACCAAAGGGACCTGCTAGGCTTCCTTGGACTCACGGGCTTTTACTGAAAGATCGTCAAAGGCTATGCCGCCATTGCTGCCCCTTTGACCTCACTCCTATGTAAAAACAACTTCAGTTGGACACCAAAAGCACATAAAGTCTTTGAGTGGCTTAAAGTTGCAATGACTAACACCCCTGTTTTAGCCATTCCAAATTTCTCTCTACCTTTCATATTGGAAACTGATGCCTCAGGAAGTGCCATGGGTGTCGTCTTAATGCAAGACAACCATCCTATTGCTTTCTTCAGTAAGCAACTCAATCCTCAATTACAAAGGGTCTCTACTTATGTGCGAGAGCTGCACGTAATGACCACTGCAATTCGAAAATGGCGTCATTATCTTCTTGGTCACCCCTTCATTGTGATTACTGACCACCAGAGTCTAAAAGATTTAATTTTCCAAGTGATTCAGACCCGTGAACAACAATATTATCTGTCAAAATTACTTGGATATGACTTCAAGATTGAATATTGTTTGGGCTCTGCAATCATTGTCACAAATGCATTATCTCGTGTAGAAGCTCCAACAGACAACCATTTACTTCTTTTGTCTATACCCAATTTCGTTTTCATAGAGAAACTTCGACAAACACTATTTGCAAGCTCAGAATTCCAGGAGAAATTACAAGCAATTTAGACAGACCCCAATTCTTACCCTGATTTTAAAATCCACAATGGGTTAATTTACTTTAAGGATAACATCTGAGTGAATTCTGCAAATCCTTATATCAAAATTTTGCTACTCGAATTTCATAGCACCCGCATTGGAGGCCACCTAGGTGTTACAAAAACACTCCATAGATTGCAATTTAATTTTTATTGGGAACATATGCACTGTCATGTTCAACAATTTGTTTGACAGTGCCATACATGCCAACAAGTTAAGCATGTTTCCTGGCGACCTACCAATCTTTTGCAGCCACTCCTGATACCTTCGGTGATATGGGAGGATTTATCATTAGATTTTGTCACTCATCTTCCTAGTTCACAAAGCTTCACAGTCATATTAGTGGTGGTTGATCGCTTTTCAAAAGGGGTTCATCTGGGAACTCTACCCCCTGCATTTACCGCCTTCAAAGTTGCTACCTCATTCTTGGATATTTCCTATAAATTACACGGCTTTCCAGGAAGCCTCGTCTCAGACCGCGACCCCATCTTTATCGGTGCATTTTGGAGAGAACTTTTCAAGCTTGCTAGAACCACGTTACGGATGAGCACCGCTTATCATCCACAAACGGATGGTCAAACTAAAGTTATGAACAAGGTAATCGAACAATACCTCCACTCTTTTGTTCACACTTGACCAAAGGATTGGCACAAATTTCTTAGTCTTGTATAGTGGTCGTACAATACTTCTCTCCATTCTGGAATAGGCACCACATTGTATGAGATCACCTACGGCAAACCACCGCCATCACTTCCACGCTATCTTATCGGGTCATCTAAAAATGAGGTTGTTGACTCACTCATCACCATAAGATAGACACTACATGAATCATTTCTTCGCCACCTCATCAAAGCTCAAAATGATATGAAGAAACAAGCTGATAACAAATGAAGGGTTGTGACATTTCATGTCGGGGGTTGGGTTTACGTTAAACTCTGCCCTTATTGGCAAACATCTGTTACAGGAACATCATAGCACAAACTTTCAAAACGCTACTATGGACCCTTCGAAATCATTGAACACATTGGGCAGGTGCCCATTGCTTCCAGTTGCTGGAAAATTCGAAGATTCATCATGTGTTTCATTGTTCCTTGCTTTGCCCTCACCATGGTCCTCTTGTTTGAGATTCAGACCCTCTACCCCCAAATGTTGTAGGTAACAACCCCTTATTGGAACCACTATCCATTCTCTCCTCCAAATTGGATATGACCAAAGATCCTCTGACCCGCCTGGTCTTGGTGCAATGGCGCGGTCTTGCACTCGAGGATACAACTTAGGAAAATTGGGATGAGCTTCGTCAAGCTTACCACCTTGAGGAAAAGGTGGATTTTTCAAAGGGGGTGTTGTTAGCAATAGCAGAATTACCGAAACTAACCAGAACAAGAATAGCGACATCATCTAGCAAGGGAGGCCCAAAAGGAATACAACAAGACCCAATTACTTGAAGGATTTCAGCACTTAGTGCTAGGATAGGCTATAACAGAATTTGTTAGAAAGGATTCTGTTATGCAATTCTGTTAGTGTTTTGTCCTTTCAATTCTACACTACCAGACAATTACTAGTATAAATAAGATGAATGAGAATGAAATAGACAAGCAAGAAATTCATCAATAATCAGTAGTTCATGGAGGAATACCTTGTCCTCAAATTCAAGGTTATCTAGTGCTAATTCCCACTACAAAAAAAAGCATTTTTCTGACAGCCAAAATCCACTGGAAACGTTAAAATTCCATCACTAACTGTAAATTTCCGACGGATTTCCGACGAACAAAAATCCGTCGGATAAATCGTAGTAGGAAATTTTAACCGACAGATTTTTTGTAATCCGTCGGAAATTTCTAATGGATTTTTTGTCAGAAAGTTTTCATGGGAAATTTCCGACAGAAAGTTTCCATGGAAAATGTTCATCGGAATTTTGCCATGGATTTTTCATGGGAAAGTTTCCGTGAGAAATTTCCGACGGAAAGTTTCCGTGGGAAATGTCCGTCGAAATTTAGCCACGGATTATTTCCGATTGATTTTCCCCCGGAAATTTCCAATAAAATTTTCCATGAATTATCTTGGATGGGAGACAATCCAAATCTAGAGAGGGAGTGGAAGTGTGAAAAAGTTGTACAATAGGAAATAAAAAAATAGGAAGTGGGAAGAGACAAAAAGAGGTGCGAATAACAAAGCCCAAACCTCACCCACATCAAATCCATTTTTACTGGGTTTTCTTCGAGAATGAAAAATTTAGTAGTTAAATGAGCAAAGTTAAAAAGATGGACTTAGATTCTTTCCAGTTGGTCATGCATTTGTTTGAGGCTAAGGTTAGTCATGCATTTTTTTGAGTCATGCATACCAAATTTGAGGCTAAGGTTAGTCATGCATTTTTGTTGAAGAAATTCCTTTATATCTTCGTACGGTTGAAGTTGACCGCATTAGATGTATGTATTATTGGACTTTATCTTTATTATATTTTTTCTTTTCTTTTATAATTTTTTTTAATTATTTTTTCTGTGAAATATTTGCTAAAAGATCTCTCTAGAGATGTGTTGTATTGTAGTCTGGTATATTCTTGCTCATTTTTAAAAATTGGGAGTAAATGAAGGTTGGCTTAGGCTTGAGGTGCATTAACTAAATGATTGGGGTTTGATTATTGCTTGTGATCTTTAGTTGTTTGTAGCAACGGAAGCCGTATTTGAGGCTTGTGGGGAGCACAACCAATAAATCAGAGGGTGATGGTTCCTTTTGCAATGCTGATGCAGTGGCCATACCAAAATAACTCCTTATTTTTTTCTTAAGAGAGTTGTATTTTAGGCTAACTGCATTGTGCTCTTTTTAGATGCTTTTGGCATGAGGGTAAGATGAGTATGAAGATGCTTTTGGTTAATTTATGAATGGTAAATTTGAGTTTCTAAAAAGTTGCTTGTTCTTTATAATGTTAGTTAAATTTTCATGAGCTTTTTGTAATAACATGGCAGGGTAAGTTTGAGTAGATGAGTTACTACTTACTACTATCCATTATATTTGGCAATTCTTTGGTATGTTCTGCAAGAGATGGCATAGGCTTTCTTCAAACCTTGATGTGTTCTCCAACATGATTTTATATTGAAAATATCAACCTATGTGATTTTTTTTCATTTTATGTTAAAAAATTATAAATGTTAAAAATTTCTTATCATTGCAAAAATTTGTGTCTTCCTTATTCTTAGAGTTTTTAAATTTTTTAAAATACATTAACTAAAATCACACATATTGTGGGGTTTTCCCTGACGACAAATTGTGGTTGAGGTGATCTGGGTGGAGAAGCATACAAGGCAGAGACTTAAGCACAAGTTCCTTAGTTTCTCCTATATCTGATATCATTGACACTTGCTAGTTTTTCTTGGTTATGAACCTTGGTTGTGTTATGGATCTTAGTTTTTAATTTCAGTTATGTCATGGATCTTTGATTTTAATTTTTGTTATGTTATGGATCTTGGTTATGGTTTGACACTTGATTTTTATTTTCAGTTGTGTTATGAATTTTTTTTCCTCCTACAAGATGTCTTCATCATTATCATCAAATGACTCATCACTATCATCAAATCACTCTTCATCTGGCGATGACGATCACATTACGAAGGACAAAGTATTGATGTTTGTTGTAGCTAATGTTACCAATTACTTCATGAATTATGTTGTGAAAAATCCATCTAGAGATTCAAGCATGACAGGCCATCGTTGGGTATCTGAAATTCTAAATGGTCATCCAATACGTTGCTACCAGATGTTTAGAATGAAGAAACTTGTCTTTCTTGAATTATGTGATATCTTGGAAACCAAGTACAACTTAAAGAAAACTCAAAATGTCATCATTTATGAGCAAGTTGGCTTGTCTTTATACATGTTAAGTCAACCAGGTTCTGTTCGTAATTGTGAGGAAAGATTTATTCAGGTGAAACAATATCTAGACATTTCCATAGTGTCTTAGAAGCTGTGTGTATGTTTGCAAATGATATAATTAAGCCGGTTGATCCATCATTTAGAGATACTCTTGATGAGATTCTAAAAGATGTCAGATATCACCCTTATTTTAGGGATTGTATTGGTGGAATAGATGGTACTCATATACGAGTTTGTGTTCGCTCTCATCTACAAGGAGTCTATATTGGTCGGAAAGGCTACACTACCACTAATGTCATGGTTGTTTGTGACTTTAGCATGTGTTTCACTTTTGTTTGGGCAGGTTGGGAAGGTTCTGCACATGATACTAAGATATTTATGGAGGCTTTACTTAAGCCTGCATTGCATTTTCCACATCCTCCTCAAGGTACTTAAAATTTATATATTATAAATATATGTATCATTATAATTTTATGTTCTAACTTGCTCTATTATTTTATTCTTTAGGTAAATATTATCTTGTTGATTCTGCTTACCCTACTTTTATGGATTTTCTAGGGCCGTACAAGAAAACTGGTATCATCTCCCGCAATTTAGAATTGGGCCTAAAATCGGGGGGAGAGTTGAAGTTTTTAATTATTATCATTCTAGTCTTCGAAGTACAATTGAACGTGCATTTGGTTTATGTAAAGAAAGATGGAAGATATTGGAAAATATGCACCTTTATTTACATAGATAATAATTAAATTATAAACTAGAATCTAAGTGATAACATTACTAAAACAACACTACTAGAAAATAAGGTTTCAACATCGGTTATTTAAGACTTTCAACATCGGTTATTAATTGATGTTGAAAGTACCGATGTGGAAAGTAGTATCATTAACATCAGTTTTTCAAAACCGATGTTAACTAATAAATACAACATCGGTTATTTAAATAAGCGATGTTATATGATAAGAATTATGAAAAAAAAAGTTATAAATCTATATATCAACATCGATTTTTAAAAAAACCGATGTTATAAGTGACATTTAACATCGGTTTTTTAAATAACCGATGTTAAATGTGACATGTGACATTGGTTTTTAAAAAACTAATGTTGTAGGTGACATTTCACATCGGTTTTTTAAAAAGCTGATGTTGTAAGTCATATTTAACATCAGTTATTTAAATAGGCGATGTTATATGATACGAATTATGAAAAAAAAAAGTTATAAATCTATAAATCAACATCGATTTTTTTAAAAACCGATGTTGTAAGTGACATTTAACATCAGTTTTTTAAAAAATCGATGTTAAAAAATGTTGAGATAGGTGACATTTAACATCAGTTTTTAAAAAAACTGATGTTGTAAGTAACATTTCACATCAGTTTTTTTAAAAACCGATGTTGTTTTAGAAACTTTTTTTTAACATTATGTCTTTTTTTCCAATAAATCCCAAAAATAACCTGTAAATTTTAAAATCAGACCACACAACATATAATTTTCATTCCGTTTTGAAACAGTTTTTACCAGAAAATTCAATGAGAAATTTTACCAATTACTATGAATTTAAAACATATTTAATGTTGAGACATGAATTGTAAATTAAGTAAGTAAATATAAACTACAATTACAAAATTGTCTAACCATCCTAAGTTTCATTTTTCACTTTCAAATAGTACTTTGCCCACTGGTTGCGAAGCGCCTTCAATTTTTCTGGTTCCAATGGTCTAGGATCAGTGAAATACTGCATGATATAATAAAACATAAGTTAATAATATATTAGCAATCATAATAATATGAAATTTGGTGAATTAAAAATTATCATTTCTCAATTATTCTGGAAATTTCCTAAGATTATAGTTGACATCCAGTGCATGACATAATACCCACACTCAGTGCTTCCTTTTTGTCTATTACACTAAATACATTATGAAATTTAGATATGCAACGATCAGTACAAATTAGTCTACACAGTACTAAAATATAAGTAAAAACATATTGTTTAAATAACTTACTTTAACAACAATCCACCTAGCAAGAGACTTGGATTTACTTTGTTGAGTATCGTCAAGTCCTTTCAAAGCACTATTGAATACAAACATAGATTCTTATTGTACATTTAAAATTTTGATTTACCTAACTAATGCTAATGCAAATGTATTGAAAAACAACACTGACCTATTAATTATGCCTTTGAGGTAGTTGTCTGGCTTATTATGCAACGAACAAAACCAAATGACAACATTTTCCTTAGGCAAAATGATGACCATTTGCCAATGTGCACTGCAGTGGAGACCAATATAGGTTATTATACTATTATACATTATTTAAATTCATTTGTTGAGTTTAAGTTACCCATTCAGGTAGGCTCCTAGGTACACATCCCGTTTTGAATTTTGCATCCAGTTCTTAATGTAATTTTCTAATTCAAATTGTGATTGGCCAGATTTCTGGATAGACTGTGGCTCGAGGAATCCATACACATTGATATTCCCGGCTCGTATACTTGTCTCAGCCATATGCCTATTGTTGTTAACACAAAGCAAATTATGCATAAAGGTAAAACAATAAATTAGGTAATTAACAATAATCTAAATTGACTTACAGAATCCACAACTGTATAACAGATATGCTGAGACATTGACCACCGTGTGCAATTTCAGACAGATCTTCATGCTTTATGTACAAGGGGAAGTTTTCATTAAACAGGCCAAACAAGGTAGCATCCCACATAACCTGCAATGGCTTCAGAAAAAGCTGTGGGATGGTCAATGTCATTAGATATAGCGGATCATCGACCTCATCATCCGGCCTATCTGTAGGTTTCGCGGGTACCACAGCTCCCTGTTTATCCAACATAATTAATTGACATAATTTAATCATAATAATCATTTTAATTAGAAAAATAAGCATTTAATGACACTAAAATACCTGTTCTGATAAACGCTTGACAAGATGTGTCGGCCAAGCAAGGAATGTGTTAAGAGCCTGTCCCATGACCTTAACCTCTTTAGTGGGTACAGGAATGGGAGCATCTGCATCTCTAATCTCCTCAACACCAACCTTGACTTAATCATGCAGCAAAGGAATGTTGTAAATGGGGTTGGATCCCTCATAAACTCTTCCTAGGGCAACCAGGCGAGAAGGATATTCTTCAATATACAACCCGCATTTGTATGAATCATCGGTGTCTGGATCGTTCCCTGAGGGATCAACACAACTCTCCTTTGTGCTGACACGAGCAGCTAAAGGACCAATATCAGGTTCAGGAGGCAGTGCGAGTCCCTGTGATTGCATTTGGCTGAGGGATAACATTAGCCGTTGAGTGACTTTTTCTATGATTGAATCCTCCAGTTGGTCCTTAATTTGTTGCGTCAACTGTTGTAGGTATTCGGGAGCAATGGAGGAGGTCCTTGAAGCTGATCCAAAGTATTGCTTGATGGTTATACCGGCTCCTACAGCACGCACACGACCAGGGTGTTCTGGTCGCCCAATGGCAGCAGTCAGTATATCATGACGTCCATGGATAACAAAAGAACCCTGTGAGGCCTGCTCCTCAAGCGCATCCTGTGAAGAACACATTTATTCTATACTTAATCACACAATAAAAAAAAATAATTACAATTATGAATTGAAAGTGACTTACAATCTTGTCAGCAATTTCCTTTGCTGCTTCAGATGTCATGTCACCAGTTTTCTTGGTGCGGGCTAGTTTCCACTTCACGTGTCGTTTGATGGGAGATGGAGGATCAATGACGGTGTCAGTGCTTCCGGATTGAGTAGCTTCCTCTAGTTTTTTCTTTCTCTTCTCATCCATCAACTTTTTTTCTAAATATTCATAACCCCCACGAGACATCACGTGAGGGGCAGTGTTTTGTTTTTGGACGGCTTGTGCTTTTTTTCGCACATTCTGTAAAAATGAAACATTAATGAAACTCATGATTACAATATATTATAATAAGTTCATTTAAAGTTAAAAAAAATGAAAATCACAAATTAGTTACCTCCCATGAAGGGTCTCTACGGCTCTGACAAAATTGGGTCCATTTCTCCTTGCTAATGTCGTACATTTTGCATACAGTGTCATCGACACTATCCTTGTCAGCTGCAAGTGCCCATTTCGATGTCAAATCAGACTTAAACTGTCTCCACCGCTCCCCCACAGTCTGAAGTATTTTCTTTTTTGTCCTTAAATCAGATGCTTCAGGGATATCAAATTCAGCCTAACAAAGAGTAAATTAGGTTTTATTAATACTAAATTCAAATATTTGGCTAAAAAACAATATGGAACATGAAATAATACATGATACCTGAATATCCTCCCATATCAAATCCTTCTGAGTAATAGGGACATGCTTCCAATTTTCGTATGTGACATCCACCTTATCACGAGCAACGATCACTAAATATGTTCTAAATTTCTTGCTGTGGGGACCGTCTGCTTTGCCAGTAACAGGATCCACATGGACAAGGGGTCTCTCTGCCCCAACTAGTCTAGTCGCCAATGATCTTAGGCGTGAGGCCTTTCTAGTCCGCTTCAATGGTGGTGACGACGAATGCGATGCTACACCAGTAGAAGGAGGAGGAGGCGGAGGAGAGTTTGGCTGTGTAGCCATTTGGCTGTACAAAAAAAAAAAACATTAATTGATGTCTGTATAATATGCAGTCATTCGGGCAAGCATGAATCTTCTGATACTCCATACCCATGGGACACAATATTTTCTTTGCTTGATAGTAACTTTTAGGCAATGTATTTTCCTCTGGAAGCATGTCGTGCACTACTTGAAGCAGTGAACTAAAGCTTTTGTCACTCCACCCATATCTGGCTTTGATATTAACCAGATTTAAAACCGCTGACAACAGCGTCAACGAATTCTTGCACCCCGAATACAAAGGTTTCTTTGAATCAGTTTGTAATGTATCATACATAGGGGCATGTGCTTGCTGAAAAGACTCTTGTCCAAGGTCACGAATCATATCCTCCAAGCGATCTCCCATTTCTACATCAAACGATTCGGATTGCTGCCCACTCTGCATGTCTATCATTTCACCATGCCATATCCACGTCGTATAATTCCTCTTAATTCCATCACACAACAGATGCTCTCGTATGTCATCCAGTATTTGTTGTCTTCCGTTCAAACAATTGATGCAAGGATAATAATATTTTCTATCTTCATCCGGTTGACCTCTTTCTGAAGCAAATTGTAAGAATTGCTCGACGCCTTCCTCATATTCTGGACTGATGCGACTTTCATTCATCCAACTTCGATCCATCTAAGTAATAACTCGGTCATACTCTCAAAGTTATTCGATGCATGAAAATCTCACTTTTTTATTATAGGTGTGGCCCTATCCCATTTGGGAAGACCGTCTTTTATGGTAGCTTCATACATCAGGGTTAATTCTATTTTGTTAAATTTGACAAAATTTTGGCAGCATTTCGCATTGGTCTCCAAGTACACAACATGAAATCGGTGAAATTAATTTTCCGATAATCAAGTATGCACCCAGAGAACAACTAGAAATGCATTACTGAAATTTCATCAAATTAAACAAAATAATTTTAACCTTAACACATGAATCTACCATAAAAATATCAATCTCCCCAAACTATCCAAACGGACAATTCAAGATTAAATACAATGATTAATGCAAACTGTCCGCAAGAATCATTGCATCCAATCTCAAACGGGAATCTAAGGTTCACTCATCATGAACACAATTTATATAGCATATATCAATTGTCATTAATGGCAGTGAACACGTAATAAAAATATTCATTGGTAACAAACATTTGTACCTGTGATGATGAGCAGCACGGTCCAAAATGAAAGCAAGAATCAAAGAAATAACTGAATGAACACCTACATCAATCATCATTCCAAAAAAACAGATATCAATATGAATGTTACACTCAAACTCTGAAGAAGAATAAAGGATAATATGGCGAAAAGGATACAGTGTTGTTTGCACCCAAACTCTTACTAATGTGGCTAACATAATTTATGGAAAAATCCACAAATAGAGCAACATAATTTCAGGATCACTGCAAGCATTCATTAGTTTCAGTCACACAATAGTCATGTTAATTGAATATAATCCTTATTCTGATATCCAACTATCTTCATTAAATCTTCATCCGCACAAAAAAATGTCACACGTTCACGTTCACAATACCAGAAAACCATGATAAACATATTTTAAAAAGAATTTAGATCTCAATCTTACAACATATTTTAGGCAAGTGTTTGGTATATATTTTAGACTAGTCAATAATCTACTTTGAACAAATTGCGGTCCATTTTAGACATATAATTAGTTAGCTTACTCCAAATTTGTCATCCACGTTCATTTTGGACCAATCAACACTCATAATGAAAGATAGTTTAAATTACACATATGCTTTTTTAAAAAAATCAGATTGTTTATAATATAATTTTTTATGTCCTTACACTAACCTTATTAATTGTTTAAAAACATTACAGCACTAACACCTCTAATACATTACACTAATCCCTTGTTATTTAAAAAGTATTATATGTATCTTTGTATCTTTATAAGAGAGATTGTTATAAACATAAAATAAAAAAAATACCGTGTGTATAATATGAAAAAATCTCAAGAACTGTCTGTAATTTATTCTAAAATACAATAAATAAGGTGGAATATACTTAATTTAACACATTAATTAGAGTGAAAATTAATAGTTAAAATAATAAATTAAGGAGATAAAAACTTTATCTTCTAAAAACCAAACAAATGTAACGCTTAGAATTTTTCAAGAAATCCACATGCATTAGAATCTTGGAAAACATCAGAGCTTTAATTTATTATTTACCGTATTATTTATTGTCAAAGACTTTAGGTCACAAAGCAGGAATTTTAAAATCAATTAAGTCAATGGCTTCAATTACTAAAAGAATATTGGATGACGTACAGAGACCTTTTCTTCTTCTTTTTTAACCCTTAGCTTGGTTCAATGGTTTTATGATCATCTTATTAATAAAAAAAAAGATATCGATTATGTAACAGTAAATTCTTATTGGATACTTACACTTGCATATAAATTAAATTCAGTTTTAAATTGAAGATTCCACGACATCTAGGAAATAAATATAATACGACATCTAGAAAATAAATATAAAAAATTAATCAATACATTCAAGTTCATATAATAAAATAATAAATTAAAATACTAATTTTTCAAAAGTTGCACATGTCTCATGTGAAAAGACCAGTTGACATCCAAGGTTAGCATCAGATTATTAAGGTCATATTAGGGGTGATTTTTCATTTATATTTTAAAAAAATTTAAAATCAAAATTATATTTTGTTAAGTTTTCGGTTTCAATTTATTTTGGTTTTTAGTTTTTAAAAATTTGTTGAAAATTAAAAATAGATAAAAATAAGTCAAATATTCTATCTCATCTTACTCCATTACAAAATCATGAAATATAAAAAAATAGACTAAAAAATAATATAAAAAAGAAGTAAGAAGTAGAACTAATGTTAAGGATTTAAAGAAGAAATATCATAAATTTATTAGATACTTCAACATATATACAATTAAAAGAAATATAAAAAAAGGATTGCTTACATGTGATTTCATAAGGATTAAAAAATAATGACAAAGGACTTAAAAAAAGACAGAATTAGAACTAATGATTTCAAAAGGCAAACACTATTTTTTATTAGGTCCTATCACGCATTTAGTGACTCCGAACCAGCAAAAAAACTCACTAGAATAGCATGTAAGGCTAGGAGTACATAATATTTAAAAATCACAAAATTAAAAAAGGTGTTGTTTTATTTGTCACAAAATTAAATAGGAGTTCAAATCACAACCACGACCAAGATTCAAAGTCCTAATTCAAAGCATGAAAATAAAAACAAAAAGGAAAATATGAGAACAAGGTACACGGATAATAGAGACGGTGAAGCCAAAAAAAAATAGAGCATTGAAAATAAAAAAAAACAAAAATAGCATACCAGAAATACCAAACGATTCCAGCCACAGGTTCCGCTGACGAGGCCATGAACCAGTGCAACGGTGACGGCGGTGGCCACAGCGCGATGACGACAAGGGTTTACGCAAGGAGATCAAAAGCAACGCGAATGAGGGACTGATGACTAGGCTGAGGTCGTTTTATTTTGAGGAAATGCTACTTACGTATACATACATCTGACGCTTCACAATATAAATGGGCCCTTGGACAAAATGCATTTGGCAAAATGGAAATGCATTTTAGTTTTGATAAAATGGAAATGCATTTTAGTTCTGACGCTTCACAATATAATATTATTTGGCAAAATGGCAAAATGGAAATACAATATTATTTTAGTTTTGATAGGAAATGCTTCAAGATATAAATTATAATATTATCTTTAAAAAGTGGGCCCTTGGACAAAATGTATCACGTTTTGCAAATAAAGATACATGAAGCTTAAAAAATGCATTTGGCATAATTTAATTTTTATAAAGATACACTGTTCTTATTTTTATAAATCCATAATTTAATTTTTATTTTTTAATTAAGATATTTTATTTTTAAAAAATTTGTAATTTTAATCATTGATCATTTCATTTAATTAAGATAGTTCGTCTTTTACTTCTAAAAAATTAAAATTAAAATTAAATTTTTTTATTAAAATAAAAAATGAAATATCTCAATTAAAGAATAAAAGAGTTAAAATTATGAATTTTTAAAAATAAAAGATAAAATATTTTAATTAAATATAGTAAATTTATGTAATAATTATATTAAAAATTACATCAAAATATTTTTTAATTAATTGATATTATAAAAAAATTGTAACAATTTTTGTTTGCTACTAAGTATATAAATCAATTGATAAGATTGTTTTAATTTAACTAGTGATTTTAAATTTAAGTTTTAATACAATATTAAATATTGATAAGGATGACTTTTTTATAATAAGAACTCGGTGATAATCATTTTATAAATGATAATCATACTAAATTTAACTATGACTTTTTTGACAGTAAGTTATAGTATCGTAAATTTCTGTAATAATTATATTAAAAATTATATCAAAATATTTTTCAATTAATTGATATTATAAAAAAATTGTAACAATTTTTGTTTGCTACTAAGTATATAAATCAATTGATAAGATTGTTTTAATTTAACTAGTGATTTTAAATTTAAGTTTTAATACAATATTAAATATTAATAAGGATGACTTTTTTATAATAAGAACTCGGTGATAATCATTTCATAAATGATAATCATACTAAATTTGGGTGTGTCGTGGTTACCAGACCTAATATGTTATTCTTGTTCTCAAACTTAGTTCGTGAATTAAAATTTAAAGTTTTATTAAGTAAATCTAAAAAAAAATATTTAATTGAGTATTAAAATAACTTTTGACAAAAAATATTCATCACTATTTAAATATAATTACTTTTCTTTGTTTCTTCTTTCCTAAATAATTTTTTTATTAAATTTATTAACAAAAAATTCACATAATTAACAAATGAGGTAAAAAATAATTAAAAAAATGAAAAATATAATAAAAATAAATTACATGTGGATTATAATTAACTCTATATTTAAAGACTTAAAACATAATTTTTGTGTCTCATGAAAATATTTTTATTTTCGTTCTGAAAAATTTGTTTAAAAATAATAAAAATATCATTTTTTTTCAAATATAATAATTAAATAATAATTAAATAAAAATATATTAATAATAAATTTTAATTTTTTTACGACATAATTATTTTTACCAACATTCTATAAAAATTCTATAAAAGTTAAACTCTATTATTAAAAACAGTTTTTTTTTCAAATTAACTAATATCAAATAATTTATATAAATGTGTGTTATATTTAAATAATAATCATGAAATAATAAAATTAAAATTACGAAATTCATTTTAAAAATTTAGTTTAATTTTTAAATGCTTACCTGTTGAATTTATTATTGTTTATTAATTATTATTATTATTTAATTAAAATATAATTAATAACGCAATATATGATTGTTTTTAAAATATATAAATAATTAAAAAAAAGTTTATATTAACATCGGTTATTTGAAAATCGATGTTGTTAAGCACTTACAACATCAATTTTCAGATAACAGATGTTAAAACTGAATTTAGTGTGATTTTGACATCGATTATTTGAAAACCGATGTTGTAAGTGCTTAACGATATCGGTTTTCAAATAACCGATGTCAAAATCACACTAAATTCAGTTTTAACATTTGTTATGTGAAAACTGATGTTGTAAGTGCTTAACAACATCGGTTTTCAAATAACCGATGTTAATAGGGCGATGTTAAAACTCATTTTTTTAGTAGTGCAATAATGTATTAATTACATTTTAAATATGAAAATTAATTATGTAGAAAGACGTATAATTATATTTTTATGAGATACATTTATTTTATTTTTATAAAAATAATTATTTTTTAATCAAAATTTCTAAAAACTATATAACAATATTTTAAATATAATAATAAAGTTAAAATATTTTCATAAATGAAATAGAAGAAAAAGGTAACTTTTATTATTTTTAATAATATTTAATTATTTAATGCATTTAATAATTATATAATAATTTTTAAGTATTTAATTATTAGTTTTAATAATGTCAAAACATATAATATCCTTTTTGGTAATTTTAATTATGCAAAAAAATTTCTATAATTTCATCCAGACACCATATTATTTTAAATAAACATTTAAGAGTTTATTATTCAAATATTAAATTAATTTATGTAAAAATATGTTTTCAGATAAAAACTACTTGATTAAGTTCTTTGCCTATAAAATTTTTTATAATAGTGTATCCAATAAGCCCATCTTCATTTACTTGTCCTTGGAAGACATTGTCCCCTGCAACCGCAAAAGCTGCAGCACTCCCTTAGTTTGCTATCTCAAGATACATGCATGCCTAGTTAAAAAATTTTGAGCCATTTCTTTTTATTTTTATTTTACATCAATTTGCATTTGAACAACCTACAACACCGTACAAGTCCCCGTGTCCCTTCAAAAATGATTTGTTGTAATTACTTTCCTTTTTATATATCGACACGTAGGTGTATTATATAAAAAAAATTAATTGAAAATATAAACCAAACCATATGTTTGTCTATTTGTATAATTTAAATGTTAAATGATCATTTAGATATTTTTTAAGTATGACTTTTATCTTTAAAAAAATATTTTTGGTCTTTTATTTTATTTAAAATGTTAAAAATAGTCATTTAGCTTTTAAAATATTTATTTTGGCAGCTTTTTTAATTTGAAATGTTCAAAATTTTCATTCAACTATTTGAATATACTCAAGATGTTTTTATCTTAGTACTATTGCAAGGATCATTTTGGATATTTTAAGTAAGATAAATATCAAAATAACTTTTTTTAAAGATAAAATATTATTTTGAACTTTTCCATAAGATAAAAAAACACTAATGTAAACTTTTTAAAAAATAAATGACCATTTTGAGAAAAAAAATAAAGAATCAAAATGGCCATTTAGCTTAATTTAATTAAGTTTTTAATAACCCAACATCACTCGAACAAAAATAATAAAAAAATAGGACTCTTACACTAATTTGATTGATTTTCTTTAGATCCAAGTAAATTTTAAATAAAAATATTCAAGCATAGTATATTATGTGTTTATTAAAAAATTATGTAATTATTAAATTAGTTTTTCTAAATAACTAAATATGTCATCCTAGAAGTATTTAGTTAGAAAAGAATAGATTAAATGTGATATACAAAAAATAATATAAAGGAAGTGTAGTTAAATAATAAAACCATGTAAATTAAGATATGGAAGTAAAAAAATTTAATAATATTTTTTATAAAACAAAAACATCATTCCTCTTGTGTCAAGAACAAAAAATATAACTTTTCAAAAAGAAATAAGAAAAATAGTTGTTAAATAAAAAATGATATGAATTTTATTTAATAATAAAAAATATTTCATTCGGTTCTTTCTATAATAAACAAATAACTAATTCATTAAGACTAATAAAAGTAAGAGAATTAATTAATTTAATTAATAATATAAATTTAAATCTTATTCAAAAACACCCATGGGAAGTAGTATTAATAACTAGTGACCACGGATGATGTTTTTTGTTCACCCATGGATGTGCATCTATTGTTAATATGTCAATAATTGCATCCGCACATGAAGATTTGTTGAAAAAAAGGGAGAATCTTGGATGAAGCCAACAGCAAGTTCTTGCATGGTTGTCTCAACTCTAACTGCAACAGGAGTGTTTTCTGCATCTTTCAGCGTCCCCGGTGTTAGCGATGACTAGTCAGGATCTCCCAATTATAAAGAAACCTTTATTCATTGTATTTGCATTGTCAGATGCCTTGGCATTGACCCTTTCTACGACCTCAACCCTAATTTTTTTGTCCATGCTCATCTCCCGGTATGATGAGGAAGACTTTCTCAGGTCACTGCAATTCAAGTTGATATTTGGACTAGTGTCACTATTTTTCTCAATAATCAGTATGATGGTAGCATTCAGTAGTACTTTCTTCATAGCATATTACCATGCTAAAACACGTGAGTTCCTATCACCATTGTTGTATTTGTGTGACTTCCAGTATTCTTATTTATATGTCTACAGTTTCGTCTCTGTCATGACATAATGTATTTGCACTACATATATGGTTCTCTGTTTAGACCAAGGAAACGAATGATTCACTAGAAAGATTGAGCTGTTTGCTCAATAATAAATTTTGATGTACTCTTGTCTGCATGTTTTTTTTCTACTTTTGCTCAAAATGATGATTGTACAAGTAATTAACAAAATACAAAGCAGTTAACTCATAAAAGAAGAAAAAAAGGTTGACTGAATCACCCAAAAAGACGAATAGATTCCGAAAGTATAGTTGTACTCATGATTTTTTTTATTAACTTTTTTCTCTTGAAAACAAACATATTCTTATACAAACTAAAAAATTTAAATAAAAAGAGTGTATTAGGCTTCACGTTAAATTACATCCTTATTGTTAGGACACTACAAGAAAAATATTTATTTCCTTTGGAACTTTTCTCATCAAATTTCCATTGAAAATTTTGTATTTTTCCATGGAATTAAAAAACAAATACGGGGATCCAAATACTCATCAGGTCCCACCTAATCTTAAAACTCTTGAACTCTAGTTTTAGTATTTTTTTATATAAAAAACAAGATATTTACTAAGGATATTTTGACTTTTTTTTTTAAAAAAAAATAACTATTTTGATTTTACATTATCAACCATATTAATCTATTAATTAGAAAATTTGATTCATTATCTTTATTTTATTTATTACGATGAATTTGGATTTTGTAAGCCAAATGTCTAATCTTGTCATCACAAAGAAAATGACTATCTAAAGAGATTCTAATCTAAAGAGATTCTAAAATTGCATGTTATGCTCCATCAATAAAAACTTTTATAGGGCATGTTTGGATAAATTTATCCATAAGTATAGGAAATGAAAACAACAAGACAAAAATAAGATGAGTTTCTCTTTAAGTTAAAATTAGTTTATACATAAGTTAAAAATATTCTTTTAGAAAAACAATATAAAATTTATTCAAATATACTCATATTTATTATTTTTGCATGACACATGAATAATGGCTCACGTAAGAAATCCAAAAAGAGTAAAAGAGACCAAGAGAGTTTAGAGTAATTGATTAAGGGCATGTTTGGATACACTATTATAGAAGACCTTATAGGCAAAAAACTTATTCAAGAAGTTCTTATCTCAAAAATTACTTTATACATAAATTAATTTGATGTTTGGATGATAAACTCTTACGTGCTTATTTAAAATAATATGGTATTTGTATGAAATTGTAGAAAATCTTTTGCATAATTAAAATTACCAAAAAGGATATCTTATGCTTTGACATTATTAAAGCTAATAATTAAATACTTAAACATTATTATATAATTATAAAATGCATTAAATAAATAAATATCATTTAAAATAATAAAAATTATCTTTTTCTTCTATTTCATTTATGAAAATATTTTAACTTTATCATTATATTTAAAATATTTTTATATATTTTTTAGAAATTTTGATTAAAAAATAATTATTTTTATAAAAATAAAATAAATATATCTCATAAAAATATAATTATACGTCTTTCTACATAATTAATTTTCATATTTAAAATCTAATTAATACATTATTGTTTTAGTAATGTTATCACTTAGATTCTAGTTTATAATTTAATTATTATCTATGTAATTATAATTTATAACAAAATATAAAATATCATTAACCTGGTAATAATATGATTAATAATTTCTTCCAATATAAAATTGTTCAAATGTATCCATGCCATAAACATGTAACCTTGTATTATTAAAAAATAAAGAAATTAAGTACGTGCTTAAGTGTCATGAGGCATGTAAAGCATGAAGGACATGCACAAAGTGTGACTATATGATGTGACAATGGGGTGTAGTAAGTAAATGCTCATTTCCCCCTCTAAAATTTAATTGAATTGGGCTTCTACCAATTCAATTAAATTTATTTCCCAACACACATCAAATATTCACTTAGTGCATGTGAAATTACAAAACTACCCCTAATACAAAAACTAGTCTAGGTGCCCTAAAATACAAGGGCTGAAAAATCCTATATTTCTAGGGTACCCTACCTACATTATGGAGTCCTAAATACAAGGCCCAAAAATAATGAAACCTTAATCTAATATTTTCAAAGATAAGTGGGCTCGTACTTAGCTCATGGACCCGAAATCTACCCTAAGGCTCATAAGAACCCTAGGGCCTTCTCTTGCATCTCTGACCCAATCTACTTGAAGTTTTCTATCCAATGCCCTTGCAGGGTAGGATTGCATCATAATGGATAGTAGTAAGTAGTAACTCATGTACTCAAACTTACCCTGCTATGTTATTACAAAAAGCTCATGAAAATTTAACTACCATTATAAAAAACAAGCAACTTTTCAGAAACTCAAATTTACCATTCATAAATTAACCAAAAGCATCTTCATACTCATCTTACCCTCATGCCAAAAGCATCTAAAAAGAGCACAATGCAGTTAGCCTAAAATAGAACTCTCTTAAGAAAAAAAAAGGAGTTATTTTGGTATGACCACTACATCAGCATTGCAAAAGGAACCATTACCCTTTGATTTATTGGTTATGCTCCTCACAAGCCTCAAATAGGGCTTTCGTTGCTACTAACAGCTAATGATCACAAGCAATAATCAAACCCCAAACATTTAGTTGATGCACCTCAAGCCTAAGCCAACCTTCATTGACTCCTAATTTTTAAAAATGAGCAAGAATATACCAGACTACAATATAACACATCTCTAGAGAGAGCTAAAAAACATCAATTAACACAATAAAATCACACATCAATTGTATATCCTTGTTATGGCAAACATCACCTCAAATTGCCAATGTAGAAGCAAAGCTTCCAGGATTATTTTGATGACGCCAAAGATTTTTAAAAAAATACATTCAAACAAGATTAAAGAAATCAAGAAGATTCAAGTGAAGATTCAAGAGAAGACTCAATATATGTAAGAACATCAAGAAAAAACATCAAGATAAGTATAAAAAGAAAAGTTCATTGGGCAAAAACTTGTGCTATTCTATTTTCTTCCTCTTCCTCCATTCTTATAAAAAGCTTTTCAAGAGACCTACTCCTGGTGACTGTTTTCAAGAGAAGGTCTTCTTGGTTGAACACTGAACACAAGGGACCAACGTTCCTTGGGTTCATTGCAAGAAGCAGGATTTTCTTCTTGGTTGATCACTAGACACAAAAGACCAATGTCCTTTGGGTTCATTTCAAGAAGTGGATATAACTTCTTGGTTGTTATCACTGGACACAAGGGACCAACGATCCTTGGGGTTCATTGCAAGAAGTGGGCATAACTTCTTGGTTGTAATCACTAAACACAAAGGAGGGAAGTCCTTTGTGGTTCATTTCTTGTAAAGGATTTTACAAGGATAGTGGAAATCTCAAGCGGATTGCTTGGGGACTGGACGTCGGCACGGGTTGTGGTCGAACCAGTATAAATCCGGTTTTGCATTCTCTCTTTCCTTAATCTCTTTTACTTTTTGTTGTGTTTATATTTCTTTAAGTTTACTTCTCCTTATTTTTTATTCAAGTAACTTACAATTAAAGAAATAATTGAATCTAGGAAACATCTAAGAAAGGGAAATTTTCAATTATGAATATTCAACGAAATCTTAATTCAACACCCCCCTTCTTAAAATTTCTGAGACCACTTGTCCAACATCCAGTATGGTGCATTTCATTTTTTTTTCTCATGTAACACACCACCATGATCTAATAAATAAACCATTCATAAAATTTCACACAAAAAAGTGGTACTATCACAAGTTAGCAACAGATTTATTTCTCTGCATCTAAACTAACTCAAATTCATTTCCATTGGTGTTATGGCTTGAGGACCAATTAAGTGGGGCTTTTGTTCTCACTCAATCGACAATAATAAGATCGAAGCATCTGCCTACCCCATTGAAAAAGGATCTCACTCCCACTTTGCATTTTGAAACTCTCACATTCAGATGCTTAGCTTAACTTGGCCTTTTAAATTTTGACCTAGATTTTCTCATTCCTGCGCATGGTCATCAACAGTGGCACACAGAAATAGGCACTCATTGATATAGGAATTAATTAAGCTAGTTTATTTCTATACATTTACATTTTTTAAGTTTTGAATCAATTTTTATATGAGTTGATTTTCAACTTTCAAGAGCTTCCTAAGGTCATAATAGCACTATCAAAATTTAGAAAATTTCTTTTAAAAATTCTCCATCAATAAAATTTGTTGGAACAAGTGGCCTCGGAATAATTAAGAAGGGGGGTTGAATTAATTATGAATGTGTCTTGACTAATTAAAAATTTATCCTTCCTAATGTTACTAGATTCAATTAGGCTTTACTACTAAGTTATGAGAAAGTAAAGAAAAGAAACAATAACTTAGACAAAAGTAAAGCGGAAATAAAAAGTGCACAGCGGAAAAGTAAATAGCATAGGGAAGAAGAAAGCAAACACAAGTTTTATACTGGTTCGGCAACGACCCGTGCCTACATCCAATCCTCAAGCAACCTCTTGAGATTTCCTTTCCTTGTAAAAAAACCTTTACAAGCAAAGAGCCACAAAGGATGTACCCTCTCTTATTCTCTTTGAACAACCAAGTAGATGTACCCTCTACTTGAAGCGAACCAAAAAGGATGTACCCTCCTTTGTGTTCACTATTACAACCAAGAAGCTACCCGCTTCTTACACAGAATTCTCAGACGATTAGTTCTTTGAATTCAGTGTTTGGGCAAAGAATTCTTAGACGGTTAGTTCTTTGAATTCTTTGTTTGGGGAATCAAAAGAATTCTCAGACGGTTAGTTCTTTAAATTCTTTTGGCAAGAGGGAGAAGGAAAGAAGAATAAGAGAAAAATAGAAGGATAGCACAGTTTTTGTTTTTGCTGAATTTTCCTTTCTTCAAGGAAAGATTGAACAAAAACTTAGAATGAATTTGGCAAAGGTTTTACAAGAGAAAAGCAGTGGAAAGTTCTGTGTAATCAGATGTGTTTTTTTGTGTTATTGTATATCTAAAATGCGTGTCAAGGTTTTATATTTATAGAACCTTGATACCTTTTGAGAAAACCATGTTAAGAGTTATAACTCTTAACATTTTCTTCAAAAACATTCACTGGTAATCGATTACCATAATGGTGTAATCGATTACACAATGTATTTTATGAAAAGTTGTGACTCTTCACAATTGGATTTGAATTCCAACGTTCAAATTCACTTGTAATCGATTACTAATATAGTGTAATCAATTACACTATTTGAAAATCATTTTGGAACATTGCAAAGCAGTGAAACCAGTTTGAAAACCATCCTGGTCACTGGTAATCGATTACTACCAAATGGTAATCGATTACCAGAGAGTGAAAACTCTGGTAACTTATAAGATTTCAGAAAATCCTTTTTAAAACAAAAAGTGTGCTATTTGATGTTTTTTTAAAAATACTTTTTACTACCTACTTTGACTTGGCTTGATGATTCTTGATTTCTTCATTTGATTCTTGAATCTTTGAGTGGAATCTTAAATGCTTGATTCTTTAATCTGGAAACAACTCTTTGAGCTTTGGCATCATCAAAACATCTTGGTGAATCATCATGGTAGCTTTGCTTCCACAAAATTATCACGAGTAATCATAACAACAATAAAATCTTATATTGTGTGAATTACACAATATCAATATCATTCAATTTAAATTTATTTTCCTATAAGATATAATCTTACAAGTCATTTCTTATTTTCACCCATTAGACCAATCTTTGGTTATATTCTGTACAGTTACATGAATCAATAGAAAGAGAACTATTCTTTTATAAATTTACAGATAACAAAACATGTCTTTATGCAATACCAAATGATGCAGATAAACATGCAACAGACAATGTCTATTCAATTTGATGTCAACTACTTCACCACATTACAATCTCTTCTTGAACACAGCATTATCCAATAAATTTCCATTTCATTAGGTTTTAAAATAAACATCACTATATCAACACATTCATTTCTTTGCATGTAAACTACCTCAATTGCAACATGTAACAAAGTAATAACCAACCTAATTATCAACTAAAATTTCAAACACAAGCTTCTAAAAAATAGTCTGCAACTGCAATTTTGGTTGCAAAGTCAAGAATCACACATAAAAAAACAAAAGAGTGGCCTACAAAAAAAACTCTATTTTCGTTGAATAATACATACTTGAATTTTGGCTTCCCACCATTCATCACTAGTTGCAATGGTTTTCTTCTCCCCATCCCAGCCAAGACCTGTGTCCTTCCCAACAAGCTTAGCCCATAATTTTTGTTCCTTTTTCAAAGAATCCCACCTATTTCTGAATTGTTTATATTCATATCTCAAATTTGTTGCCTTATTTAACTTTTCTGCAATATTTGTCCAACCAAGCTTAGTGAAGTGGTTGTGAGGTTTATTTCCAGCATTCACCTCTTCTATGCATACTTTCAACATAATCTCAATATTTTTATCACACCATTATGCTTTCTTTCTTTTCACAGGAACTTGATTGAGAGACATTTCACAAGCTTAATGAAACAAACAAAAGCATAACCCTAATCCATAACAATTCAAAATTTAATGAGAAGAAAAAGAAATTAATGAAGACTTGGTTAACCTGTGATGCTAACAAAGGAAGAAGAAGAGATGACGAATGATGATCGGAAGAGATGACCAAGGATGATCGAAAAGGTGACCAAGGAGATCGAAAGCACCAGAGAAAAATTCGCACAGCATGTTGTGAGGAACAAGAGAGAGAAATTTTTAGGGTTTAGAAAATGAGGAGGGCATGCTTCGTCATTTTGAAATTTTTTGAGGACATAATTGTCCAAGTATTATTTAGGGAACAGATTCCCAAAAAGAAAATTTGAGAAGCTGGAAATCTGAGCTTCAAAACAAGATCTCCTGAGAGCTTTTACTTTTGTAAAAGCTAAAAAAAATTAATAACCAAATACTCTTAAAAAATAAAAAAGATCTTTTTTCTAGTAGATAAGATAATAAAAGATCTTTTGGGCTGCACCCAAACAGGCCCTATATCTAAGAGGTTTTCATGTAGCAAGAGAGTGTTGTGTTTTTAAAGTGTATTAATCATAATTGGAGGGGAATGCATATACATTCTATTTCTGTGTGTACACAAGCACTTCTTGAGGTGAGTTTGTTTTCAAAAGGGGAATTGTGTTTTTTGTTTAATTTATCTGTTGCTGATCATGAGAGGCATGAGTTCTGGATTTTGGGTGTGATCAATGGTCATGTCAAATTCGTTTATTACAACTTGTGCTACAATAGAAGGATTTCAATAATATTATTTTCTTACAAAAAAATAAATGATAACTATTATTTAAAATAATTAAACAGTATACTTTTTATAATTGATTAAAAATAATTGTTGTTATAATTTATTACATATACTTATAATTATCGCTTAATTAAAAATTGTAGTTTTACTCTTTACTTCTTATAAAGAGTATAGGATATGTATATAATGATCAAAATCTTGAAAATTTAAATGCCTTAAATATCTTTTAAGCCCTACAATTTAACGTTTTTTATTTTTCTAATTATCTTTTTTTGGTTGTAATTCTTGTTTATTTTATTTTATTGTTTATAAAGCAATTTAGATAGTATTTTTTTATTATTTAAAGTATTATCTAAATTATTTTAAGAATGAAAAGAAAAACAAACATAATTTACAAGACTAAAACAAAAAAAATGTAATAATGAAAAATAAAAAAATACTAAATTAGAAAGATTAAAATATATTTAAATTATTCAGAAAAAAGGTATTTAAATCAATTTAATTTTTACAATTTTTATCTATAATTTTAAATTAGAAATTGTAGTTTTTAATTAACCAGTGTACTCTTTTTTTTTCCTTAAAGGCAAAAGTGGATAACATTAAAAACAGGCCAGATTTTAACATAAGATGTGACAGAAATCTAGAACATTTATACTCTTTGCCTATACTTTTTTTTATTAAATATTATTCATGTGTTCTGTATATATATTTGAGAAGAATTAACATGTTAGATGATTATGTTACACTTAATTTGTTTGGATATAAGATAAAACTGTAGGAAATATATGAAAAGGCGATTTTAAGTGAAAAGAATTTTTAAGTGAAAAGGCTATTTCTTTGGATTGGTAGAATTAAAAAAAAAGTTGATTTATTTTCTATTGTTTAGTTATATTAAAAAATGAGAGAAAGAAATAAGATTTAAAATAAAAAATATTATTTTACCCTTTAAAAAAAGTCTTGTAACAATGGAAAAAACTAAAATAGCATCTCCCGCTCCCACTTATAAAAGAAGATATTGCATCTTCCTCTTCACAATATTTAGTATACACCTAAAATTTGAGTTAATTAGACATTAATTCTTAAATATATTACATATCTTTTTTTTTTTTAAAAAAAGGATAATATATAAAGTAAAAATAATCATGTTGTGTTAGTGAAGACAAATGTAAACCATAAGAGAAATAATTTCACACTAGATCTCCACATTACAAAACCTTTTTTTATAATTATTATTATTATTATTATTATTATTAATAAGGGAAGAGAGTCGTGCCTCTTTAAATTTTTTAAATAATAAAAGAATAGAAATTAAATACAGTTAATAAAAAATAAAAAAATAAAAAATCAATAATATAAAAGTAGTAAAAAATTAATGTAAGTCAGAAAAAAAATTAAATTTAAGAAATATTTTAAGTATAAAATTTTCCAATAAAATAGGTATACCAAATGAGATAATTCTCATTAATAATGTTATATATTATTATTATTATTACTATTATTATTATTATTTGCCAAAATTATAAGTCAGTTATCTAATATATTAGTGGATAATAATTACTCAACCATCTATACCACTAGATAACCTCCTATAGTTCTATTCCACTAACGCAAACAGAGAGATTCTATCATTATAAATACAAAGATACAATACAGGCAAAAATATTGACTACTTACCATTACTTTTTTCATTCACTCGTTGACTTGAGCATGAGAGTGATTATGCAAGTACCACCCTCACTTGTCGGAGGAGCTCAACATATCAATTAAGAGATAAGATCACTAGTGGAGATTAGTCTAGAGAACACTTCAGAATCTAGTAAGAACATTTATCTTAGACCACAAACTCTAGATTTTTGCTTATTGACTAAAAATGAAATTTACAAAAGTTTAGGATACAAATATATTAAATCCAAAATTCATTTATGATCCAACAAATATACATGCATTACGTGGTAGAAACAACACTGGTTTCGATTTCTCATGGTATATATAAAGGTTGATTTGCTTAAAGCTTCTTAATTTATTTTCCTATATATTTTGATTCCAATATTTTTTTTTTTGGTTTCATTTTAGTCCGCGATATTATTATTTCAATTTCTATAAAATTATATATTTTTTTTTATAAAAATCTCTCTTAAATAAATTCCTGTTATTTAGGGAACATTGGCTTGATTTTTAATCTCTATTAGTTACATTATCAATACAATAGGACTAAAAACTTGCACACTCTGCAGATTGCATCTCAGTTGGGGGCTCTGGTTTGCCAATTGAATCGGAAGCTGTGAATAGTTGAGGTACCAAATCTTTGTAGAAGACTTGTAGATTCATTTTACTGGTTTTAGGCTTTTAGCTGGGAGCTGAATCTCGATTACATTGCCCCTTACAAAGCAATAGTTATTTTCCACTATAATTATGTGTTAAATGAATTTCTTGGTGTATGAGATTACTGGAGCATATCCTTGGGGTGCATAATGCCTTTGAGAATGCATTGAATAGGTCATGGTTTTCCAATGCTTTTGGACAATAAGGATATTTTCTGTTAATGCAGCGCTGAATCTGCTAAATTATCTCGAAAGCAAAGAAGGAAGCATCAATGTTGCATTTAACAAATCCTTCTGGAGGTGGACACCAGTGATTTGGAAGGATGAGTTGCTGTGATTGGTTTATGGCATCATTCAGACTTTTAGCTTTGGACCAATCTTGGTAGAAGAGATCTCCATGATGGACCACCGAAGCATCAGGAACTGATTTTGACTCCCCTAAGTTGCTATTTTTTAGCCACCAGACTCCAGAGAAACATAGCAGATCTCTCTTTTAATATGGTCCCCGAAGTTTGCATCTGCAAATCCTTAAGATTTATCCAATAGCAGGAGAATTTTCTGCTTTAAGATTTATCTGGCTCCAGCAGCCTAAATTCATAGGGCACGAGATAAGAATATGGACGGTTGTTTCCACATTAGAATTACAAAGTGGACTAATAATGGAACAATCTACACCTCTACTTCACAGATTAACTTTTAATTATAATTAAGAGACCAATTATATAATTAAACCAACCTTTAAAATAACACTTGATGTCTTTCTTCGTATTAGTTATCCCACTTGATTCTTGTGTGTGAAATCCTCAAAATATATATACATATATATATAGACAAAAGTCTTTAATCCCATCTCCTAAAGTTCTCAAATTAATAGTTACATCATCATACATGTCTTTCTAAAATCACTATCACATTTCTTTTCCAAAATCTTCCACAACACTTCTCTTAACACAATCATTTTTTTCCCAGATCAATAAAAATCATATGTAAATGAAGAAAATAAAATCCTCGCGTGAGCTTCAAGGACTTCTTCAAGATGAATTATATAAATCTGATCTTTCTAAAGTTAAAAAGCACTGTGGCTTAGCACTGTCAGGAAAGAGGATTAGTAGAAGATACATGTTTTCTTTCACCGTAGAAATTACATGATGGCAACTTTAGCTATTCTCATTATGTATATTTACATCATTGTTCTGACTCTAAGTCACTATTTTCGAAGTCTTTCACTATAACAATCTCCGTATTTTCGTTTTGTCGTCTCACTTTGGCATCCACGTGATCTTTTGGAAGCACATTACAGTCGATGGTGTGCCATACTGGTCTCTCCTCTTGAAATAATCTGCAGAAACATTATAGCATAAAACTCCCATGAGTGGTGACTGGTGAGACAAAAACTTCCAAGAAAGATGGAAAGAGAGAGAGGACTTACGGGTGCTTGCATAGCTGCGGACATTGCACTGTAAGTGCATACTTGCAAGTGGAAATCTCTGTGATTGAACTAATCATTGCTCTCGGTTCAGAGCATACAAACCTCACCTATTTTAAAAATATGACATCAGTATGATGAGGGAAGGAAGAAAAAGACCCAGATGTCTGCAATTTTTCATACCTCGGTCTCTCGTGGCTTATTTGTAAGATCACATACGGTGCCATTAGTATATTGATGAGCATGATACCTGAACAAACATAATATAATTAAGTACTTGTTTTTATAACATTAAATATAATGTGAAACCAATTTCTCCATGTTAACCCCATCCTCACACTTGTGAAACATTCATTCATGGAAGGTACCTTTGAGATGCATCTTTTGACCGGGGATCCTTCAATGTAGAAATGTCGGACAGATTTTCGTTAAATGCAGCTGTAGCCTCCGGATCATACACTCCCAAGACAAACTCCTGGACAACCTGTGACAGAAAAATTTAAACTGATTATCATACGTGAATATATGATTTTACAAGTTTCTAATAATAATATAATAAAACGAATCCATGATTGTACAAATGAAACTGCTGAAAAGCAGTTCAATATAATTAAAAAAATAAAAATATAGGTGTTCTGAATGTAGAATTTATATGAATGACTGACTTCTACTATCAATAATCACGACATGGATGGTACCAAGGAATTTGGATCCTCTCCTTTAACTCAGTAACAAGTGCCCAATTATGATGAAAGGCATACAAATTTTATTATGGAGTGACCAACCTTGATTATGTTGGGGTCCACCAATTTCCGACAAGTGCACTATATATCTCTCATATAAGTCATAAACTCATAATACAACTGTCTCCCATTAGTTTGTAAAATGATAGCATCAAAATCCCAGTAAGTGGTAACAAGATTGAATCTAGTCTGTACAGAAAACGTGATAGGCTCCATTGTGAATGTGTATAGTAGGAGAGGAAATAGAGGGGCAATTGGAGTAGTGAAGGGATTAAATGGGCTTAAGAAACCAAGGCTATTGGTGTATGAAAGAAGGAAGAGAAAGGTGTAACAGAATGGACAGGCAGCAAAAGGAGAATGGAGGGGGGTGAATGAATCCTGGAAGGGGGGAGAAAATTATTGAAGCAGAAATGTAGAATAGTGGTTACACTGAGGGAGGAGAGGGTCCAATCTCAGTAAGGGATGTTATCTTTTATTTTGTTCTGCCATTTTCATTTAGTATGGGAGCCTAGCTCCATCCATTTTCATTCTCGTTTCTTCTTATTTTTCCCAGCAAGCATTGTAACAGGGGACACTTCCTCAGATTTCATTGAAATCTAACATCAAAATTGTCTTCAATTTCTGGTTACTATCAATTTGATGCTCAACTCAAGGAAATGTGAAGATAATATTGTTATTCAAACTGAATATACTAACCCAACACCCAAAAAGAAGAAGCCAAGTTATAATGAGAGGATGGAGCAAAGAAAAGTTTAAGCAAAGACCATGAAGAGTCAAAACTAAATGCAATCAAGGGGATACCTTATCATCCTCCAGATGTAGTTGCCTCAACTTCTTTTGATAGCAAAATTCATATGACCACCAACCTTCTTGCTGCAAATTCAAACAGCTAATGTAAGAAAATGATATACAATAATAGATGTCATTTATTTAAAAAAGACTCCTAAAAAACCAAACACTCAGACCATAAACTTCATGACTAATAATTAATATATCATCATTTGAAATAATTCAAATACTAACTCTGAGAAAACATGGACCCCTTAATACTTCTAGCAGTTCATCTGGTGTCTTCTGCTTAATCCTTTTCTCAGTTTCCACAATCATGCTGCTAATATTGTGTTGGATAACAGGCTTTCCACTTTTTTCCTTTTCCACTTTAGGTAAGTAACATATATATTTCTGTCCAGTTTTATCCGGCATGACTATAGATTCCTGATCATCATCCTGTAAATGAAGCATCAAAAGTTCTTATGAGAAGGTGATGGGATAACACACAGAGATTGACACATATATATCCAGAGGTTAAGAAGGGAACTTATAAGGTCCAGTGTGACCATTAGAGGGAGCTGTCAGTCTATGGGTCTGATTGTACCAGATTGTTATAGAATTGATTTTGAAAGTACTGAGATTGAAATAACCAGTTTTGAAATAATTTATGTAAAGAAAATAAACATATTTGGAAAAGGTATATCAAAAGTGAGTTTAGACTTTAGAAGAATTATTGTTCGGATGGTAAAGTAGAACCACTTTTGAACTGTAAATATAGATAAGATTTAAAAACTTTTGTGGGTTCAAAACTCGGAATCAATTCTATTCACCTTGAAAGCTAAAATTATTCCCTTCTCTCAAAATCAACTTTGCTGATAATAGCCTTTGGAGAACCACACCACAAAAGTTAGCCGTTGTAGTTGGAAAACTCAAGACCCTATTATCACAACAATACTAGAATCCCCCCATACCTTGAAATTATATCCTAGCTTTTGCTCACAATAAAATTCATTTTCTCCACCTCCAAAATTAACCAAACACAATTCACTATTGCTGAATTTGCGTTAAAACATGCAGGATATTAGATTAATCTATCAAACTGAACGAGATACTCTTATTTTCAATCTCTCTGATATCATCAAAATAACACCTCCGTTAAATTTGTACAGCTGTAGCAGTTTAGATTCAGAACCAGCATTAGTAAAATACACAGTAAACATATTTGAATCACGTACACACATTCAATTTGAAAACAAATTGTAAATAAAAAGAAATAAATTTGAATGTCCAAGAGACACAATACTTATCTTTGGATCATAGCACAAACTCAATGAAAATCTTTACTCCTTTCTAAAACTTAGGATAAGCATTTTATAGAACATTCAACACTCACTTAAATTACAACTAAAACCACCGAACATAAGATCGTATCCATAAGAAATGGCACAACAACAACAACAACAATTATTGTTATTATAAACACATCAAAAAGCTTACAGGGTGAAAAGGGGAATCTTCGGGATGAAATTCGATCTTGTATTTGGGTTCGCGAGAGCGGCCACCACCGCCACCACCGAAAATGCTACCTGTTTATATAACAACGAACAAAATTAAATTAAATCAATTGAAAAACATAATACAAATAAAATTTTGAATTTCGAATTTATAACACTTGATGTGAAGAATTGAAACTGAAACCCTAAGAAAGAAGAGAGAAGGAAATGGTGAAGACCGATATGAGCAGGAAAGATTTGTTCGGTGGCATAGCTGAAAGAGAAGAGAACGAAGAACAGAAACAGCGCCCTCATCGTCTCGTTAAACCTCACAACGACGCAAACCCACTTCCGAGTTCCGACGACGGCTCCTTATCGTTGAACGCTTACAACTTCGAACCGAGATCGCACACCGAATGTCACAGCTTCCACGTCTATGCACCAATCAACCATTGCCACATCACACAAGGGCCTTTTTCCACATTAGATTGGACTGAGACACAATTCAAATAGGGAATTGGATCCTATCCAATCATAAATAATTGGAGAGGGTTACTTTGTGCACCAGCATTTTGTTTTTTGCACCCAACACGTAGGATGAAATGACAGAAATGCCTTTCATTCTAATAATATAAATAAAGTTACAGTTTTGTCCATATAGCTCTTCTTCTTGTTCCTGTTCCTACGGCCACTACGCGCATTCGTCTTCTTCTTATTCTTACGGCCTTCTTCTTCTTCTTCTTGTTCATACCGTCAACGCTGACCCATTCATCTTCTTCTTCCTTTTCCTATGGCCTTCTTCTTCTGCTTCTTGTTCATCTTCCTCTTCCTATGGCGCTTCTTCTTCCTTTCACCGTTCGTGATCATGTTTGTTCCTTGCAGTTCTTTTTCTTCCTCCGCTTCCCGTACCGTTGTGATTCTTCTTCTTCATCTCCAACAAAAAAATGCATTTTTTTTGAAAAATCCCATACGGATCATCCGTATGATTCATATGGATTGTCGTTCATACGGATTGCTAATTCGTATGAATCATACGGATCGACAATCCGTATGTGTCATACGGATTGACAATCCGTATGACTAATACGGATTATTGATTCGTATAGATTTTTTTTTGTTTTTTTGTTGAATAATTTTTTTTCAATTTTTCTTCTTCTAAATTTGTTTTTTTTTTTTGGAAATTTTTTCTTTGTCAATTATTATTTAAATTATTTCGTAGTGTAATGTTGTTTGTAATGTTAGTGAAATTTTATAATTTTTTCTAATTTATATGTTATGTTAAGTATTGATTTTATTTATAAAAAATATATTATTTATTATTAAGATTAGATTAGATTGCTAAAATTAAGATTAGATTGGTGAAACAATTAATTTTCAATATTGTCATATTATATTTGTCTAACTTTTAAAAAAAATCAAAACAAATATTTAAAAGATATTGAATTTGTTACTTATGAAAATATTGAAATCACAATTAAAAATAATTTAAATTTTTTAGTTACAATAAATATTTAAACGAAAATTTTCAATAATTAAAATATGTTATAAAAATATTGAAACATAATTTTTAAGTGTACAATAAACTGTTAGTTATAAAAATTATGAAACCAAAATTTAAAATTTAAAATATGATAAGATTTTTAGTTTAAGATAATGATTGAAATCAAATTTAAAAATATATTTGATTTATTAGTTATAAAAAATATTGAAACCAAAATATAAAATATTATAAGATTGTTAGTTTAAGATAATGATTGAAATCAAATTTAAAAATATATTTGATTTTGTAGTTATAAAAAATATTGAAACCAAAATTTAAAATATGATAAGATTGTTAGTTTAAGATAATAATTAAAATCAAATTTGAAAATATATTAAATTTGTTAGTTATAAGAAATATGGAAACATAAATTTAAAATATGATAAGATTGTTAGTTTAAGGTAATGATTGAAATTAAATTTAAAAAATATATTTTATTTTGTAGTTATAAAAAATATTGAAACCAAAATTTAAAATTTAAAATATGATAAGATGGTTAGTTTAAGATAATGATTGAAATCAAATTTAAAAATATATTCATTTTGTTAGTTATAAGAAATATGGAAACCAAAATTTAAAATATAATAAGATTGTTAGTTTAAGGTAATGATTGAAATTAAATTTAAAAATATATTTAGATGATTGAATGATATATTTAGATGTTTATTATAATAATTAAAAATTAAATAAATATGATATTTAATTGAATGGTGTATTTAGATATTTTTTATAGCAATTGATAATTAAATAAACTTGATATTTTGTTACATCTCTAAATACTTATTAAATCTGTAATTTTTATTTATAATTTATATATGTAAACAAATGAATTATTATATAAAAAATAATCATCATAAAATTTATTATGTAAATTTACATATACATTAAATATAAATTATAAATTTTAGTGTCATATATAGCGACACTATTTGTTTATAACATAACGTGCTATTAAACCTGTAATTTTTATTTATAATTTATATATGTAAACAAATTAATTATTATATAAAAAATAATCATCACAAAATTTATTATGTAAATTTACATATACATTAAATATAAATTATAAATTTTAGTGTCATATATAGCGACACTATTTATTTATAACATAACGTGTCTATTAGTTCAGTAGGTTTGAGTGTTCTATTAATAATGCGGTGACACAAGTCTGATCCCATTTTGGGCCTACGGATTGCCAATCCGTATGGGTCTTATGGCAATCTGTATTTTGCTTACCTCTCTTTTTCTGACGATGAAAACTAACCAAAAATCACCGTATACTTCTCACAAACGTACGTACACCACTGGAGACCAAATACGCTTCCAAGCCGCCCTTAATGGAAGCAAGTTACACTAAGTAACGGAAAATTTGTGGGGGAAAAAATGGCGCTGCAAAAATGAAAAAATCTTGCTGCTATTTATAACTGAAAATACCATAAGGGTATTTTCAACATTTTGGAAAATTGTTGGGTGCCCCAAGCAATTCCCATAATTGGAGAGTCTCCAATTACACAAAGGGACCGTTGGATCAAATGTGTATGAGATGTATTTAGTTAAATTCTCTTCAATACAAGGATAAATAATAATTTTTGTTTCTGGATGTGTAATGTATGGACAAATTCAGTCCCGAAAGATGAAAATTCAAATTTTAGTCCAGAAAGTAAAAAAAGTGCGACAAATTCATTCATCCGTTAATTTTTGTCCGTTACCGTTAATAAAAGAACTTACGGAACACATTCAGTGACAAATTTGTCAACACTTACCAAAATGATTATTTATTCAAAATGTAATTTAATTTAAATTTCAATTGTGACAACATTAAATTTTGTATATGGATCATGATAGTAGAATAAGGTTGTAATTATAAAATTTATTCTTTGAAAATAAAAGACATTGCTTAAATCTAAATTAATGATGGAGATAATCTTGTACCTAGGTTTTGTATGATTTTCAATGACGTGGGTGAAATTTCCATAATTGGTTAGGTTAACCCAAATTAATTCTTACATCTTAAATTATAGAGAAGACCTTTTATTTGAGTCTTCATTTAAATTTACCAAGACAGAGTGAACATATGGTGGAAAAGTAAATATTGTAAAACTAAGTGTGAAAATTCAGTGTGGTTTAGGTGAGCTGATAATTCAGATAAATCTTTTTCTTTTTCTTTTTGGGCGGAGGTAGTAACTGAATTGCATTATGATTTGGTTTAAGGACCCCAATTTGTGGATCTTTTGAGCTTAAGAGGCCATAAATAGCATTTTTTAGGACTATAGATGATGATTATCCAACTTAGTGAAGTCAATAAGAATTTGTGGTTTTGGATGTTAAATTAACCAGGTATTGCTTGTACTAGTTTCTGTTTTAACAATCTTCATAAGTGCCCATCAAATTCCTTGAGTATAATGAGTTTACACAAGGATGCAACCAAAAATAGTTGTTTTCTTATTTCGTTTTTCCTACTGATTTGTGATGCATACTATCAGGAATTGAAAGTTGACAATGTGAAACTATATCTCAACTTGTTGATTGCCACAATCATGTGGTTAACCAATATATTCTATCATAGTTTACTTAGCATTTTTGGTTGTGTTAAGAGAAAGTAATGTTTTTCCAATACATGGTAACAAGATAATTTTGTCTTTCCTTTTTTTTATTTTGTTTTCTTTATGTTCATATTTAATCAATTTAGCCTTATATGCATTTTGATTATGAAACACAGGGGGTCTAACTTCAAAAACTCATTGATGTCACATTGGGTAATGGGAACTTGAGGGAATCTATTAAACTACCTCCTAGTGAAGATCTTAATGAGTTCCTAGTTGTAAAGAATCTTTAATGTTTAGCCTTCTGGCAAATAGTGCTAAAGTTCCAACTATAAATTATGTTTTCCACTGCCTCTTCCTTATTCTCGAGACTTATTTTTCTTGATCTATTCTATGTAATTTGGTGTTTAATATGCATATGTTGGTAACTTTTAGTCATTGGTAAATTGACCAATGCATTGTTATCGTTCAACCAACTTATTCATGAATAATTTAAGCTATGAAGATGAAATATTTTAAGCTAAAAGTCCATTGCAATAGTGAAAATTCTTGTTTCTACTACCATTTTTGTGGCTTAATGTGGTATGCACAACCCAAGACACTTGCTATTGATAAAGACTAAAGCATGTTTGTAACACTCTAAAGTTTATAACTCTAAGTACACTAAAAATTGTGTTTGTGTGCTCTGCAAAAGCTTAATTGATATTGAAATTAATTACAATGATAATTTAAGTGAATTTAATAAAATTGAATTATATGTATATTTTTCATGTGATAAGTTTTAGTGAAATTCGACTTTAATTAAAGCCAAAGTTTTACACGGTGTGAATTTATACTGTCTAGATAATTTAATCATGCTTTTTTCTTAGATAATTAACCTTGAGTGAAACCTCATTTAACTATTCGTGTGATTGATTTTGTGTAATCAACATCTATTGAAAGTTTAGATTGTGTATATAGTGCGAACTTATATTGTGTAATTTTGTGTTGTATAAAGTTATTTTGTGTAAGATTAGCATTGTGTGAGATTAAATTTAATCACTCTTCCCTAGATAATTAGCACGAGATCAAAATTAATTGACTAGAGATTTACCATTTTTGGTTAAAGTGAAATTTCTATTTTGGTCTAATTCTACTTTAGCCCTTTATAGAAAAAAATACAAAAGCCAAACCCCCTAAAAGAGGCCAAAGTTGCATGTTCAACTCTCTATCGCTTTCCCCCATCAAATAGGTTTTTAAGGTTATGTTAGGAGAATATACTTTTAATTAGTATCTATGAGTTGAGAGTTGAATGAATTTAAGTATGATTTCCTTGCACTTTAATTGATATTATTGAATTGTTATTGACTAAAATGGAGACCAAGAGGACTTGTGATCCTTGGGAAAATTGTGTGTTGGAAACCTTGATTGGTGTGTACTTATATGTTGACTTTGAAAATTATTTGAATGACTAAGGATTATGAAATCCTTGAGGGGGGGGGGGGGAGCAAATGGACTCAATGCATGAGTGCATTTGTAGGGATTAGGATTTAACCCTACTATTAATAAAGGTTCATTGTGATGAACAATGAATAAAGACTTAACAAGAGTGTGAATCTAATGAATCATTTGTACTTAGTAAACATTAGATGTCTTTGCACATTGGAGTATGTTATTATGAAGTGGACTTAGAATGAGCCTTAGGTCCCTTGCTTGGATAACAAGAGTCATGATAAACTTCGCATAATATTGAAAGAAGGATAACATAAAATGTAATAAAACGTGGGATAAGGCATGAATCCAATTCATGGAATGGATGAGAATGTTTTAAGGCGTTGTTATGGATTATGATGTGTTGTTGTGGTGCATGGTGCACTTGTTTTCATGAATTGAGTTTGAGTTTGAGATTTGTAAGATCACACTTGTTTGTGAGTATGGAGGGAGAGGGTAAAACCCTTTCCCATTTTGGTCATGTGAGACCATGTAGAATGAAACGAGATCGTGATGAGGATAACATGTCGTTCGAGAAATATGATATCCTTGTGATGCTAGATGTGAAGGCAAGCTTTAGAGAGGTTGTGTGGGGAGCTTTGTCTGTGTTGTGTGTTATATTTGTGAAGGACGGGGTAACGATGGATTGGCCACTTGAGATAGTGGGGGAAATGTTGATCTTTGTGTGATGTGTTGATGAGTTTATGTTGTTTAGTTGACTGTAGTTTAGTACCATTGATAGAGGAGCCCACACAAACATGTAAAGGACAATCCAATGGGGAAATTCGTTTATGAGTCAATCTTCAGAGATTGGATGACCACACAGAGTAGTACCTGAGGGATGGATCGTTGACTTGCTGTTTCTTGAGGGTATGACACTGAGTTTGTGGTAGCGTTTCCACAGTGCCAACTTGGCAATCTTGACAAATGTGAGACATAACTGGTTGGTGAGAGCCTACCATTGTACAATGGTGAGGGTGTACTCCCAACAATCATCCAACTTAAATTGTGTAAGACCATTGAGTTCTAGAAGTTCTAGTGGTAGCAAGTTCGTAATGTGATAGCTTAAGAATTTGTTACAAACATGAATAAGATTATGAGTCGGATTGTGAGAGGACCACATCATAGTGGTTAGTATGTATGTTTGTGACTATAAGGTTGTTTTCTTGCGATTTTAGAAGAGATAGGGTGGCTGACTCATACACCCTCTGTTTTTCAAAGAAAGATGGAGAATTCAATGCAAATAGCGAAGATTGATTGGGAAAATTACGAAAAGGTGGTTGTACTTGTTTGAGAAGAAAAAAGGGTCTATTAATGGTGCCTCGAGAGTTTTGAAATGGATATATAATGGTTGGTTTTCTTTGAGTCACTACTTTGAGTCTAAGTCTTTTCTTTTACAAAGAAGGATAGATTAGGTTTTAATTTGATGTTGCTACCATTCTTTTGTATGTGACTCAAATGTATTAAGTATGTAATTTTAGGAATGTAAACATGTATTATAATTGTACAACATAGTTGTTTAGTGAGATATTATCAAGAATGTGCAAATGATCTTTATTATTTTGTATTGATTTAATGGAAATCAAGTATTTTATAAATTAAACTGTTTCTTATTGAAAGATATGATGATGTTCCTTTTTTAAAATAAAAATCAAAAGTGATGACATTTTAAAACAAAGGCAACAAAGTTATTCATGAATTAGGAATATGATAGTTGGATAAGGTGTCTTAAGTTAATTCTTTTATTCCATAATTTTGAAAATGAACTGAGAAAAACCATAATAGTAACTAGGGATGTTACATGTTGCTAGTGCAATACCCAAGATGGTTTTGCTATGTGTAATACCCAAGACATACTTGTTGGCTTGTTAATTAATGGAAATACAAAAAAAAAGTGCATCCATCAAAGATTAAACCTGAATACATAAAGTATTTAAGTAGCAAATTACTTTTAAGTTACCACCATCATTTGATTAATAAATGTGATAATTAATATATTTATGATCCATGTATATATTTTAATTAGTTACACTGATTCATGCAATTCATGTAGTAACCCATTAGTTTGACCACTAATCTAGTGACTCGGTATTTTGACTAGGTCAATGATCAATTCGATTCTAATAGCATTGCATATAAGATAGCCTCAAATGACCAGCTGTTGTAATTCAGCATTCAAGTATCAACATCAAAATTTCACAATAGAGTGTCACCATGCAACTATAATGATAATGTCATGCAATTGAAATAAATGAAACACGTTGGAGGGAGGTTCAATAATGTGTAAGTGAAAATTTTAAACATTTTTCTCAAAGAAGGAATATTTTTTAAAACAATTAAGGATATGTTGGGAGCAACCACTATCCAGGTACCATGATTGGAGTTTCTTTCCTGTTGTCAAGCACATCTGCAACAAGAACAATTTGATATTTAGGTGCCCAAATGGACTTGGGTCCTCTTTTTGAAATAACAATAATGTCACTACAAGGGAGGTTGAATAGTGTGTTTATCAAAGATATATAAAAACTTTTACAACTTTTAATGTAGATATCTATAGAAATGTAGAAGAATGGGGGGTCATCTACTAAAGAGAAAAACAGGTTTTAAAGACAAGTTTGATTGTCCAGAGATTTAATAAGAGAGTTTTTTAAAACAGTTTTTCAAATAAACACTTGGGGGGAATGACAAATCAACAAATTCTATAATAGAAATCCTCCATGTCCCTAATTAGAAACTGTAATTGAAATTGAAACCGAAGGGTAAAGGAAAGTTGCATTTAGAATCCAATGTTATTAAAAAAAAAATTAGAGAGTCGTCTATGCCAATGCACGGGCTAATACTAATATTTGAGTATTGATAAATGTAAATTATTACTACATGTATATAGTTTTTAATTTTGTTAATTGTGATGATAATAATGTTGAAGTATCGATAGAAAAAAACATTAAATACAATATGAATATGAAACTAACCTGATCCAATTGTAGATAGTTTCAGATGATATTGTTGTGATTATCATTACAAGCATGTTGTTGTAGTGAATGAGAGGATGCGCAATGAACATAAATGAATGTATTGATTGCATATATAGATAAGATTAGTGAACATTTAAAAATCCCAATTAGGATGTTGCTACTATATATAGTACTAACCTAAAAAGGGATAAATTGATATGAATATGCTTTAGTGGCTGTGATGTGATAACAAATTTTCATCATTTGCCTTGTTTTTGTTCTCCTGCAACATATAGAAGTAAAAGTATTATATCATATTAATTTGAGAATTCATCATAATGAAATTGCAATAGAGTGTTGATGTTGAAAGCAGTATAAGTAACGGTAAAGTAAAAAACGTAGTATATTGTAATTCTCTGATTAGAAATTGATATGTTGAAAATGAAGTCAATGAATAATGTTGTAGGTAGGAAACGTAGGATGTGTTACTGTATAGTTTGATAGAAAATGAATTTGATTAATGATAATGCATATGCAACAATAAGAATTTGGAAAGCATACATTGTTTATAAGTTTGCAAATACTTCTTTGTACACTACATTAATGGTAGTATTTTTTGAAGTGCCTTGATTATCATGAATAAGAATATGTAGTCCTTTTTTACTTTGCACTCGTGAAAGTGCAACATATAACTGGCCATGGGAAAATACTGGGTTTGGCAAATACAATCCTACATGTGCCAAGGACTGTCCCTGAGACTTGTTTATGGTCATTGCAAATGAAACCATGAATGGAAACTGTCTTTTAATTAGTTTGAATGACCATGGAAAATCAGAAAGAGACATATTCATTCTTGGTATGTACGTCCTATGACCTATATTTGGTCCAGTAATAATCTCTGCTTTAACCACATTCGAACCAAGTCTTGTGACAATAAGCCTAGTTCCATTGCATAACCCATATGCCTGGTCCAAATTATGTAGTAGTATGATGGGAGTACCAACCTTGATTTTTAGCTTGTGATTATGTATTCTTGATGTTTTCTATGAGTTCATAAATTTAGGTGTTAGTACTCCAAAAGCAGGATTGAGTAGTTCATCAGATTTATCAACACTATCAGCACTACAATACCTTTTCTCCTCACTGGGAATCAAAGATAGGACATAGTCATTTATTTTGTCAACAACATCTTTTGTAGAGGCTAGAACAACTCTTTTTTGCAAGAAATCTTCGTTGCTATAGTTTTGTAATAAGTTTGGATATGTTGCGTCAACAATAAAATTGTTTGAGGTGATTTCGTGATATCCATCATTAGGTTCTCCAAGTTTGTCATCGCCTATGTCTAGTAACCAATCAGAAAATTGTTTGAGGTCATCACTATTGGTATGGGCAACAGGATTTGATAGCAATCACATGTTTTTTTTGTCAATTTAAGAATTTGACAATGATCCCAAATGTATGATGCATTTAGATTTGCATGGACGATATTAGAGCGATTACCTCTTGGCACAACAGGTAGTATTTGACGGGAATCACCACAAAAAACAATGACCTATCCTCCAAAAGGTCTATTGTTGTGCATGATGTCTTTTAAGCTTTTATTAAGTGCTTCAAAACTGAACTTGTGACACATTGGAGCTTCATCCCAAATTATTAGTTTTGTCATCTGCAACAATTCAGCCAAGTCACTCCCTTGATGAATATTGCATGTTGAATTTTGTGTTGCAGGCACTGGTATAACAAACTTAGAATGTGTTGTTCTACCTCCGGGCAGCAGTAATGAAGCAATCCCACTTGAAGCAACTGTTAAAACAATGCCGCCATTAGACCGTATAGAAGATGATAAAGTTTTCTAGATAAAGGTCTTGCCGGTGCCACCATATCCATAGAGAAAATAAACTCCCCCCAATTGACTTGCAACAACACGCATAATCTTATAAAAAATAGAAGTTTGCTCATCTGCATTTAGTAATGTATACATCATGAATTAGTAGTATGGATTGTTGGGAATGAATATTGTTTTAAGAAAAACTGAAATATGTTGTACATACCTATTAGTGAGTGATAGCATTTGTTGAATTCAGCAGCCAAAATTTCCTTATCATAAGCCATTTCATTGTAGATGAGCTTATTTCGGTGTGGGTTGGCAGCATATCCTATTGGGTATGTCATTGAAGGGAAATCTCGTAGGCTTTTCCTGTTGGCTTGCACCAGATTTTCAATTTCAGTCAAAAAAGATGCATTGTTTCTTTGTTGGTGAGTTGAATGCCTATGAATAGTATGGTAATGACATTGTTAGCAAGTGAGTTGTTTTCTATGAATGATATGTAGTTATTTAGGATTTATGAAATTACCTTGTCTTCTATGATTAAATGCAATATCATTTGCCATCCATTGCCAAGTTTGTTTCCACACATATTCTGGTCTATCCATGGTATTCATAAATAGCAGCTTGACAAATAACTTTCTAACGAAGTGTGGAGTTCCCCAAGTGTTAGCTTCTCGTAAAGCACCAACAAATTCTTGATCACTTCCTAGAAAACCTTTTCCAAAGCATGCTTCTCTAAATGTATGGTAGACCACATTTTCTACTGTTCTAATATCTTTGTAAGATTGTGACCCTTTAGTGGAGGAAAACATCATTCTCATGTAGAACAACTCTCCACTTGAAGGGGATACCCATATGAGCCTGCCAATTGTATTTCCTTGTTTTCTTGGTTGCCAGCATCTTTTGCGTGCAACATAAACGAATTTGGACACATATTCAGCATAAGTAAGATCCCATCCATGATGGTATATTTTATTAGAATCCATCCAAGCTGTAAACATTGATTCTTTGATTGTACTCTTAGATAGTACTGTACCAATTTGTTGACTATCTTTCTAGTAAACAGGATGTTGATTTTCAAGGTGGAAATAGAGACGTTCAACTGCTGGTGCACGTCCATGCATTGGGAATGCAAAAATCTTCCAACATGCTTCAGGGGGCGACACATACCTGGTGAATGAATAATAAAACATATACACATAATATTTATTAATGAATATAATAACGAAGGGGGTTTTGTGTGTAGATGTTATGCATTTAATGATCAGATGATTGACACATACCGATAATCAAGATAGTGTTTAATTTCATCATGAACCTCAGTCTGTGTGCCATCCTGGTTTTACACATTAATAATAGCTGTTGTAATCCGATCGGATCCTTTGTTGATGTACTTAAACAAGTATTTGATTGATGTACTCTAATTGCACCTTTCCACATTTAGGTGTGTTCTATATTTGAGTAAGAGATGTGGACTATATGGCACAACAAATCGATTATCAAGTTCAATACCATGCTTTTGAACCGTACATCCATTCTTTCTTCTCCTATGAACTGGAAATCCATCTTGGTCAACAATTGTTGCTTGGTTGAACTTCTTAGGGAAACATCTAATACACTTCTCATTGACCATACATGGTGCCCTTGTATTTGGTAGTCCACATGGTCCATGAATCATATGGTCGGAGACTATTTCATACAATTCTGGATGTGTCCTTATTTGATATCTCAGCAGAAATTATGTTATCAAAGTCTTCTGGATTTGGATACTTGTTTGAAGGATGCAGAAATATTAAAATATGAGCATGAGACAATCCTCTTTTTTGCCACTCAATGGTGTAAACAACTGTACTCCAATTTAAATATTAGTAGCATCATTAATAATGTATATTTGAAATTATAATTGTAAATTTGAAGTGTAGGAAAAGATTGGTAGAGGTGGTAATTACTTACATCCAACAGTGCCACCAAAGACATGTCCACTTTTGAGATCATTCATCAATTGATTTAGCTTCATTTTGAATATTCGCGAGACAACATCAGGGCAATCATGAGGTGTAAGATTGGATTTCCTAACTTTTTGTTGTATTTCTGGCCATGTTGGATTACATGTTAATGTCAAGAATAGGTCTGGAAATCCAATATGGCCACAAATTGTCATCCCATCAAAATATAGTTGTTCCATATACCTCTAACTACCAACAAAAGAGCTCGATAGTATAATTCTCTTACCTTTTTCATTGCCTTGTGTCTAGGGCTCAATATTACAGGCATTCAAATTCATGTACTTGTCAACTCTAAGTTCCTGTTGATGTTGTCTAACATAGTTTAGTTTTTGAGACTCAATCATACTATAGCCATCAACAATCCATTATTGAAACAATCTCCTTGAATGTAGTATTGTTTGAGCTTCATTGTCCCTTGATTGCATTCTGTAACAAAAATATTCACGCATGGTAACTTTTTTCCTCTTTGCAACATGGATATTTGGATGATCTTTATGAAGAATATTTGGTCTATAGCCATCTTCTCCTTTGGGATACAAAAGGGGATATTGCAAAGGCAAATATGCAAGATGTAGTTCATTTTTTCTTTTGAGCACTCCTGTTTGCTTTTCAATTGTGATATCTCTTTTATTTCCTGTATGCTCATCACCAAAAATCAAAGTAACAACTTCAGCAGTATTTGGCAAATTATATAATCTTCCATCTGATTGCTTATCACTAATGAGTTTTAGGTTGAGGTCACAAACCGCAGAAGATTGTAGTTTGTCCCTTACCATTCTGAACTTTGATGCATATCGATTGTGGTTATCTAGCATATTCTTGATTCCAATGATAATTTCTTCATCGAGAATATCTTTGATCCTATACATTCATGAAGGTGCATAACCAAGTGTTCATGGTATATATTATTTAAAAGACAATTTAAAAACTGTAATGTAACATGAAATTTGTTGAATGTTAAGACTTATGGGCTCTGGGAAAGCCTGTTGTTGACTTTGTTGTCTGTATCATAAATATATAGCTGTGTAAACTTCGATGAGTTATTAGGCATAGGTAAGAGGCTTCCAATAAGATGATGTCCTTGACCATGTATGCGAAATGTAGAAGGACCTCTTCCAGTATTATAGGTTGTGTTAACTTTGACACCAGGCGATGTGAATGCAAACATTAGATTATATGAACGAATGTTTTGCTGGAAGTTCTTAGCTTGTGAGTTGTTGGTGTCAAACAGTAGTTGCCTCAACGGTTGTGGAGCATGTTGTAGTAGAGGCAGTTGTATTTTTCCATCACCACAACATAATGCAAACCTTAGGTTTTTGGTCTGTTTGCATTTGTTAATCCTCTCATCATACCACATCATAGCTTTACAGTGGTTGCATTGCCAAAATAGATCTCCAATATCATTGTAAGTTGGACCTACACATTAATTTAGAAGTTTAGATTCTGCTCACGATCAAAAGCTATGAAAGACAACATAATGTAAGTTGAAAGTTGAACGTAAATATCGGTATTTTGATAATGATATGGTGTGTCTAGATTTCTATAATGATCAGTATCAACATCATCCTCCATTGGTGGGTTGTCAAATGAATAATCTAGATGACACAAATTTGTTCAATCTAAAATGAGTTATGTGTATCTAATTAAGTAAGTCAGATATGTAGGAAGTTAAATATACATTGTGAGCAATTTGACATGATGTAATAACAATAACGACATATTACCTATATGAATGTTTCCCTGGGTTATATTGAATTCCTCTTCACTATCATCTGAGATGTGCTCTATTAGTTTTGATTTGTGTATTGTATATCTTCCTGAATGTATATGTTGAGACGTGGTGCCATTTTGAATTGGAACAGCACCTGTGGTTGTATGTACTTTAGAAGTTGATGGCGGTTTGAGGTTTGATGAAGTTATATTTTCTTTCCCAAACTTGGACAACAGATTCGTCTGGATTGAAGAAGCATTGATTGTATGTCCATTGACTAAATGCTTCAGTCAAATTTGAAATTGGCCAGTATAATGTTGCTAACACTGATTCGCAGACGAAGTGATGTTTGATAATGTACACTGTGTATGTAGTGAAGGAGTGTCATCAATAAAGTGCGGGTCACATGGTGAGGTATGGTTACGCTGTTCTGCAATAACAGTGATTATATCCATATTAGTATTTATAAAATATGTACAAATGAATTTGGGGTTTGTATTCATTGTTACCATTAGGTAAATGCTGATTTGGAGTGTCAAAACTTTGTCTTCTTTTTTTCAAAATGTGTTTTCTATTTTTCCTCCGTTCGGAAAAATTTTCCATTTAAACTTCCAGTTGTCAATAAATTCTACATTATTGTGTGACACTTTGAAAATTAGAATTTAAGATCAACATGTTAAAATAGCAACATGTAATATTGATCCCGTATATGTAGCAATGTACAAATAGTACTGACTTAACATTGTTTAAGAATAAATAATGTACATGAAAGAGTGATAGGATATTGAGTATAACATATAATAAATTGTATAAAGATAGAAACCTTACTTCAAAGTTAGGAGTAGAAGAAAATGTTGTGTTGCTGTGGAAATGTTGCTTTCCAGCTTCCCTTTTCTTTCAGCATTTATCATCATCTGCCTTTTAGTTGGTGTTGAATGTAAATTAATGTTGATGAAGTTGGGAGAACAACATTTTCAAATTGTTCTCCATTAACATTCATCACAGAAGCTAGTAAACAAATTAAAAAAGAAGAAGGGCTTTACATTCAATACCTCGTGTTTTTCTTTTCCCGCCAAGTCTTTGATTAGACATTGTGTGGCACCGCCAAAGAAATCCATCATTGCTACAGTAATTGAAAGTACACTTCATTAATTGTCTTCATTAAATGTGTTGGCAGCTTTTATATGATAGCGTGTGTCATTTCATTCCTACTCCTCATTAATTGTGATGGCAGATTTGACAAAAGGCAAATATACTTATTATTTAATATATTTTATTGAATTTCTGCTATTATGAAATATATGGTTAAATATTTGGAATGTACGCCTCGTAATTATTTCCCTTCAAGCTTTTTTCAATTAACTACTCTAATTTGTGTTACAAAGCTAATATTAAAAATCTTTTTGTTTTGAAAATACATAGTTTTATTAACAATGTATTAAGAAATTTGATCTTATGTATTAGATTTCAGTCTTTTTGGACAACGTATATATATGTAATAAAAGTGACAGGGTCTAGTGACATTCCAAATATTGAGCAATTAATACTATATTGAAATATATGAATATATAAATAAAGCAAGTTAATAATTTCATAATAAATACCATCAAAGCATGTAGTTCTGTAACGTTCCGAAAAAAGCAAATACGAAAGCAAACATTGTCTAGTTCCCGAAGGTAATTAAATTACAACATTAAACTACTAAACCAAAGTTACATAAATTTTTCATCAACAAACAACTGTAATAAAAGGTAGTAGAGTGTGGACTACAATAGTCAAATGGACTCCTCTTCATTCCATGTAAGCTCTTTCTTGAAGATGAACTCCCATACATGTTGGTTAGGCCTGTAATAGAACGCTACCTCATCTCCGACATGCAAGTCATTTTCCGTCAAGTATTGGTACCATGTTTCAGCAATAGATTGTAGCCCATTATGCATGATCAGCTTCCATAGGTGACGACGGCCATGAATATGGAGGACAATCATATATTTTGTTGTAACATCAACAAAATTAAGAGCATCCAGTTGCAGTACCTACAATAGAACCAATGCAGTGAGTAAAAATTTAAAGGTCATCAATAATAACAATAGAGGTTAATTATATGAACAAAGTCCTACCAATGGATAAGCACATGAGATCATACGTTGGTAACATCTATAGTAAAAACATGAGTTCTGCTAATTGTAGGTGGCCTTCCACATGTTTGTATATCCAGTGGTGGCATGAAGCGGAGATGGAAAATCCAATTTTTCTCAGGTGCAGCAAAAGTGATCATCACACCTTCATGAATGCCCATAATTCTTCTGAGCTCCTTTAGTCCATCAGCAAAGTAGCATTTGTTATAATATTTTCTAACCTTTATATAGTGCTTGTCTCCATTGTAATTGAATAACACATAAAGTGGGTAGTGCGGAGCCCATTTTCTATGATATGTTGTTGGTACCTCAATGAGGTTCTGCAAGTAAACATTTAAACATATCACAATTGTATGTTGGATCATTTAATAAGTATAGCAGATATCATTTGTTTGGGATGAAGAGAAATGGATAAAAAGGTTTTGGTGGGGAAATACTTAGCCTATCAGTATGTTACTATGGATCCCAAGAAATTAGGTGGGTCCTGAATGTCAATATTTTATGTTATTAGTTACTCCTAATTTGTACCTATTTCATACAGATCCTAAAGTGAAAGAAACTTATACTAATAACACATTACTATGGTCAACAATTCAGTAATTACATGCTCAATATGGTGCCAGACAGAATGATAAACATGAAGATGAATGACGAAACTATAATGAACATATACATATAAGAAGCAAAAGACGAAGGATGGAAAAGTAAAAGAAACTTATAGCATTGGAAAGAGATGATCAATATGGTCAATATGGTACCGGCAGAATGACAAACATGAAGATGAATAACGAAACTATAATGAACATATACATAAGAAGCAAAAGACGAAGGATGACAAAGTAAAAGAAACTTACAACATTGGACGCAATTGATGATTGTGTACTCATGGTGATAAGGCTTGTGTGATGTTGTTGAGCAAGATGAGTTGATAATTGGTGAAAATTGTTGCTTTTGGTTTCCACAAATGGAGATAGCAATGGAGGTTTTCTAATTACGACTTCCAGTGTGTATAATACCAACATGCATGATTGGATGGTTTTTACATAGCAGATAATGTGTACTTGATGTAACTGCTGTAGCAGTTAATGAGTATTGGGAAACCGCTTTTTATGTCAAGTCTAGTTGAATCCTTCATATTTATTGTTTAGTAGTTGATATTAATGTATAATAATTATAATCTTTTTCACTTCACGCAATAATAATAACATTTGTACATTAAATGCATGGCTTTTAGTATGCAATTATTAATTAACATATATTAGTTGTCAGCTTTTACTCTACCCGTAATACTTGTAATTAATTTTCACGAATAATAATTGCAGACTTTTACTCTTCCCGGAATATAATTACAATAAGTACATTAATTGGATGTCTTTTAATGTGCCGTTATTAATAATATTAATTACAATTTGTTGTAATATTGTAATATGTGTTCATTAATAATATGACTTTTACTTTCTCGATAAACTTGTTTGCTCTAAATTTATTAATTACATTGATTATGTATTATACATTGATTAACATTTATTTGTATATCTGTACGCCTATTAGTCTTCCATTACGACACTTGATGTAATTGGCACACATGTAGTATTTTCTTTTGATGTATTGGGCATTGGGAAATTACAGTTCACGACACGTCTAGTCTATTAATAACATGGATCCTAATATCTAGTCTAATGCCTAATATGTATTGTTATATGTAATATCTACTAAGATTATAACCTAATAATAATACAACAAATAATATAGTATAAAATATTAGTATAAATGGTACCTGCCTTTGCACAAATTCCAAGAAGATCTATTGCAGGGATTTTGTAGATGTGTATACATTACCGTAATAAGCACATCAGTATTCCAGAAGATTGAAGGTCACTTTTCAACCTGCAAGTAAATGCTACTAAATGTTATATTAAAATACTACTATAGCATTTACGAAAATAAAAGACATAAATTGTATTGAACAAATTGACCCCACAAATTTGACACGGCTACAAAAATGTAATAGAATACACGTTTCCAAAACATGCATAAAATCCTTAAAAACAAACGATAAAAAACACTGTTTTCTATGTGTTTGATTTTAAATTAAAAGACGTTAAACTTTGGCCATGCATGGTAAATTTTATTGGCATCTTATTTGTTTAAATTCTAAACCAATGTTTTTATGATTATTATATTTTGCATTATCAACTTAATTATATGAACTGTAGTTATTAGTTGGAAACATTAATGATATCAATTTTAGGGATACCTATTACTATCGATACAATTCAGTGTTCATACATGGGTAATTGATGATGTTCCATATCACAAAACACAGGATAATTTGGACCTATTTGCTAGAATCATAATGATATACCACATGTAAAAGAAAACATACATATTAAAAAGAGTTACAATATCTATATTAAATAACAATTGATTACTCAACTTTCATATGCTTGTTCGTCAATAGCTCATATGGTGTGTATTCGTCAAACTCAAATTCACTACTGTCTTGCTGATCACACATTCTTTTGGCAGGAGTGACAAAGACAGTCTTTCCAGGATCATAATCAGCTGACTGTGACAATGAAGGTTGTGTAACCATTAAAAATATTATTAGCAAACACGAATACATTATTTAATGTCATTTTTTTATTTCCTACTTAATAATATGTCGTAAAAAAATACCTACCGTAAGATGGTAATCCTGTGATGAAGTTTCAGCACCAACAGCTGGTGACTTCCCTATACTTGGTTCATCCTGCATGTAGCACATTGATAGAAAATATCAATTCTTTTTTTTTTAATTTAGGACATACACTGATAGGGTTAATTGATTATTACCTATAAACCAAGTGTGGATGTCAATGTGTGGATATGATGTTCCTCTTTGCTAACATCCAACATAGATGATTGCCGCATCTGAAAATGGTACTTGAATATGACAGCCCAGGTCTTACCCAACAATTCATCCACACACGGAGGGAACACCTTGATCTCGTCACCACTCTATGAATTAAAAAACAATTTAAATGCAATATGAATATACATATGCATTAATCGATAAGTGTAAGTTAGAGAACATACTGCAATCAACTGTTGATGACATTCATCGGCCATTTTACCAAAGATTTTGATACACGTCACATCCCAGAAATGGAAGTTAGCCTTCTCCCTATTTTGTTCCATTTTGACAACTAACTTATACCTAATACAATAGATATCCATTTCAGTAAAGATTCAAATGTGAATTATATACAAAATCATTCGAATTGACTTTAATGGATATTTGGCGAGAAATACATGTTACCTTGGAACGGTGTGAGTAACTTGGTTCTGGCACGAACGACAGACTGCACCTATTTTTAATGGATCAAATGTTGTAGTACAATAGGGACAACTATCATAACTCCATGGTGTATCAATCATCACTTCATCCACCGTAGCAACGGTCAAACAGTAACAATCCTAAATGAGTAAAACCATATCAAAAAAATGAAAATGGATTGGTCACAGGTGGGAAACTGAAATGGGTTAGTGGTCACAACCGGGAATACGAAATGGCGCTCTAACCCCACTCGTATGCTCAAAACGGTGATTAAGTCATAATGATCATTAATGATATCCAAATAACAAGGTCATTAATTTAAAACATTTATACACTTACCTGTCTCAGTCTACTTATTTCACCTAAGTTCACCATTTGAGCATTATGCAAGAACTTTTCCACTGAGTTTCGTTGGGAATGTTGGCTATACTGGGACTGAGAAGCGCTTCCTTCATTTGTTACTCCGCCAACATAAAATGGCACTCGTAAACTACATTAATGAACAACATAAAATTAGAGTTTTATCAAGACTTTTTATAAACAAACGAAATAAATTAAATTCATACATCGTACCTTTTACGGAATTGTTGGATTTCTACAATATCAGTGTTGACATACAACTTGGACCCATGCTTGATATTTTGGACACTAAGGGGATACTTGTCTGCAAAATAAAATATAGTTACATGTATAATGCATAGATATATTAAATTCAAGCAAATATGTAACAAATAGAAATTTACATTACACTGACCTTTGGAATCTTTGATCTTAGTAAGGGTTAACAAAATGACCAATGGCTTCTGAACAAAATGGTTTTTTTCGATAGCATCATCAAGCTGAAGAGCATATTCCTCCCACACAGTCATGATGATCTCAACATCACTAAAACAGAACAAAACATATACATATTATTAATACTCGACTTCTTTTCGCTTAATTAATTTTGATGAATAATAATTACAGTCTATTACTCTTCCCGTACAATAATTGAAATGCCTCACATGAACATTAAATAAATTTTTTTAAATATTACTAAAAAAGACTACTTGTAATGGTCCATATTTTAACAACCCTTAAAAATTAATGGCATGAAAAATACCTGTTATCTCTCAACTTCACTGTAACTCTGTATGCAGGATTAACTGTTTTACGTTTAATAACTTCAACAATAACACTGACAACATCTATTTAAAAACCAAAATAAAACACAACTGTCAGTTATGTTGAATATAGATACTATTCTCTATACAAAAAGGTTACATGACATACCAACTAACGTATCACGCGGTGCCACGCCAGTAATAATATAAGCAAATTCAATAATCACATGGACATTAGGAGGAATCTTAGGACGTTCAACCTCCTTGACAAACGTAGTTTTGACGAATAAACTAAAAATTTAATTGTACTCACTTTGTATTCAGAATGATTGTCAACAACCTTGACGTTCTAAATCAAATATGCACCACTACAACACAACTTCGGCTCAAATTCAGGGAACAATTCTTGCCATAGAGTGGCGCCAATCTTTGCACCCTATAACAGTTACAAATCAAAGTTGTCAAAAAATCTAATTACGAAAACCAATGCAACTAAAGAACATAAAAATTACCGTATGGTCCATCAACACCATGTCAATGGCTTGTCTACCATTGTGCTTGTTAACATGCCACATATCAGTGATTCACACTGCTATCTTCCAAGTACCTTTCTTCGTATGCAATTCACATATGAGGTTTTCCTTTCGAGACATTGCTTCTGCCCCTAGGAATAATACTTGTTTTTGTGGGTGCGAAATCTACCAGCAAGTACACCGGATCGTCAAGTAAATAATTAAAACGCAATGATATGAGTATCGAACTCAGGGAACCTATTTTACTTAGAAAAGCGTCATTCAAAATACAATTGTTTGTAAAAAGAATTAAGTATCATGAATTGAAAACAAAGGTATATTCTATTGTAATCAAAGAAACAGTAAACGTGAACAATTGAGTGTGAAAACAAATAAGTAAAAGTGTTGGGTCCTTCCACCGAGATACTTGATGCAATTAGGGTTTTTCTCTATTTGAAATTATTCATGTGTTCTATGCCGAGGACAAAAATACCAACACCGATGTCTTGTGAGTTTGGACTAATTTAAACTAAGCTTCATTCGCAGATGTCTCTTGTTGAACTTAGGCCTAATTTAAACAGCATTATAAGCACAACATAATAAAAACTAGAACCCTGCACACTATGTCTAGCACTACAGTTGTCTAGCCCTGCTTTATCAAGTTCTAAGGAAACAATACATTTGTCAATGCTAAAGTTCCTAACAGCACACACTAATGGGTGATCAAACCACAAGCATGCATACAATAAGTGTGGAAGCAAAGCTTTTCAAGTTTATTTTGATGATGCCAAAGACTCAAGTCAAAACAAGTTTCAAGAATCAAGAGCCAAACAAGTTTCAAGAATCAAAGAGTTGTTCAATCAAGTGTCAAGAATCAAGATTAAAGTGAAGATTCAAGAGAAGACTCAATTAAGATAAGTATTAAAAGAGTTTTTCAAAATATTGAATAGCACAATTTTGTTCAAGAGAATTTTTCAAAGAAAAATCTTTTACCAAGAGTTTTACTTTCTGGTAATCGATTACCAGAAGGCAGTAATCGATTACCAGTAGCCAACATTCTTTTCAAACTAATTTACAAAGTTGTAATCGATTACCATAATCATGTAATCGATTACCAATGTTTTAAAACGTTAGATTTCAAATTTCAAGAGTCACAACTTGTGATAAAACATTTTCAAATCATTTCAAACTTGTGTAATCGATTACACAATACTTGTAATCGATTACCAGTGTTTTTAAACGTTTTGATTTTCAAATTTAAACATAAAGAGTCACATCTATTAATGTGTAATCGATTACACTATGATGGTAATCGATTACCAGTGACTTATTTTGAAAAATAAATTACCAAAAGTCACAATTCTTAAAGTGACTTGTTTCTGAAGATTTTTTCAAAAGTCACAACCTTTAAGTGACTAGTTTTCAAAAAGAGTCACAACTTTTAAAGTGACTAGTTTTTCAAAAGAGTCATAACTTTTAAAGTGACTAGTTTTAAAGAAATTGGCAAGAGTCACAAACTTTAACTTGAGTCACCAAATGGTTATAAATATGTGACCATGGCACGAATTTCAAAGTAACAACTTTCAAATTTCTTTCATTCATTCAAAGCATTCTTCTAAGAGTTTTTGTTCAAAACTTTCTTTATTCAAGAAAAGTTCATTGTCCAAAAACTTGTGCTATTCTTTTTCTTCATTCCTTCTCTTTCTTGCCAAAAGATTCAAAGGACTAACCGCCTGAGAATTCTTTTGATTCTTCCTTCTCCCTCTTGCTAAAAGATTCAAAGGACTAACCGCCTGAGAATTCTTTTGATTCTCCCTTCTCCCTCTTGCCAAAAGATTCAAAGGACTAATCGCTTGAGAATTCTTTTGATTCTTCCTCATCCCTTTAAACAAAAGATTTCAAAGGACTAACCGCCTGAGATATCTTTTGTTTTTCCTTACAAAGATTCCAGGGACTAACCATCTAAGAATTCTTTGTCTTAACACATTGGAGGGTACATCCTTTGTGGTACAAGTAGAGGGTACATCTGCTTGGGTTGTAATACTGAGAATAAGAGAGGGTACATCTCTTGCGGATCAGTTCAAGTGAAGGGTACATCCACTTGGTTGTTCAATGAGAACAAGGGAGGGTACATCCCTTGTGGATCTTTGCTTGTAAAGGATTTTACAAGGTTATTGGAAATCTCAAGAACCGGTGGTTGCTTAGGGACTGGATGTAGGCACGGGTTGTTGTCGAACTAGTATAAATCTTGTGTTTGTTTCCTTCTTCCCTACACTCTTTAATTTCCGTTGTGTACTTTCTATTTCTGCTTTACTTTTGTCTAAGTTATTGTTTTTGTTCTTTACTTTCTCATAACTTAGTAGTAAAGCCTAATTGAATCTAGTAATATTAAGAAGGATAAATTTTAATTAGTTAAGACACATTAATAATTAATTCAACCCCCCCTTCTTAATTATTCCGAGGCCACTCGATCCAACAATAATCTTAGATAGAAACATTAAACACATGAAAATAACCTCAAATAGATAATAAAAATATTGACATCAAGTACTCAGTAGAAATTCCCAACAAAGCATTTTAGCCTTCCATTACAAGGGAGCAGCTTTCACAAATAGGAGAAGGGTTTCAGAGAAAATACCAGATTACAAAGCAGTGGGAATGTCTCCTCCACCTCTAAGAACCTAGAAAATAACTCTAATACCTAGAATCTACCTAAAAGTTAGGACCTTTGCTTCCTTGCTAAGCTTTTCCTCTGTTCTCTGCACACAATTCACAGTCAATCCAGACCTCTTTCACATCGTCACGCTCTCGTCATGCTCTCTCTTTTTTTTCCTGTGCAAATCAGGCTTAAAAAGAGCTTTCTGACCTTGAAGGCACGCTTAGCGCCATTCTCGTGCTTAGCGTGAGTAAGTGATATTTGGCTTAGCGCCAATCTTGCGCTTAGCGTAGAAGAGACAACCACCTCGCTTAGCGAGCTGCATACGCGCTAAGCGCGTGCTGGCATGGAGGAACTCTCTTCAGGCTTATCCTCAAACGCTAAGCCACTGCTGTCTCACTTAGCGGTTTGGTCTCGCTAAGTGCATGGTTCATGCTTAGCGAGACAACACTTTTTGAACCTTCATAATTTTCTCCTTTTTACCTGAAATTGAAGTGAAATTTACATTAAATTCAATAGGAAGGCTTCTACTGAGCACAAATGAAAACTAAACTAGAAATATTTACAATCCTACCAAAAAATAACCATAAATTGGGAGATTTATTTACATTTTGGAAATTTTTCTATACAAAAATTAGTCATAATAGATGACTAACAAACTCCCCCAAATTTATAGTTTTTCTTGTCCTCAAGCAAAGAAAGAGCAGATCACTTGTCCTCAAGTGACAAGCTCACAGTGGTTATTCAAAAGCAATGCTTGTTCCAAAGAATTCAATCACATGACATGAATGGCAATCAATGCTTCAATCTATAGCTTCTTGCAAGACATGCAACTTTTCAAAGATGTGAACATGATTATTAAGGAACAAAATTGAAATAAGCTAGTAAGAATGACAGATATCAAGGAAGGATCATTAAGCAAAGCCTCACAGTCACTGTTTCACTCAAGAACAAGTGTTTAGGCTTATTCAACAATCTACAACTAACACAAGTATCAATCTTTGCAATTCATCTCATGCCATACACTCAAGAACACACAAACTGAATCCGAAGGACTTTTCTAGGCTTGTAACGAGGCTGGGCTGCAAACAATTCATGGTTTTTCTAGGATGCAAATGCTTAGGTTCTAAAAGAGCATTCATCCTTAGATCAACCTTTTTCTTTTTATTCCAGCTCTATTACTTGCTTTTCCACACTTAGCTTTTCTTTTTCTTAATTAGCAGCACACACACTTTTATTTTATACTTACAGTTTTGTTTTTTTTTTTTTGTTTTTTTAATACTTGTTGCTTATTAGATGACTGTGTGTGTTGCTCTTTTCTAACCATTACAAGCTTTCACCCCATAATTCTCCCAAATTTGGGAAAATTTGCTTTGAACCAAAATTTCCTTTTATGAATGATGCTCTCCTACAACCTAAGACAAGGTAGAAGGAGATAAACTGTATAGGCTCAAGGTTCAATCAAACAATCATACTTTCAGCTCAAAATGGGTGCAAGGGATAAATCAATCATGCACAAGGTAAGCTTTTTAGCTAAGTGGCTATCTTCAATCAAAACATGGCCTTCATCCTTTTCAAACTCATGTATTCATTCCATACTCAAAGATTCATGCAAAAACCATTACTTACTGCTAATCGTTCTCTCACAATTAAAGATCACACTCTCACCGGGTTGCGATTAATGCATTCCTTCACAATCAACCTGACAAAGCAACTAACATTTTTAGTCATAATCCTAATTCCATGTTCTTTCTCTTCTAATAACTGCATGCTCATTCAAGTCATATGATCTGTGCATTTCAGTTCACTCACATCATACAATTGATCACTGAATTTGAAAACAAAGCATCAAACCACTGGATAATATCAATGCACTGTTCAATCACACTTTATACAAGCTACCAAACAACCAAAAACCAAAAACTGAAATTTAAAACTGAACTGAAATTTAAAAGCTGAAACATAAATCTAAATTATAAAATGTACTAAAGACATAATAATAATAAACTATTCAAAATGTAGGGAAATAAAAATCTTGATCCTGTCAATGATCCTCTACATGCTCATTCAAGTTTAGTGCTGGTGCAGAAGATGGATCCTGAGAAAGAGGCAGGTCCAGCACTGGTGCAGATGGCCCAGGCTGAGGAGATATAGCTGGATTAGCCTAAAAAATAAAGGGCTCTGATGGAGAGGGCTCTACTAGAGAGGGCTCTAATGTTGTAAGATCCTCCTGAACCTGTACAACAGCTGGATCAGACTCTAAAGTGAATGGCTCAGGAGGTGTAGGCTTTGCGGCCTCTGGAATGTCCTCCTGCTGATCCTGCTGAGGCTCTTGGGCTGTGGAGGCCTCACCCCCTCCCAAAGGAGAAGGCTGGACTCCTGGCCAGGCCACCTGCTGAATAAATTCTTCAACGCTTATTACCGGCCTCTGGTGGACCACATTCTGCAAGCTCTGCATGATCAGGAGCTGGCCCTGATGCAGGCTCTGCAACATAGAAAAGAATGGCTCAGAGCTCTGAGAAGAAGGATCCGAAAGAACTAGAGTTGCTGGAGCTGGAGGGAGAGGAGAGGTAGAAGGAGCTGAGGTAGAGGGAGCTGAACTAGATGGTGCCTCAGATCCTCTGGCCCTAGATTTGCGAGTTCCCCGAAATGTGACCGAAGGGTCATCCAGGTTCTAACAATTCTTTTTAATATAAGCCAAATTAATGGCTGGGCTCAGGGATTCAAAGGTCAGAGAATCAGATGTGACTCCTTGGGCCTTGCATAAAGCAGTAATAAGGGCTGGAAAACCTAGCCTTGAGGAGTCATGTTATGCGATGAGAGAAATCTGACCTGAGATGAGGGATCCTAAGTTCATATTCATCTACATTACAAGCCCATAGATTAACTTAGCCCTATCCAAAGTAATATCTGAAGTATGAGATGTCGGGGCTAAGTTAGAAAAAGATAGAACACTCCAGGTCTGAGCCAGAGTAGTAAGATTTTTCCTGAAAATCTTCAGAGGCAGCCCGTCTGCATTCAGCTCAAATCCCCTACCAGGGATGCATAGACGGGCTGCAAGCTCTTGAAGATCTGGCCTCAACCTGCAGAACCTGGAGTAAGAGGGCAAGCTCTCCCTTTCCTCGATGACCACTGGTGTCTTCAAAAAGGTGTTGAGGGCGTCATCATCAAATTTAATTAGGTTCCCTCGCACCCTTACCTGCTTTGGTGATTTATCTTCAAGGTCATAAAGGTTGGCATAGAATTCCTTCACTAATGCCACGTCAATGCTCCCTCCAAAGAAGTTAGTGAGCTCCTTATACCAATTCCTCCTCTCAATTTCTCTCCTGAATTCATCAAATTTTGTAATGTACAGCTTCACATTCCTTTCCAGAAGGATCTTCCAGCCAAGGACATTGTTTGCATAGCAGTCCCAGGCATATTGGGATACAAATATTGATCTATCACACCTAGCCTGGGACACTGAAGCTAGTGCTTTTCTCTTATGGGAAGCCATTTACAAAACAAAAGAATCATAAGACAAGATTTATTCAAAGTGAAAAGCAAAAAATAAAACTGAAATTAAGGCTGGGCGCTTAGTGCGATGGCTGCGCTTAGGGCGCCTTATGAAATTTTACTCATGAGCTAAGCGCTTAGCGGTTGAACTCAAAAAGACTTTTTTTGCTAACCCCAATTCCACAATTTTTAAAGACGAGAGGGATTAGTGCTTAGCGCTGCAAGGCGTACTTAGCGCGACTACTCTATTGGACAACACAGGCTTAACGAGTAGACTCGCTAAGCCCAATTCCAAGAAATATAAAAACAGAGAGGTAATTACGCTTAGCGTGACAGGCTCGCTTAGCGCACAACAAAACACAAAAATTCTAAGTGTATGATACACAACACTCGCTTAGCGAGTTCATCAGTTAACTTCAACAGATAATACGAATGCGCTTAGCGCGATAGGTTGCACTTAGCGTGTTCATTTGGAAATCCAGATGTTCATCAGAAACGATGAACTCGCTTAGCACATCAAGGCGCTTAGCATGCTCATTGTGATTTCCAGAAAAATAGGGGCTTTCTTAGCCCCTCACTTAGGCCCCTATTAGGCCATCTAACCCTAATCAAAACAAGCACATTGCAACCAGGATAAAACCCTAACTCTACTCTAACTAACAACTAACCTAACAGAACTATGTATTAACAGAAATTCAGCCTAACGCTAACTATGTCGACTAACTTAGAGTTCAAAACTAAAAATGAAAATGAATACAAGGTCTAGAAGCTTACTTGGATTGTTGAAAGTAGTTGCGAAAAGGAAGCAGATGCAGACACTACATGAATGTGAGCAAAATGCAGATGAATGAAAAGAGTGAGAAAGATGCTTTGTAAGAGTGAAATGGTAACTGCCTAAGGCAAGTGTGCCTTATTATTTTTAGCAGTTTCATATGGCTCGCTTAGTGCATGTTAGTCGTCTTATACGACTAACTTTTGTATAGAAAACATTTTCCAAAACTTGTATAGTTCCCCAATTTATGGTTATTTTGTAGTGATTTTTGTAAATAAATCTTGTTTTATTGTTAAAGCTGTCTCTAAACCATTTCCATTGGATTTAATGATGAAATATGTGCAATTTCAGGTGAAAAAGAGGCTAAGTCATGAAGTGCTAAAAGTGACAGTTGAGCTTAGCTCATCAGTGGGCTAAGCGTGCATCCACCGCTAAGCACAACCTCAGCGCACTTAGTGCGATAGAAGAATCTGGCAGAACATCAATATCAAGGTTGCACGCTAAGCGCGAGATCAGTGCGCTAAGCGCAACAGTTGTCTTCAGCCAGGCTCAGCGCATGACTGGCGCTAAGCTCAAATCCACTTACTCGTGCTAAGCATGAGGGTGGCACTAAGCGCAACGTCACAGATTCAGAGCCTATTTAAAGTCTGTCTTGTGCAGAATTAGGATAGAGAATTTTTAACAACACTTTTGCACAGAATTTCAGAGCACACCACAGTGCCTATTTCGAGAAAAAAGCTCTGGAGGCAGCAAGAGGAGCATCTTTTGCAGAGATACCTAGGTTTTGTAATCTCATTATTGTTAGGGTTTTCTTGTAATGGCTGGCTAAACACCCTTGTTAGGGATTTCTAAAGAACAGCTGATGTAATTACTTTAATATCTAATTGATTGTGTTTCTTGTGTTCAATGCTTCTTTCAGTGCTTAAATTCTATATGCTCTTGGTCTGATCAACCATTTGTGCGCATGGTTAGGTGACTTTAGCATTGGGAAATGTATTGTTGCCTTAGAACTTAAATGAAGCAGGATTGAAACTTAGTCTTAAATGAGGGATCTGCGGATTAAATTTTGGTTTTAAATATGTTGTTCTAAATTAAGCCTAGTCCAACAAGAGGGATCTGAGGATGAAGCTTGGATTGATTCAATCTAACTAGGGATCGAGGTTTAGTAATTTAGGCTATAGCATAGAACACAAAAGCATGATTGATTAGAGAAACATCTTTATATACATCAGCGGGTTTGTTAGAAAGACCCAACACCTTTACCTATTGTTGTCAATCTTACTTACTTGCATTTTTACTATTTTTAGCCTAGACTTAGTTTAATTCTATTCTAAATCATCAATTATCAATGTTTCTTTCAACAATGCCTTATTTATGAATTTAACCCTGTCTAAGACTAGTTCCCTGAGTTCGATACTCAGATTCGTCCATTTTACTTTTAAATACTTGACAATCCAGTGCGCTTTCTGGCAAACCGAATTTCCCTTGAACATATTTGTATAAAGAAAAAGTGGACCAAAAAGTAACTGTAAGGGAAATCCAACAGTGCACAGGCGCGCTTAGCGAGTCCATATGACATTTGAGTTTTAAAGGCCCATATGCTTAGCACATCAGCTCGCTAAGCCCAATTCAAAATAAAAACAATCCAGAGAAGTTTTTGGGCTTAGCGCGAAGATATGCGCTTAGCGCATTTTGTAGCTTTGATTGGTCCTGCAACTCTCGCTTAGTGGGTCAAGGTGCGCTTAGCGAATAGAATGCTCCTTAATTGCAGTGAGGCCGCGCTTAGCGCAAATAAGCTCGCTTAGCGCAATTCAAAAGAATTAAATTCCATAGAGGTTTTTGCGCTTAGCGAGTCTGTGCGCTTAGCCCAATTCCAAAAATTAAATTCCAGAGAAGCTTTTGGGCTTAGCGCATTAGATGCGCTTAGCGAGAACGTTCAGCTAATGATCAGGGGTCAATGCGTTTAGCGCATGCAAGAGCTCGCTTAGTGCATGAAGAAAATGGCGCTTAATGCGAGTGGTGCGCTTAGCGAGTGGACAACAAAAAAATTTTTAAGTTATTTTTCTGTCCATAACTTCACAAAAGCTTTTTAACCCCTTTTTCAATATTAAACATGTTGAATTCATACAATCACAAGCACTCAACTTAACTAAATGCAAGAAAAACAAAATTTAAAAAGGGCTGGGTTGCCTCCTAGTAAGCGCTCGTTTAACGTCATTAGCTTGACGCATAGCTCTTTCATGGGTCCTGTAAGTGAATAATGGTGTTTAGCCTGTCAATGCTTCCACCATGGTACAACTTTAATCTCTGACCATTGACTACCCATGATTTGTCTGGAGTTGATGAATAAGGATCAACCAATTCTACAGCTCCATATGACCTGACCTCTTTGATAGTGAAGGGTCCTGACCATTTAGATTTGAGCTTTCCCGAAAATAACTTTAGTCTGGAGTTAAACATCAATACTTGTTGTCCCGGTCTGAATTCCTTCTTGAGCAGCTTCTTATCATGGTAGGCTTTTACTTTGTCTTTGTACAATCTGGCATACTCATAAGCATTCCATCTTATTTCCTCCAACTCCAAAAGTTGTGTTTTTCTTTGTTCCCCTGAAGCAGTCTCATCAAAATTCAAAAATTGTAAATTCCAATATGCTTTATGCTCCAATTCTACTGGTAAATGATAGGATTTTCCGTAAACCATTTGAAATGGAGATAAGCCAATAGGAGTTTTAAAAGCAGTTCTATAGGCCCATAGTGCGTCATCCAATTTACTTGCCCAATCTTTCCTGCTTGATGCTACAGTTTTCTCCAAAATTTTCTTCAATTCCCTGTTGGAGACTTCTGCTTGACCATTAGTTTGTGGATGATAAGGTGAGGCAACGTTATGTGTAACATGATAATGACCGAACACCTTCTGCAGTTGGCTGTTACAAAAATGAGAACCCCCGTCACTGATTAAAACTCTTGGTACCCCAAACCGTGCAAATATGTTCTTCTTTAGGAATTTCACCACTGTTTTGGCATCATTCTTAGGTGCAGCTATAGCTTCGACCCACTTAGACGCATAATCCACAGCTACAAGAATGTATTCATTGCCCAAGGATGAAGGTAGAGGACCTACAAAATCAATGCCTCAGCAATCAAACACTTCAACTTCCATAATATTTTGTAGAGGCATTTCATTTCTCCTGGAGATTCCCCCCATTCTCTGACATTGATCACATTGCAATGCATGTTGGTGAGCATCTTTAAAGATTGATGGCCAAAAGAATCCTGATTACAAGACCTTAGCTGTTGTTTTGTCTCCACCATAATGTCCTCCACATGGAGAGTTATGGCAATGCCATAGAATATTCTTGGCTTCCTCCTTAGTAACACATCTTCTCAAAATGTTATCAGTACCCATCTTAAACAGATGTGGATCATCCCATACATAGAAACGAGCATCATGAAGAAATTTATTCCTTTGCTGCCAAGTCAAATCTTTAGGGATAATTCCTGCTGCCTTAAAGTTAGCCAAGTCAGCAAACCAGGGTCTCTCACTCATCATGAACAGGGATTCATCTGGAAATTTGTCTCTTATTTCTTTCTCCCTCACGGTCACTTCCTCATTGACTAGTCGTGACAAGTGGTATTTCTCCTAGTTTAGAACTAAATTGGTTTCTTGACACCTTTCCAATACTCTCTCCAGATTAGATAGACAGCATTCAAATGAGGATCCACAAACAGAAAAGTCATCCATAAACACTTCAATACTCTTCTCCACCATATCTGCAAAGATTGCCATCATACATCTCTGAAAAGTTGTAGGAGCATTGCAAAGGCCAAAAGGCATTCGCCTGTAAGCAAATACACCAAAGGGACAAGTAAAGGCGCTCTTCTCCTGATCCTTAGGGTCCATAGCAATTTAATTATATCCAGAGTATCCATCAAGAAAACAGTAAAATGATTGTCCTGCCAACCGTTCAAGCATTTGGTCCATGAAGGGAAGTGGATAATGGTCCTTTCTAGTGGCATCGTTCAGCTTTTGATAGTCTATACACATCCTCCACCCAGTGACAGTTCATGTTGGAATCAAATCATTCTTCTTATTTCTAACAATTGTCATACCACCTTTCTTTGGAACTACCTGCACAGGACTCACCCAGGCACTATCCGAGATTGGATATATGAGGCCTGCTTCTAATAATTTTAGCACTTCTTTTCTCACCTCCTCCTTCATGACCGAATTTAATCTTCTTTGTGGTTGTCTTACAGGTTTATAATTAGCTTCCATGTTGATCTTGTGCATACAATAAGAAGGGCTGATTCCATTCAAATCTGAAATATGCCACCCAATAGCTGTTGTATGCTTCTTCAAAATTTCCACCAACCGAGCTTCCTCTTCCTTTTTTAAAGAGTTACTGATAATCACAGGTTTGGTGCTATTCTCCCCTAAAAATACATATTTTAAATGCTCAGGAAGGGTATTCAATTCCACTTTTGTTTCCTCTGGTGGTCTATCTTTCTTTAACTCTTCAACTTTCATTCTTTCAGAAGAACTCTCTTGCTCACCTTCTAATTCCTTCAAGCAACTCTGTACTTCTTTTTCTTCTTCTGTAGTCAAACACTCAAGAGTATTGGTCAGCATTTTTTCAAGTTGAGTTTGCATAACCATGGCTTTAGCTACCATGTCAATCTCTTGTTCCACCTTATCCATCTTAAAACAGGCCTTATGATCACCCGGATGCTTTATAGCGTCAAATAAATCAAATGTGACATTTTGATCATCAACGCTCAGCTCCAATTTTCCTTTCCCCATATCTACTACACAACTAGCAGTTGACATAAATGGACGCCCCAAGATCAGAGGAATCTCAGCATCCTCCACAATGTCAATCACAACAAAATCAGCGGGGAAGGTGAGGTGTTTGACCCGAACCAAAACATCCTCAATCACACCATAAGGTCTGGTGATGGAGCGATCTGCTAATTGTAAAGTCATCCTAGTAGGCATTATCTCCAACTTTCCAAGTCTCCGGCACATGGAAAGCGGCATCAAATTAATACTGGCTCCCAAATCAATAAGAGCTTGGCCAACAGAAACTTCACCTATAGAACAAGGTATAGTGACGCTACCTGGATCTTTATGTTTTGGTGGAAGGATACGTTGAATTATGGCGTTGCAGTTTCCCTCCACAACTATGGTGTCACTATGGATGTACTTGTTCTTCCTAGTTAGCATGTCTTTCAGACATTTAACATAGAGCGGCATCTGCTGTAGAGCTTCTTGAAAGGGCATCATAATTTCTAGCTTCTTGAAAATATCCAGAAATCTAGCTAAATGTCTTTCTTTGTCTTTCCTATAAGGTACCAAAGGATAGGGTACTTCTCTCCCTTCAGTTGAAGATAATTCTTTCTTTTTCTCTCTAGCACACTCACTCTTGCTTTTTCTCTTCTCTTCTTTTCTCTCTTTTTCTTTTTCATTTTTCTCATTTTTTTCATTTTCTTTTTCTTTCTATTTTTCTTTTTCCTTCTTTTCCTTCTCACTTATTTCTTTTTCACTCACAATTATTGGTATCTCCTTCTGCTGATCATCTTCTACTTCCACTTCTTCCTCAGTCTCACTCAAAGGTTCCACCACTGGGTCAATTGCTGGCTCAGTCACCAGCTATTGTTTTTCTTCACCTATCATCTTCTCTGCTTCATTCATGCTCACTATTTTGCTTCTATTCATAACAGCCTTGCACTCCTCCTTAGGATTTTTCTCTGTGTTGGCTCCAAAGCTGCTTGACGGTCGTTCTGCCAATTGTTTTGCCAATTGTCTCACCTGGACTTCTAGATTCTTGATGGCTGACTCTGTGCTCTTTTGATTGGACATGGATACTTGCATGAACTAAGCAAGAGTCTCTTCCAGCTTCGTTGTTCTGTCATAAAGACTAGACCCTTGTTGTTGTGACCTGCTAGATGGTCCACCCTGGTCTTTATTGAATTGATTGCCAGGGTGAGTTCTCCACTATCCCTGTTGCTGATTATATTGTTGGCCATGTTGAAATCCAGAATACCCACATGCATTAAAGTATGTTCTTGGCTGGTTCCCCATATAGTTCACTTCATGTGTTGTATCTTCTGTGGGAATGCAGCAGCCAGAATCATGTGCTCTGCCACATATAACACAACCTGCAACCTGCAAAACAAAAGAGGGTGAAGGTTGTCCAAAATGTAATGGGGTTGGAAACTTACTCAATGTTTCTGTTAATGCTTCAAGTTTCTTGGATAGCAACTTGTTTTGTGCCAACAATGCATCCTTTGATGTGAGCTCCAATAGGCTTCTTTTGGTTGGGATGTGTGCTCTATCACATAAAATTGCATGGTCACTAGCAGCCATATTTTCAATTAATTCCATGGCTTCTTCAGGGGTTTTCAATTTTATTTTTCCCCCTGCAGAAGCATCTAAAAGCTACTTGGATTATGGCCTTAACCTGTTAATGGAAATATTGAGCTGGATTGGTTCGAAAAATCCATGAGTAGGCGTCTTTCTTAGTAACCCACGAAATCTTTCCAAAGCCTCACTCAAGGACTCGTCTGGAAATTGATGAAAGGATGAAATGGAAGCTTTTCCTTCAGCAGTCTTAGACTCTGGGAAGTATTTCTTCAAGAATTTTTCAACCACTTCATCCCAAGTCTTAAGACTATTACCTTTAAATGAATGGAGCCATCTTTTCTCCTTTCTAGACAAAGAAAATGAAAACCAGCTCAATCTAATAGAATCCTCAGGCACACCAGCTATTCTGATAGTATTGCATATCTCAATATAGGTAGCTAGATGTGCATACGGGTTGTTAGTCGTCTTATACGACTAACTTTTGTATAGACAACTTTTGCAAAATATGTATAGTTTTCCCCAATTTATAGTTCTTTTGTAGGAATTGTAAATAAACTTTGTTGTATTTTGATCTATCATTAGGGTATCTTTTATTTGAATTAATGTTAAAATCTGTACAATTTCAGGTAAAAAAGAGCTAATTTCTTGAAGTGCCAAAGTGACTGTCGCGCTAAGCAAACTCAGTGGGCTTAGTGCGTATCCATCGCTAAGTGCGACTTCAATGCGCTTAGCGTGAAGAAGGAATCTGGAAGAGCACCTGAATCGAAGCAGAGCGCTAGGCACGAGATCAGCTCGCTAAGCGAGTCGTCCGTCTCTTGCCAGGCTCAACGCAGCATTGGCACCAAGCCCAAATCCACTTACTCGTGCCAAGGGCGACAGTGGCGCTAAGCGCGATGGCCCGATTTCAGAGCCTATTTAAAGCCTGAATTGTCAGAATTAGGGTAACAAGGACAGCAGGAAGGAAATTATTACGCTCTTGCACGGAATTTTACACACTAAGAGGAGGAAGCAACAACAAGGAGCCATTTGAGAGTGTTTGAGTGATTGTGAGGTGCCAAGAAGAGGAGGAGGGATCCCCCTTCCTGTGTAAGCAACAATTGCTCTTCATTTTCTGTCTGATTTGTAATTTAGGTCTCCTTGTAATGAATTGCTAAAATCCTAGTTGGGGATTTCTAATGAACAATTGATGTAAAGACTTTTCATTTCTAATTAAGTGTGTTTTATGTGTTCATTGTTTCTATCGATGCTTTATTGTTACATGCCTTTGGTCTGATCACCCACTAGTGTGTATTGTTAGGGAACTTTAGCACTGGGAAGTGTATTGTTTCATTAGAACTTGATAGAGTAGGGCTAGATAACTGCATTACTAGGGATAGAGTGCAGGGTTTTAGTTTTTCTTATGCTATGAGTATAATGCTGTTTGAATTAAACCTAGTTCAACAAGAGGGATCTGAGAATGAAGTTTAGTTTGAATTAGTCTAAACTTGTGATGGATCGAGGTTTAGTACTTTAGTCTTCAACATAGAACACAAGAATACTCTTAATTAGAGAAATATCTTTATATGCATCAACTCGTTTATTAGAAAGACCCAACGCTTTTAAACCACTGCTGTCACTTTTAATTGCTTACATTTACTACTTTTTAGCTTAGGATATATTGCATTTATGTTTCTATTATTGAGTATCAATTTATGTTCACACAATGTCTGATTCCTGAACAAAACTTTGTCTAATCAACAAGTTCCCTGTGTTCGATACTCGGATCACTTCATTTCAATTTAAAATACTTGACGATCCGGTGTGCTTGCCAGTAACACACGCAACCCCACTTTCGTGTTTCGAAAAGAAAAGAAAAGAAGAAGAAGTGAACCATGAGTGGGAGCAAACACGGGTCTTCATTGGGCAGACCATGAAACAAATTGTTCTGAATCAACTGAATTAATGAATGTGGATAGGTTATATTCTGAGCTTGTACCTCTGGCCGCGCAATGCTTATGAAGAATTGCAGCACAGAAGTACTTGAGTAATCTTCCAGGGTCACTCGTCTTGGCTCATCAGCCATGATATTGGCTTCAATTAATACCGTGTAAGATTCCCCTTTTTTTGGAAAACTAGAAGATGCCTCGGAAGATAGAGGTTCTTCCTGAATTGCTGCTGCCTCAATGTCCTGCAAAAACTTTCTATTTCTTTCGGCGTTCCTTTTCCTACAAGTTGCATTAATTTCCAAGTCTATGAGAATCAAAACACCTGCAGAAGACCTTCTTTGCATGCAAAACAAGCAAAACAGCAATTAACCAATTCCAAAGAACAATGAAATATACAATAACTAAATCTTCACAAAATAAACAATGAATAAAAAAAATAAAAAAATAAGCGCCTGCAATTTGAAGTAAACTTTTCTAAATAAAAAGAAGATTCCCCGGCAACGGCGCCAAAATACTTGTTTCTGCCCCTAGGAATAATACTTGTTTGTGTGGGTGCAAAATCTACCGGCAAGTACACCGGATTGTCAAGTAAATAATTAAAACAGAATGATCCGAGTATCGAACTCAGGGAACCTATTTTACTTAGAAAAGCGTCATTCAAAATACAGTTGTTTGTAAAAAGAATTAAGTATCATGAATTGAAAATAAAGGTATATTCTATTGTAATCAAAGAAATAGTAAACGTGAACAATTGAGTGTGAAAAAAATAAGTAAAAGCATTGGGTCCTTCCACTAAGATACTTGATACAATTAGGGTTCAGGCTTACCAGAAATTGAAGTGAAATTTACATTAAATTCAATAGGAAGGCTTCTACTGAGCATAAATGAAAACTAAACTAGAAATATTTACAATCCTACCAAAAAAATAATCATAAATTGAGAGATTTATTTACATTTTGGAAATTTTTCTATACAAAAATTAGTCGTAAAAGATGACTAACAGACATCACTACAAATAAATGACAATAACCTTGAAAACATTGAAGCAAACAGTAATGAATATAAAAACAAAAATGCAGACAGCACATAGAGACAACAAGAAGAAAACACAAAAAAAAAACATTTGCAATTTCAACTAAGGGATTCAACAAAAAAAAGAAAATACACATCGTAAACCAAGCAATCCAAGCAACGACAACAAAAACATTTACCCATTTCTATTTCAGAAACTCATAAATTATAAATTATGAAAAACATGTAGCCAATGATGCAGAACTGAGCTAAAAATGGCATGAAAACAAAAACAGCGCACCATTACAACAAACAAAACACCAAATGGATTGAGCACAAAAAGAAAATAAACATCGTAAACTAAACAATCCAAGCCACCATAACAAAAAGATTTAACCATTTATGTTTTGAAAAGTCATAAAAAAAACATGTACCCAAAGATGCAGAACTCAGGTGAAAATGCCATCAAAACAAAACGAAGGCAGCACAACAAAAAGATTTAACCATTTCTGTTTCGAAAACTCATAAAACAAAAAAACAATGTAGCCAATGATACATATATGAGGTGAAAATGGGACCAAAACAAAAATAAGGCACAATTACAACAAACAAATGAAGAAATCGCGAAAATCTTGGTATAGGAAACGATAAACACTGTAAAGTAAAAAAACGAAGGCAGGACAACAAAAACATTTAACCATTTCTGATTCGAAAACTCAAAACCAAAAAAAAATGTACCCAATGATGCAAATCTGAGGTGAAAATGGCACCAAAACAAAATGAAGGCAGCACAACAAAAAGATTTAACCATTTCTGTTTTGAAAACTCATAAAACAAAAAAAAATGTAGCCAATGATACAAATTTGAGGTGAAAATAGGACCAAAACAAAAATAAGGCACCATTACAACAAACAAATGAAGAAATCGTGAAAATCTTGGTATAGGAAACGATAAACATCGTAAAGTAAAAAAACGAAGGCAGGACAACAAAAACATTTAACCATTTTTTATTCGAAAACTCATAAAACAAAAAAAAAAATGTACCCAATGATGTAGATCTGAGGTGAAAATGGCGCCAAAACAAAAATAAGGAATCATTACAACATATAAATCAATAAATGACAAACTCTTGTTGGTATAGAAAATGAACTTGTAATAATTAGGGGTCAGGGATACGTAGTGCTCGGCTTCGTTCTCATTTCTCGTTTCTCGTTCACGACCAAAATGAAAATGGAAGTGCACTTAGGGTGAGTCGTCAGAGGAGGAAAATGGACATGGGGGAAAATGGAAATGGGATACTCGTCACATAAAGGAATTTGAAATGGCAGTCTAACCCCAAATCCAATAGTCACTTCAACGCATTGCAAATAAATTTTCTTGGAAACATAAACACAAAAGACAAAAGGTAATAAATGCAACATGACAATGACGTTTTTGGGCGAGAAATAGGGTGAGTAATATCACGACACGTAAGCAATGACACGTCCACGTTAGCATCGTTAGGGCCTTGTTTGTATAAGGATAGATGAAGTCCAATGTCATGAGTCGTGACCACTAGACCATGAAACCATTTTTAGGCCATTGCTTCGTACACGCTATTTTTTCAGCCTGCACCCCCAGAGTTTTTAATATCCTCAAATTATCCTTTCTTTATCTATACTTATATTAAATCTGTCCAACCACCATTTGTAAATACACGTGTAAACATTTCATTTAAAATGGTCCAGTGTTATTTTTTATATTTTCTCTCATTCTTTTTTCTCTCTCGTGTTGTGCACAGTTACTTTGTATAGTTATAACTAAATTCTTTCTCCTAAACCTTGTTTCTTCTAATAGAATAGCAGATGCTCCATTCTTCGACAATAACCACCAAGTATTAGGACTCAAGAGCTATTCATATAAACGGAAGGATTCAAACATTACAGATAACCATTCCGGAAGAATATAAGTAATCTAAAAACTTATTATGTTTGAAATACGAAAATTATATTTTGGAATAGGTAGTTTCTGGATTACCTTAAGCTTTTCGAATTACCTATAGCCCAAGCAGGTAAAAAATTCCACAGAAAAACTAAAGATAACAAGGGTATATCTAATATAATACTGTTACCAATATTTATAAGAATAGACGTGAACTGCAGGACTGAACTTCTATCCTTTGTGCCCATAGTCTATAAAAAATGGTATAAATTATTTCTTTCTTTTTTTATGAGGATTAAAGAATTGAAAACTTTAATTTAAAAAAAATAAAATTTCTTCCGTGTATATGAATAACTAATTTTTTAATGTTATTAATATCTTATAATCAAGGACAAAAATAGTATTATTCCTTAAGAAAAACACATGGCTATATTTATTGGAAATCACAATTCGTGTGAATTCACAAAAATCCATTCATAATAAATAATCTATTTGTCCCATAATAAACATTATCTAAGATTTTAGTTTTTCAATGTTATATTAATTTATTTTTTTACTTTCTGCTAGTGTCACTTTAACTTTTTAATAAGATTTGCTATATAAAATTATTATTTTTTCATCTATTTAATAATTTTTACATATATTATGAGACTATAATACAGAGAGATATTATTTTTTTTATGCGTAGGAATTAAATAGAGTGTTAGAAGTTTTACAATAATTTATAATCAGCAAGACCTCCCTTATCCATTTCCCATTTCCAATGCTTCTTTTTTACTTTTATTATTTCTAATTTATTATAATATTTATTTTCCTTTAAAATTCTCATTTTTTTGCTCTTAATCTTTCTTTACTATTCAAATTAATATTTTTAAAACTGCACCAATCATTGAATCAATCAAGGAACTACAGTTGAACTAATATCAGTTAAATAATAAGAATTAAATAGTTTATAAAATAGTACAAAAAAATATAATATTACATAACTTTATAACATTGAAAACTAAAATAAAAAATCATTTTACAAGCTCCTAACATTCAAAATATACATAAAAATTTAATCAAATATGCCTTAATACTTAAGTTTAAATTTTAATAAAATACAATAATATCCCTTAACAATAACAAGTTTAAATTTAGAATAAAAACTAACAAATAAATATAATATAAAATAATAAAAATCAAAATATAATAATTTATAAATTAATATAAATGAGTGAATTATTTTTTTTAATAATAACTGATACAATAATTTATATCTATTTGAAATATTTATGAAATGTGTTTTATTTATCTTGAAAATATTTTATATTATATTTAAATTTTTAAATAGAATAAAAAAATTGGAAAATACTAGCCACCATTTTTTACAGTGATTCTTGATCAATTTTGGTCAATTTTGGACCAATTTGAATGATTCTTTCTAGTTCTAAAATATCTGATTTTCTAGAGTATTCAAATAGGTCACTAGATAAAAATTTTTATTGAACCGGACGGTTGGATCCAATTTTGAGAACTATGGTTCAAAGTCATTAGGCCTATTTTCCTTTTCTTCAATTTTTTTTTAAAAAAATACTTCCTCTATGTTTCTTTTTATTTATCTTTTAAGGTTTTATGTGGAATCCAAAAAATAAATTTGATTGATCCTAATAAAATAATTATCAGGTTTCCTATTGGAAAATATTTGAGAAATTTTATTCAAGGACGAAAGTTCAAATGATAAAATGAGAAGAGATATCAAATGAATTGCTAAGTTTATTGAGAATAACAAAATTTTCAATGAAGGAGTTCAAAGCGTTCTCAAGCTCACTGAACCCAAAATACAAAGTTCCTTATAAAGGAGATAACAACTAACTATCTAATTGAAAATAACTACAACAGAAGAAAAAAAAAGTTACAATTACAACATAGCCTATGTTAATGAAGCATCAGACTTAACACTCCCTTCTACATGACTAGATGTTCCACCAGATTGTAGAAGATTGGATGACCTATATAGAAGACAAGAGTATTGGACTAGACGACCAAGGTTTTCGTCCACCCTATCTTCATCGTTCATCGTCCAACAATCAATAATCTCCACCTTGGTTCAATAGCATTTTTGAATTACAAGTAACTCAGTTCATTTTCAGCAATCTACGTTAAGTAGATCCATACATTGCATGAACTTGCTTCTTAAAACAAGCTTCTATCAATGTATGAATACAAGGTTTTGATGATGCCAAAGAAGAATCAAACAACAAGGTTGTTTCAACAAACATTCAAAGGTTAAGCATTACTTTAAGATTAATACAAGGTTGCTTCAACAAACATTCAAATGTTAAGCATTGCTTCAAGAACAATTCAAGGTCAAAGCAAACAAGATCAAGAAAAAGATAAGGCCTTAAATAATCTCATTGGTTGATCAAGTTTTTGCCTCAAAACACATTATTTCCAACATCCAAGGCTCTGGTAATTGATTACCAGAAGACAATTTTGAAACAAAGGTTTAAAATGAATTTGAATTTTGAATCATATAATCGATTACCAGATGTTTGTAATCGATTACCAGCAACGACACTTCAGAAATCACTTTGAAAAGTCACGACCCTTCAAAATATAATTGTGTAATCGATTACTAGAAACCTATAATCGATTACCAATGAAGAATTTTAGAAAAATCTTTTTGAAAAGACTCATCCCTTCAAACCATTTTGAAAAGGCACAAAGGGCCTATATATGTGTGTGTCTGACTTCGAAAAGGAAGAAAGAGATATTCTAAGAGAAATTAATTGTCAAATGCTTTCTTAATAACTCTTGGGCAAACACTCGCAAATCTATTGAAAATTCATTCAAGAACTTCAAATTATATTATCATCTCTAAAAGAGAGAAATTCCTCTAGGAACTTTAATTTGTATCATCCACTCTAAAGGAGAGAAATCTTTTTGTTCATCTCAGAAAGTCAGTTGTAATCAATAGACTGATTGTCTCTTGGATTGTGAGAATTGTAATCAAGAGACTGATTATCTCTTGGAAAATCTTTGAACACAAGGGTGAGGGATCCCAAGGTGTGTTCAAAGCCTATAAAGGATTTACAGAGATAGTGGAAAATCTCAAATGGGCTGGATGTAGGCATGGGAAGTGGCCGAACCAGTATAAATTGAGTTTGCATTTCTCTCTTCCCTTATCTCATTTATGTTATTGCAATCCATTTTGTCTTGCATATTTAAAGAATATTATTAAATTGATTGCTGCTTCTTCTTCTGCATTTTGAGCCTATCATTTAGAAGGGGGTTAAAAGCTTGTTAGTGGGAAATTTTGAAACTTAATTCACCCCCCCCCCCTTAAGTTATTGAGGCCACTTGTCCAACAAGTGGTATCAGAACAGGATTCTTGTTTAAAGTTTAAAAAATTCAAGAATTATTATGGCCTCATCTAACTTTCCATTTCCTAAGGGAAATTCTATTAATAGGCCTATTGTTTTCAATGGTGAGGGTTATCACTATTAGAAAGCCCGAATGCAGATCTTTATAGAAGCCATAGATTTAAATACATGGGAAGCCATTGAAATTGGTCCCTTCATTCCGAAAATGGTAGTGGGAAATGCAACTATAGAAAAACCTAGAGAAGAATGGGATGATGACGAAAGAAGAAGGGTTCAATACAACTTAATGACCAAAAATATAATCACTTCTGCATTGGGCATGGATGAGTATTTTAGAGTCTCAAATTGTAAAAATGTAAAAGAAATGTGGAATACATTACAGGTAACCCATGAAGGCACAATTGATGTTAAGAGATCTAGAATAAACACTGTCACACATGAATATGAACTGTTAAGAATGAATCAAAATGAGACAATACAAGATATGCAAAAGAGATTTACACATATAGTTAATCATCTTGCATCATTGGAAAAAATATTTCCTAATGAAGATCTCATTAACAAAGTGTTGAGATGTTTAAGTAGGCAATGGCAACCAAAAGTAACAACAATTGCAGAATCAAGAGATCTTACTAACATGTCTCTTGCACCTCCTCCACTTCACCCATTACTCTAGCTCTAGCACGGGTTCGGTAAAGGCACCGTAAAGCGTGTTCTTTTCTTTTTGATAACAATGATTAAGTTCATTTTTTTTAAGGAAAGAATGTTGAGCAATGCAACCAATGAAAAGCATGGATGTATGCGAATGATGCACAATTGAAGTATTGCAAATTTTTACGCAGGATATGGGGTTGAATCAATTTAGATTTTCAACATGGTCCATGACATCTTTGTCAAGGTGAAACTGGAAGTAACAAGGACATCAGCAGTCCTAAATGTGTTTGGCAGTAGACGAAGTAGTGATGTAACTCAATCCATCTTTTGCCCCAATTTTTGCAAGAAGATTACTTCCATATTTCAACTTGACTTGATGAACCTTTTCGTAAAAGCATAAGCTTGGTTCAACCCTATAATCCAAGGAATGAAAATTCTGATCGCCAATACTTCAACAACATTTCATAGGGATGAATGACTCGGGCATACTTTAAACTATGCATGGAAAATGTAACTATGAAATTGAGATGCCCGAAGAAACATCATTTCCTAGTTAACCATGCATTAGGTACCATGTTCAATCATTTTGTTTTTAAGTGAAATGGGTTTATGATCCCAACATGGTTGGCTCATGGTACCGAATATATGCAACTAAGAATGCATCGTGAATTTTCATGCTTCCTTTTTTTGTTTTTGTTTTGCAGAGGAAAACACAAGGATCATGCATGAGCAAACATGAAAACGAAAGGTATGCAGTTTGTAGAACAAAAAGTATGTTGAACGCTTATGCATGATGGTGCAATGACTCATGCAAAATGCAATGCTGGAATATGATAACAGACAAATGCAGGAACAATATGTTCATTATGATGCCTTGAAGAGATGCTTATGCGGTGCATGATATGAATGCATTTACCGACACGAGAGACCGAAAAATCATATCTTCTTACTTGCGCATTTGGGGGCGCAGTGCCCCATGTGTACAGTTAAGAAGGTGATATGGACCTTCCGGCTTCCCGTGACAAAAGACGAGACCAACATATAATGCATGTGTGACGACATGATGCAGACGCGCAAAAGCGAAACACACAGCAAAGGCGTACATGACATTTAGGCTATATGCATGGCAGTGTTTAAAAGGCACGCAACGTGTTCGCTTCGTGCCCTTATCTTAGGGACCTACACGGGAGGAAACTAAAAGGGCTTTTAGTGATAATTCCCAAGGTGGTCATATCTCTTTTGATGGTCTCTAGAGGTATCATCCCCTTCGAAGAAGATATTGCGGTAGTAGGGACTACTAGCAACAATATGTTATCAAAGAGAAAAACTTTAGATGAGGGTTCACTGTTATCAAGCAAGTCGGAGACCTAGCATGACCACAGATTCACCTCCACTCCTTATGTTCCCATGGATCCGGGTATAGGGCCCCTTTTCAACTCATCGTGTGTGTGGCGTCCCCAAAATAACGACTGGTTTAATAGTAATGATTTAAATAACAAAAACCATGATAAATTTTTTTTTCTTCTTTTTCTTTTTCATTTCTTTCTCTTTTCACCATAACTAGGTTTAGAAGGAAAATCCTCACTATAGAGTCCTGAATGGCCAGTTCACAACTCTATTCAGAGTCATTTCTTTCTTACCGCTCATAATCTCTAAACTATTTCGCTGTTTCAAAAGGAAGAATGTACCAGCCATTACTTTAGGTCGTCACGTGAAAATAAAATAATAAAATACGGTCGATAAACTCTTTTACAAATAAATTTGCTAATGCTTTCTTTTCAAATAACAAGATTGATCATAAATGCATTCATCATTTAAAGCTGTCCAAAATATGGGAGTTTTACAAAATACATAGTGTCATCCAGAGCAAAGGTGTCCACAGTGATGGTTTCAGCCACATGTATACAATCATCAAATTCCTATACATCATGTCTACCCATACAAAAAAACAAAAGAGTAAACCTAACAGTCAGTCCTAGATACACCCACCCTCAAAAAGTATATAAAACTAGTCCGAAGAGTTGTCCACTAGGATGAAGAGCCTTCGCTGATTGTCATCTCCCCCGGGCCACTATCCTCCGTAGAGTCTGCCTCAGATGCCGACATGACTTCCTCGGGAGGATCCACCTCAGGAAGTGGGTCCTCATCACCCTCTAGAAAGTCAAGAGCATCCACAGCAGGCTCAGGAGGTAGCTCCTCGGGATCCTCCTCAGGGTCTTCCTCAGATGACGTCACCTCGATCACTTGGACTGGCTCCACTAGACGGTATGGTGTAGGCGTGGGTAGTATCCACTCTACAGTGCGCTGAAGCGTACGTGCAGGTTCATCTGGATGCACCAAAGAAGTAGCCGTGAATCGAATCGTGCCCCGAAATCGGCACCTCGTGTTGCCTTCGAGGGTCTCCCAAGCTCCCTCTAGGCACTCCATCTCTACTCGATCATGGATTAACTGCACCGCCATCACGATCTACAAGAAAGAAAAGAAAGGGGTAGACTCTTTCACAAAAATCTAACTGCGCCGCACACAATTCGTCTCATAACCACTACATGCAAGTAAAAAGGGGTATCTCAAGGCTTTTCCTCCCTGGTAATCGATTACACAACCTTGGTAATCGATTACCAGAGGCCAAACTTGAATCACACAGCTTTAGGACATGATAACCTGAAAAAGGCACTGTGTAATCGATTACACATACCTGGTAATCGATTACCAGTGACCCATTCCTCTGTGTAATCGATTACACAGATTGGTAATCGATTACCAGAGGCCTCCACAACCTGTTGCCTTCATTTCTAAGCCTGGTAATCGATTACACCCCCTTGGTAATCGATTACCAGAAGCCCTCATAACTTCCTGACCTCGTTTTCAAGCCTGGTAATCGATTACACCCCTTTGGTAATCGATTACCAGAGACCATCTTAGCCTCCTGTCTTCATTTTTAAGCCTTGTAATCGATTACCCACCCTTGGTAATCGATTACCAGAGGCCATAACCCATATATCACATAAGATTCACAGCTGGCCAGCCACCACAAGCCTCCTTGCTTTGTGGTCTTTGTTCCTTTTATCTGTTGACTGTCAGGAGCTCGCCTGTTTAGGTACATCACAGGTTCTCACTGACCGACTATGCCCGGGTTGGGTCGGGATTGGTCAAGCTTGGTTTTGGGCAATAGCACCCCACCTGACCTTCCCAAGGTCTCCTGACCCCCGCGACATATCTCCAGGTACCACTCTGTGGTCAACGAATAAAAGCAGGAAGTTTCACCCTTCTACACTTCCTCATCTCAAGCTTGTAGGATTATGGGGTACCCATCACATGTGGTACTAGGTGGCGGTCGGGCGATGGTGCACAACAAGTTTTCCACATCCACAAATCGCGCATAAACCCACCATCCCCTGTTGCCCACCTCCAACTGAGCTCACGTACTCCCACGTAGCCCATATCCTCATTTCTCTCAACACCGGGTCCCCATCAATCCTCCCAAGCTTCCCCAACATCCAAGTAATTCAACATTCAAACAACACAAACCATCACAGCCAAGAAAACAGGGCAAAGGCAGAAAACTCTGCCCAAAACACCAACCAAAATCACAACTTTTCTCACTTAAAGACCCCAGTAACAATTCCTTCGTTCCAATTCGTTAACCGTTGGATTGACTCCAAAATTTTACTGGAAGTCTCTAGTACATAAGCCTACATTTTGAACGTTGGGATCTACTAGCAAACATCCAGAACTCATTCTACATTACTCTTTCCACAACCAGCAAATACATAGCATTTTTCTGCACTTGTGCAAAATTCTGTTGCACAATTTCACAGCAAAAATCTGCACAAAGTGCAGATTTCGAAAACCACACTTCCCCTCATCCAATCTTGCCCAAATCAAATCCTACAAGTCCCAAATCGTATATCATTCATGTCTAAACCAAAGTCTAGCTTCAAAACACAGCAACACAAAATTTAGGTGTCCAAAACCCCTCAATTTAATGGATTTTCTAGGTTTGAGAAGTGAAATTGAGAATGAGGTAAATTTGAAGTAAACTCTCACCTCACACAAGTCCGTAACCTCAATTTAAACTTGTTCAAACTGGATTTACACCTAAAATTTCACCGAATCAAAATTTGACTCCTCAACACCCAAATTTACCCTAGAAATGGCTCTTTGTTCACTTTGGTCATTTGTTTTTCTCTCTAGCACAACCCAAGCTTTCTCATAAGTCCTAAAAGACATTTTGAGCTAGGATTAACTCACTCTAACCTCCAAATACCACAGAATCCAGATTTAACCTTCCAACTCTCAAAGCCTCACTCTTTTTCCACTCATAACACCACATTCTCACTTTCTAACCCTAGGTTAACTCTACCCTTCATCTCTAACAGTTTTCCATAAGCGATTTCAGCATATACACATCACAAGCATCATCATAAAAACCCTAAAACTGAATGGGTAAGCTTAACTCATCCAAACATGGCAAGTTCAACATGCTTTCAACAAATTCCTTCACAAATAATCATCATGAAGCAGAAAACTAGCAAAACTACCCATCATATCTCCCAAAACCCCATACCCACGAAAATCAAAGGAGAAAGAAGTCCACCCAAACCTGAAATTTTGAAGTCCCACACGTAGAGACGCGCTTCACGACTCCGAAAATACCCTCCTTTCGCGATTTGGAGCAGAAATAGGCACCAAAGGTTGAAGCTTTGTTGGGCAACAATGGTGGATGAGAGGAGAGAAGAAGAAGGCTGCGTGAGAGAGAGAGAGAGAGCTTCTGAATTTTTCTCTTGGCTGAGGGAGGAGAGAGAACAGCTTTTGGTTTTTTAAAAAAAAAAGGTTTCCTCTTTTTCTATTATTTTATTTAAGCTACGCCACATGTCTCCATTTGAATGGAGCAAAAAGGGCCCACTTTCCCTTTTGATTGTGACCCATACTCAGCCACAAAAGTGAGAAAAATCTTACCTTTGAAACGCTAAAATTCTGCCTCGGTTTGCGTGCCGTTTCTCTGGTTCCAATTCCTCGCGTTTCTCTGCGTCCGTCGGGGCCAGTTTTCGAAAGTAATCAATATATATATCAAAACGCTCAGAATAAAACCCCGAGTGTGGTTCAGAGGTTGGTTTTGTTAAATTCTAAGTCGCACGCAAAATGATGATTTTTAGACTAATTAATTAAGAATTAACCTATAACCTCCCAGTTATGGATTTCTCTTCCTTAATTAGCCTAACCCGCGTATCTTGCCCCCACTATTCCTACTTCTACCAAGAACATATATGCATATACACTGAATAATACTTATATATATATATATATATATATATATATATATATATATATATAATCATTCAAAATACATCGTTTTCAAAAATTCCGGGTAGAAATTTCCAGGATGTCACAGTGTATACAAATAGTGTTGGTGTTTGTGTGCATCAAATGAATAAATATCTATCTCATGCATACATTTCAAAAAACACACTAAAAGCATCAAAGAGTTATATACAAGAACGTAAGAGAAATAAAAGGAAACCGACAAAAAAGGAAGTCATGATATTGCATGAGATTAGAAGGCCTAACTCTCTAAAAACAGTCCCCAGTGGAGTCGCCAACTGTCACAACCTACCTTTCGGCGGGAGGGCGACGCGGGGCTCACGGGTGCGTCTTCCAAGAAAGGAAAATGCGCGGAGTTGCCACCAATGTTTATTCGAGGAAAATGTCGGAAAAACTGGAAAAGGCGTGGTCTACGAACTTTAAGTGTGAAAGGTTCGAGAGTTGTATTTACGCACGGGGAAGGTATTAACACCCCACGGGGAAGGTATTTACGCACGGGGAGTTGTATTAGCCTTTAATCAAGTGTGCGAATATGACTTCAATTTGTGTTATCTTCCCTTTTTTACGCTTGTTATGTCTTTTTATGCCTTTTATATATTTTTTTGTCTTTTTGTGGTCGACAAGGGTGTTTCCCTTGCTCCTACGTATTCCTCAATTGTGGTAAGGAAATCAGACCTACGTAGTTCTTTGAGAACTAAACGTTGGTTAAATTATTTTTATCCTTTTTTGCAAGATATATTTTGATTGAATGAAAGGTCATTTAAGGCGTTGAGCCATTAAACAATCTTTCGATTCTTTTGAAAGGAGAGAAAACATTAAGGCTTCGGACCATTAATGATCTCTTGTGTTTTTTTGAAAGGGGTAACAAAGCTACGTGTTGATTTTAGGCTTTAGAAATCCACGTTTAACCAATAAAAGTGGAAAAGACCATTTCAAGGCGTTGGACCTTAAAAATGGCTTTTTAGGTGATGACAAAAGTTTGATTTATGAATTGATTTTAGCCTTAGTTTCACTTTGGTTATTAGTCAATTCGATTAACTTTTTGGTTTTAAACGTGGTTATGGCATGACAGAACGGTAAGATTTCATTTTAACAAAAATTAAAAGATGTTACAATTCAAATGAACGGTGGAAATTTATTTTATTTTTTATTAGGCGAGAGAACAACTTAAATAAATGACTAAAGCATGTCAAAAGGGGGGTATGGAAAGTAAATGAAATAAAAATAAAAGCATGCGAAACAAATGGGGACCTCTAAGGGCACATAGAATGAATTGAAAAGTTCGATTTCGGGAACTTACCGGTTGAAGACCAAAGAACGAACGAAGAACAATGAAGAACGACGGAAAACCTTTGCGAAATCGCTCATGGAAACATCTCGGAAGTGTTACGGAAGCGCCTTAGCTTGGATTTTCTTCACGGAAACAATTTTTCTCACTAATTTTAAGTGATTCTTAGATACCAAGAGGGTTGAACATTTTTGTTCTGCCCTCCTCCCCCTATTTATAGGGGAAAAGAGGGTGGTGGTTGCCGCCCAGCTCACCTGGGTTGCTTCCACCAGAAGGCACCGCCTTCTGTTGGAAGACCCTGGAAGGCCAAAATGGGTCTGATTGCTATTTGTACCCTCTGTTTACTAAATACACCCCCTGCCCCCTTTTTTGCTGATTCTTTTTCTGTAACGTTACACAACTTTACGAATTACGTAACAATACTTGTTTTCTTTCCGTAATGTCATGAAACCTTACGGATTATGCAATCACCCCTTCTTTGGCTTCTAGAATGTTACGGAACTTTATGGATTGCGCCTTAACACGTCCTTTCAACTCCCGACATGCCGTGGAACTTCACGGATTGCCTAACGATGGGTGTCAAGTACCTCGAAGTGGTCAAGCAAGGGTCGCACCCCAACAAACAGATGATCCCCAGACGAAATTAGGGTATGACAATTATCATCATCAAAAAGGGAAAGAATGTGAATCATGGAGGTTTTGATGATACCCAAAAGAGTTTGCTTGATAATGATAGTCATCATCAAAAAGGGGAGAATGTGAATGTATGAATACAGGGTTTTGATGATGCCAAAGTAGAATCAAACAACAAGGTTGTTTCAACAAACATTCAAAGGTTAAGCATTACTTTAAGATTAATACAAGGTTGCTTCAACACACATTCAAAGGTTAAGCATTGCTTCAAGAATAATTCAAGGTCAAAGAAAACAAGATCAAGAAAAAGATAAGGCCTCAAACAATCTCATTGGTTGATCAAGCTTTTGCCTCAAAACACATTGTTTCCAACATCCAAGGCTCTAGTAATCGATTACCAGTAGACAATTTTGAAACAAAGGGTTTAAAAAGGGTTTTGAATTTGAATTTTGAATCATATAATCGATTACCAGATATTTGTAATCGATTACCAGCAACGACACTTCAGAAAACACTTTGAAAAGTCACGACTCTTCAAAATATAATTGTGTAATCGATTACCAGAAACCTGTAATCGATTACTAATGAAGAATTTTAGAAAAAGCTTTTTGAAAAGACTCATCCCTTCAAACCATTTTGAAAAGGAACAAAGGGCTTATATATATGTGTGTCTAACTTCGAAAAGAAAGAGAGAGATATTCTAAGAGAAATTAATTGCCAAATGCTCTCTCAACAACTCTTGGGAAAACACTTGCAAATCTATTGAGAATTCATCCAAGAACTTCAAATTGTATTATCATCTCTAAAAGAGAGAAATTCCTTTAGGAACTTCAATTTGTATCGTCCACTCTAAAGGAGAGAAATCTTTCTGTTCATCTCAGAAAGTCATTTGTAGTCAAGAGACTGGTTGTCTCTTGGATTGTGAGAATTGTAATCAAGAGACGGGTTGTATCTTGGAGAATCTTTGAACACAAGGGTGAGGGATCCCAAGGTATGTTCAAAGTCTGTAAAGGATTTACAGAGATAGTAGAAAATCTCAAGTAGGTTGCTTGAGAACTGGACGTAGACATGGGAAGTGGCTGAACCAGTATAAATTGAGTTTGCATTTCTCTCTTCCCTTATCTCATTTATGTTATTGCAATCAATTTTTTCTTGCATGTTTAAATAACATTATTAAATTGATTGTTGCTTCTTCTTCTGCATTTTAAGCCTATCATTTAGAAGGGGGGGTTAAAAGTTTGTTTGTAGGAAATTTTGAAACTTAATTCACCCCCCTCTTAAGTTATTGAGGCCACTTGTCTAATAGCTTCATGAACATATCTGCTAGATTCTCCCTCGTATCAATTTTTTAAACTTCAATCCTCTTCTCAATAAAGATGAAGTGGTATCTAATGTCGATGTGCTTTGTCCTCTCATGATGAGCTTGATCCTCGATTAAACAGATTGCACTTGGACTGTCATAGAAAATGATAGTCTTTTCTTGTAGAAACCAAGATTGCTTATCAAACCCTTCAACAAAAGAGATGTCAATCGTGAATGCATACCTAGTCACAAATCTCCTTGCATCCAAATATGCAACATAGTCAGAATCTAAGTAACCAATGAGAATGAAAGACGTGTCTCTATGGTAGACGAGTCCAATATTAGTTGTACTCTTAAGGAACCTGAATATACGTTTCACAACTTGTCAATGTTCCTTCCCATGATTACCTATATACCTAGTCACAACGTTGACTACTTGTGTTAGTTCCAGTCTTGTGCACACCATTGCATGTATGAGATTGCCTACATCACTCACATAAGGAACATAAGACATGTATTTCCTTTCTGATTCTGACTAAGTGGCATTGAATTCAGTGAGATGAATGGATGTTATCAAAGGAGTACAAATTGGTTTTATGGATCTCATGCCAAAATGATTCAGCACTTTCTGAATGTATTCCTTTTGACATAAAAAAATATTCTTTTAGACTTAATCCCTCTTTATCTCCATGCACAAAATCTTTTCTGTAGCTCCAATTTCTTTCATCTCAAATTCACTACTGAGTAGTGACTTCAAATTCTGAATTTCAGACTTGTCTTGAGATGCTATGAGCATGTCATCCTCATAGAGTAGAAAATAGATGTGAGAACCATTCTTCACCTTAATATGATAGACACAAGAATCATAGGGGTGTCTACTATACCCATGAGAAGCAATGAACTCATCGAATCTCTTGTACCACTACCTTGGAGATTGCCTCAGCCCATAGAGAAACTTTTTCAATCTGCAGATAGAATTTTCCTTCCCTTGCACCTCAAAACCTTTAGGTTGTTGCATTATAATGTCTTCCTCCAAACTTCCATGGAGAAAGGCTACTTGGACATCAAGTTGCTCTAACTCCATGTCCAAAGTTGCTACAAGAGCCAGTAAACACACATACTGAAGTGTGTTGAACTACTGGAGAGAAGATTTCATTTTTGTTCACTCCTTCTTTTTTACTATAGTCTTTCTGACTTCATCATTCGACGACCCATATTTCTTCTTAAAGACCTACTTACACCCCACCACTCATCTGCCTTCAGTTAATTCAACAAATTCCTAGTCTGGTTTTTCTGAAGGGATTTTATCTCTTCATTCATTGCCATCGTCCACTCTTCAACTTCAAAATAGGAAATTGCTTCCTGATAAGTGGTTGGTTCGAACGAAACGATTTCTTCTAGTACCTATAGCTCATAAGACACTATATTATCAAAGACATATCTTTCAAGTGCTTTGATTTGTTTTGAGACTTTCTAGGTGTTATGGTTTTCAACTGCTTCAGATGGTTCTGACTTGTCTAGTCAAACTCCTCAACTGGTACTGAATTCTAATGTTGAGGTTGCATTTGAAGTTCCTGATAATTCTTATTAGGTGCTTCAAACCAATTCTAGTCACTAAATTTTTAGATTCTGGGCTCTTAAACTCCACCTACTTAGTGACATCCTTAGCCTTGCCCAAATCTTCTTTAGATTTTGAATGCAACATAACGAGTATTTAGAATGATCTTTCTTTATGGCGAAGACCAGAATGACATCTGATGCAATCCTACCCCGCAAGGGCATTGGATAGAAGACTCCAAGTAGATTGGGTCAGAGATCCAAGGGAAGACCCTAAGGTTCTCATGAGCCTTAGGGTAGATTTCGAGCCCATGGGCTAAGTATGAGCCCGCTTATCTTTGTAAATATTAGAATAGGTTTTTCCTTCGTTTGGGCCTTTTATTTTTGGCCATTCTAGTAGTATAGGGTTTTAGCCTTGTATTTTAGGGCATTTTGAGTAGTCTTTGTAGTAGGGAATTTTTTTTTTGTATTTTCATGTATTTTGTCAAGGAGGTGAGCTTAGTTTTTAGATGGGTGTGTGTAGCTAAGCTCTAGCTTCTCAAGGAAGCTTCTCAAGGAGGTGAGCTTAGTTTTTAGATGGGTGTGTATAGCTAAGCTCTAGCTTCTCAAGGAAGTTTTCTCAAAGAAGCTTCTCAAGGAAGTTTTCTTAAGAAAGCTTCTCAAGGAAGCTACCTAGTCTACAAATAGAAGCATGTGTAACACTTGTTGTAACTTTGATGAATGAGAGTCTTGTGAGACATACTTCAAAGTTCCACTTCTCTCCCTCTTTTATTCCTTCAATTTCGTGCTCCCCCCTTTCTCTTTCTCTCCCTCTTTCTTTTCCTCCATTGAAGCATCCTTCCAAGCTTCTTATCCAAGGCTTATCTTGGTGGTGAAGCTCCTTCTTCCATGGCTTATTCCCTAGTGGATGGCGCCTCCTCTCACCTCTTCTCCTTTGTCTTCCGCTGCATCTCCATGGTAGAAAACCACCATTAAAGGACCTCATTGAAGCTCAAAGATCCAGCCTCCATAGAAGCTCCACAAGCAAGCTTCCATCAACATCTCTACTCATAATGACCTTTTTCTAACAAAACCAGATTATAAATCCTTTGACTCCATCTTCATAACCCATAAAGACACCCTTCTTGGTTCTGGGCTCCAGCTTACCTTCACTTATGCGATAGTATGTTGGACATCTAAACACCTTCAATATTGAGTATTCAATAAGTTTCTTTGACCATACTTCAATAAGAGTCCTAAAATCTATGGCAGTGGATGGTAAGCGATTCACGAGATAACATGTTGCATTGACTGCCTCAACCCAAAAACTCCTATTCAACTCTGATTCAAATCTACTTCACAAGTACGCTATCTTGCAATGCCTTCATCTTTACAAAATTCATTGAATTTTGTGGAACAAAATTCCAAACCATTGTTAGTCCTTAGACATTTCATTGTCTTTCATGTTTGATTCTTCATAAGAATTGTCTAATGCTTGAAACATTTGAAAGCTTTAGATTTATGCTTCATCATGAATACCCATGTCATCCTAGAGTAATCATTGATGATAGAGAGGATCTACCTTTCCCTTCCTAGTGATTGAACTCTCGAAGGCCTTTAACAGTCAGAATGGGCATAGTTCAATATGGCCTTTGTAGTGTGCACAACCTTCGGGAATTTCATCTGATGTTGCTTCCCAAAGACATAGTGCTCACAAAACTAAAGAGGCCCTACCTTATGTTTTCCAAGTAAGTCTCACTTGCTTAGAATTTCCATTCCCTTTTCACTTATGCAGCCTAGACACAGATGGCACAAAGAATTATCATTGGACAAGCCATTAAATGCTGATAATTGCTAAATAAGAATTTTTTTTATAAAAATAGAGTTAAAATATCTTTAAAAATAATTATTTAGCAGTTATACATGCTTAATTGTTAGGAATTGATGTTTTTTTTATGGCTTGTAGATATAAAAAATGGAGGGATTAAAAGCAAAAAGAAGCCAAAAATAGGAAAAAGATGAAGATTTTAAAATCAGGCCCAGTCCAAGACGCGCTCAGCGCATAGCGCCCACTAAGCCCAAAAACAGGCACCTGCGCTAAGCGAGCAGAGCACGCTAAGCGTGAGTATGCAAGCCCAAGTCCACTCCAACAACTATAAAAAGGGAGTCAAGCCAAAGGGAAAAGACACACCGAGTCTTAGACCACTCTCATACCTACCTAAAGCTTGAGAACTCTTCCTTAGGAAATTCTCTTCTCTCTCTCATTATTTTTTCCCTTCTTCCACCCCTTTTCCTCCACCAATTCTTATACTCCCATTTCAGTGTAAGGCCCTCAATGGCTATGAGAAGCTAAACCCCTAGTTAGGGTCTGGCAAACCTAAAAACCCAAAGAGATATATGATGTACTCCATATTTATCAATGCAACAAGTATCTTCTATCCTATTGTCTTTTTCTATTTATATTTCATGCATTACTCATCTTTACAATATGTTAGGGGTTAGATGCTCGACAGAGGGTAACTCTTTATAAAAAAATATAAAGAAGACATGCATGCATCAGTTTTAGGGGTTAGGCACTCAACAGAGGATAACTTCTAATATAACTAAAAGAAAAAGATATCATAATGAAATCATTACTAGACATAGGATGATAACATTATGCCCATGCATTAAAGCATACATCTAGAATCAAATCTTCATGCATTTTATCTATTGAATCTTTGCAAAGGCATTTGGGAGATAGGTAGGTAAAATAAGCATGTCATCATGAGGCATCAGGGGCAAGTAATTGAATAGATGTGGGTAGGATAAATTCACCTAATTGATAAGGAAAAATCCAAAAATCATACATCCTAGGTAAACAAGGCATGCTAGGTCCTAACAGTTGCATTCTAGTGAATTCTCTAATTATTTTTCTTTCTAATATTTTCTTTTTTTTATAATTAGTTGTCATTATTTACTATTCTCTTCAATTATCTCTATCTTTCTTTATTTCTTCTCTTATATATTGAAAATTATACAATAAAAGTACAAAACAAAATCCCTGTGGAATTCAACACTCAGACTTCTGAGTTTTACTACTTGGACATTTGGTGCACTTGCCAAATGATTCAACAAACGCATGGCTCTTAGCTTATGAAACAATTAACACAGAGCTTGTCACATTGGACCCTTGAAGGATGTACATGTTTCCTTGCTTAGTCCCCTACATTACCACAAACTTCCCTTTCCCTTAGATTTTTCTTAAGCTCTAGAACATGGCGAACCTCAGTTAAGGTTCTAACAATCCCATCATGCATTCTAATTTGTATAGAACCTATACCAACTAACTTGCAAGGAGCATTGTTACTCATTTGAACATTACCACCAGACTCCTCCTCAAATGTTACAAAATAGCTTCTATGTGGACACATAGGATAAGAAAAACTTGAGTCCAATACCAATTACTCAAAATGTTGTTGTGGTTGTTCACCAATAGCTAGAACCAAATCATTTTTTTGATGAAGAATCATTTTAAACCATGGTAGCAACAAATTCGTTTTTTGCTTTCTTTGGACAATCTTTCTTCCAATGATCAGGTTCTTTGTAATAATTACAAATGTCCTTTGGATCAATCTTTTTCTTCTTGCTACCTTTTCCTTTCCTCTTCTTCTTCTATCCTCTAGTAGAATCAATCACTGATAATATGGACGCAAAGACTTCATCACCATTCCCAGATACTTTTAGTTGAAGCTCTCTGGAATAGAGACTAGACTTGACTTCTTCAAGTGTAATGGAGTCATTGCCAACACTAAGAGAACTCACAAAATTCTCATAGGAAAGAGGGAGAGAGGCTAATAGAATCATTGTCAAATCTTCATAATCTATCTTGACATTTGTAATGACCCCCACCTATGATATTTCTCTAAAATACTATAGCATACATAATTCTATTATATCTTATACTAGAAATATCTAGAATATTTTTTCTCTTTTCACATACAAAGCATACAACTACACTATTCAAGTATTGTTCGATATTAGAATGCAAGGTTAGCATGTCTTAAAGCCTTAACAAGATGTTATCTATGACAGTAAACTACAAGTTCTAAAAGGATTCCTTTTAAGGGAAAGATATATACAACAACCCAAAAGACAATCATAAGGCCCTAAGCTGATCTTCTCTAACATTATAGACATAACTAGCAAAAAGAGAGATCTTGACTCCTAGTCCATCTTCTAGATCTAGGTCTTCAAGAAGTTGTATGATCTCCTGTAGCATCAAAACCATATGCTCCCGTGTCAAACATGATCATCATAGTCATACGACATAACATAGACACAAGGGTAAGCTTATATAAAATAATCATATTGTAAAAAGGTAAAGGCATAATGAGATAGCTTAAAAGAGAAGTTTGAATAAAATATTTATTCCCAAATAAACTCAAGCATAAGATACGATATTCTCAATTCACTCCTTAATTTCATATGCATATGCATCATGTAATGTAATGTGAACATGACTCCATGGAGATTTCTACAACTTTTGGGCGGTCCCCATAGGCCTTATCCCCATACCATGGTCCAATTCTCTAACCATTCATAGAGTCCTTTGAGCTAACCCTATGGAGGCGGTGTGGTTTTATCGAAATTAGATAAGTGTGGGAAATGGCTTACTGATGTAAGGTTTGCATGACCTTACATTTATAGGATTTCACCGACTCGTTTAATCTATAGGCATATTCCCGTTAGCCACCATGAAAAACCCCCAACACTAGGTTGGGAGCCCACCAAGCACTCTCAACTTACATGCCAACCCACATGCAATGCCATGTATGCACTTTTCATTGGACTAATATGGTACTACAAGTTCATTATGATTTTGAACAACACACTTAGGAACTGATCTAGCAATTTCATAAGTTCAACCAGACAGTTTACACTCTCACACATCATCAGTTCTTAGACAAAGCATATTCCTAATACAGTTCTAGGTTTTCAAATCACAACATTCCCAGAATCCTTTTCAAGTTTAGTTGTACCAAACTTCTATCTCTATGTTAATTCCACAATTAATGATATTCATTATTGAGAAGAGGAAATGACTATTAATTATACTTTTTGGAACTTTATAGCCAAAACAAAAAAGAACTAACAATTAACATTTTTTCTCAGCTAGAATTTATGGCCAAGTCAAACTTATTTGTCTCACTTAGCGAGCTAGTCTCGCTTAAGGAGATCAAATCTTTTTTTTTTCAACTAGATTTGCTCGCTTAGCAAGAATGACTCACTTAGAGAGTTCTATGAAATTTCTAAATTTTCCAAATTAGAGGGTTTTGCTCGTTTAGTGAGAATAACTCACTTAACAAGACTTGTGAAATTTCTAACTTTTCCAAATCAGGGAGATTTGCTCGCTTAGCAAGAACGTCTCGCTCAACAAGACTGCAAAATTTTGCAAATAGTGAATTGGTCTTAAAACAAGCAATCCAACCCTGAATCCAAACCAACAACCAAAAATGACCCAAATAACTTAAACATTCAATATTCAACAACCAAGCATCACAAAAACAACATCAAAACTCACTATGAACAATAAATTATATAGTAAAATTCCCTTACCCAAATCAATGTCCTATGGTTCTAAGTCCTTGTAGAAGATAGGAACAATGATGCACTTGGTGAATTCTAAGTGGAACTCCTCACCGCCCTCAGCTTGTGTTCTAAGACCAGCTAATAGATCCTAGGCCAACATCAAAACAGTCTTATAACAAGATTCTAACACCACCCATCAAAGAGGTCATGCAAGAAAGGAAAATGAGCTCAAGGGACCAAAAGGAAGGGATTTGTTACTCACCTACTAAAATCCAGTAAGGAACATCTAAGATGCTGAGAAATCAAGCTACCATTGAGTGGATTTCAACATGCAAGCTCTAGAGGAGAAGAGATTTTTTTAGCAAAAAGAGAGAAAAATAGAAAGAAAGTGAGATGGGGATGATTTGGAGTTTTTGATCATTAAAGGGATTAAGGGGAAAGGGTGGTTGATTTCATTGTCTCTTTTCTAATAAGCTACCCATTTCTTTTATTCTCACCCCACTTCTACAAGTTTTTGTGACCATATATTTAAGCCCATAATTGCCTAAGCCCACTAACACTCATAAATCATAATACATGAATGTTAAGCAATTTAAATGAACTAACATCTCGATTAACATAAAGTCATATAATTTCATCTTACAATTTAAAAAAACACTTATACACACAAGTAATAAAATCATGAGATTACAACATCAATGTCACAGAGCTCCATCAGAACAGAGTTTAACTCACCATGATGTTCTTTCAGTGGTGTACCTTCTCTCATTCAGAGGCCAAACAAATGTTGTTTTAGAAGCAACTTGTTGCAAATTGATTTTGTCTTGAAGAGTTTTTCCAGCATGAACCATAATGTAGAAGCGATTTTCTCTTTAGAAACTTCATAAAGAACCTCATCAGACATCGACAAGAGAATAAACGAGTGAGTTTTTTCATCTTGTAACTCAAAGATTGACTTTTCAACCTTTAACGGTTAACTAGATAGAGGCACCCGGATTCACTGTTCTTTCAACAAGTCACGTATCTTGATGTGCTAGATGTTGAAGCTATTCTTTCTTGTGAATTTCTCAATCTTGATTGTGTTGACCATCTTCTTGATCAAATCTTGAAGATACATCATGAAAAAAAAAAAAGAATGGTTGATCTTTGATAACTTAGACCTACCATGAAATACATGCGAAAAGACCTATCACGAAGCTCTAGATACCAATTTATTGGGAAAGATTCAGAAAATTCTATTCAAATAGGAAAGTTCAAATGATAGAAGGAGAAGAGATATCGCACAAATTTTTAAGTTTATTAAAAATAAGAATTTTCAATGAAGGGATTAAAAGTGTTCTAAAGCTCACTGAACCCAGAACACAAAGTTCCTTATAAAGGATAAAACAACTAACTGTCTAACCGAAAATGATTACAACAACAAAAAAAAAAAAAACACAATCACAGTTACAACACAATGTATGTTAATGAACCACTAGATTGGATGCTCCTTTTTATGTGATTGGACACTCCACCAACAAAAGTATTGAACCAAACAATCAAGATTGTCATCCATCCTATCCAACAATCAACATTTCCTATTTTACCTTTTTTTCATTTACATTTCACAATAAATGCACAAGTATAAATTATTGAAAGATTAGGTAGAAAAATAAGGATATAATTACAAGAAAGTAATTAATGTTATCTTCTGTTGGACATTTTAGTGTAATTGATCTCTTTATTATGTTAAAATAAGAGTGCACGCTTGTTTTAATGTAATAATGAGATGTTCGGTTTAGGCAAATTTTGGAAGTTACATGGAAGTTACTAAAACTTCCATCAACGGTTGGAAGTTACATGGAAGTTACTAAAACTTCCATCAACGGCAGTTTTTAAAAAGAAATAACTTCCATCAACCGCCAAAAACCACCTGTTCTTTGATCATAAATAATCATTCTGGTTCAGAAAGCATAACGGGTGACAAAACATACAAGACCAAAACAAAACTCTTGAATTATAATCTTCTGATTTTATCCGATTGAACAATTTTAGTTGAACCCCGAAATTTGATTCAATCTGAAAGTGTTATACACGACTTCAGATTTATCCAGTATCATCTCGATTTTTCAAATTAACCAACAAAAGATTGAATCAAATCTTTCGAGATGACGAACGATAGTTCGAAGATGACAAGCAAGTTTGCGAAGTTGGACAAGTTTGAAGGGCAGGATTTCAGAAGATGGCAGAAGAAGATGCACTTTCTCTTGACAACATTGAATGTGGTGTATGTGTTGAGTACACCGATGCCGGTGTATATGGAAGACGAAACTCTGGATCAAACAAGGAAGCGTTCGAAATGGGAGAACGACGATTACATTTGTCGTGGACACATTCTGAACGGTATGTCTGACTCTCTCTTTGATATTTATCAAAATGTTGAGTCTGCTAAGGAATTATGGGACTCTCTTGAATCCAAGTATATGGCAGAAGATGCCTCAAGTAACTAATTCTTAGTTATTAATTTCTTTAATTACAAAATGATTGATTCGAGGCCTGTTATGGAACAATATAATGAACTGCTTCGGATTTTGGGTCAGTTTACTCAACATGATTTGAAAATGGATGAATCCATTGCAGTTTCATCTATAATTGATAAACTGCCTTCTTCTTGGAAAGACTTCAAGCATACCTTGAAACATAAGAAGGAAGAGTTGACTTTGGTTCAACTCGGTAGTCATTTCATGATTGAGGAGTCGCTGAGGGCTCAGGAAATTGACAAAGTCAATGATAAAAACGTAGCAGGTTCCTCTTCCGTTAATATGGTAGAGGAAAGTGGAACAATTAAGCAAAATTACAATGCTAAAGGTAACAAACGAAAATTTCAAGGAAATAAGAACAAAGGTCCAAACAAACAGACAAAATTGTCATGTTGGAAGTGTGGGAAACCTGGTCATTTAAAGAGGGATTGCCGGGTGTTCAAAGGAAAGAACAAGGCTGGTCCAAGTGGGTCTAATGATCCTGAAAAGCAACAAGGTCAGATTGTAGTGAATAATTTTAATTCGAATACGAATTCAAATTATGTATCACTAATATCTGATGCATTCTATGTGCAGGATGATGACGTTGCTTGGTGGTTTGATTCGGGAGCAACAAGCCATGTGTGCAAAGATCGTCGTTGGTTCAAGGAATTTAGACCAATCGATGATGGCTCTATTGTGAAGATGGGCAATGTTGCAACTGAACCAATCCTAGGATTAGGTTGTGTGAATTTAGTTTTTACTTCCGGAAAAAGTTTGTATTTGGATAATGTCTTATTTGTACCTGGTATTCGTAAGAACTTATTGTCTGGTATGGTTTTAAATAATTGTGGTTTCAAGCAAGTACTTGAAAGTGACAAGTACATCTTGTCAAGACATGGTTCGTTTGTTGGATTTGGTTATCATTGTAATGGAATGTTTAAATTAAACATTGATGTTCCTTTTGTTCTTGAATCTGTTTGTATGGCCTCGTGTAGTTCTATAACTAATATGACAAAATCAGAAATTTGGCATGCTAGATTAGGACATGTTCATTACAAAAGATTAAAAGATATGTCAAAAACAAGTATGATTCCTCCTTTTGTTTGTATGGCCTCGTGTAGTTCTATAACTAATATGACAAAATCAGAAATTTGGCATGCTAGATTAGGACATGTTCATTACAAAAGATTAAAAGATATGTCAAAAACAAGTATGATTCCTCCTTTTGATATGAACATTGAAAAATGCAAAACTTGCATGTTGACCAAGATCACTAGGAAACCTTTTAAGGATGTTAAAAGTGAGACTAAAGTCTTAGACCTTATTCATAGTGATTTGTGTGATTTGCATGCTACTCCATCATTAGGTCATAAAAAATATCTTGTTACTTTTATTGATGATGCATCAAGGTATTGTTATGTATATTTATTAAATACAAAAGATGAAGCTGTTGATAAATTTAAAATTTATAAGAAAGAGGTAGAACTTCATCCAAATGGGCTAATCAAAACTCTTCGTATGGATAGGGGAGGTGAGTATTATGATCCGGTTTATTTTCAATCTACTGGAATAATACATCAAACTACAGCTCCCTATACACCACAACAAAATGGTGTAACCGAAAGGAAGAATAGAACCTTGAAAGAAATGGTGAATTCCATGTTATCCTATTCGGGTTTAAGTGAAGGATTTTGGGGTGAGGCTATGTTGACAGCCTGTTACTTGTTGAACCGAATTCCTAACAAAAGGAATAAGGTTACCCCATATGAACTTTGGCACAAAAAGACACCAAATTTGAGTTATCTCAAAATTTGGGGATGTAGGGTTGTAGTCAGGCTTACAGAACCTAAAAGGAAAACCATAGGTGAAAGAGGTATAAATTGCATATTTATTGGATATGCTGAACATTCTAAAGCATATAGATTCTATGTGCTATAATCTAATGATTATGTTGCTGTGAACTCGGTTATAGAGTCACGGGATGCTATCTTTGATGAACAAAGATTTACATCTATACCTAGGCCAAAGGACATGAATTCCATGTCGAAAGTCTCAGTTAATATTGAGGATATACCTTCAACTAGTACTGAAACTAGAAAGAGTACGAGAGAAAGAAAGGCTAAGTCATTTGGTGATGACTTTCAACTCTATTTGGTTGAAGGGTTAAGGAATGATATTGAATTTCAATATCAATATTGCCTTAATGTTGAGGAAAACCCAAAGACTTTTAGTTAAGCAATGGCTTCAAGGGATGTTGTATTCTGGAAAGAAGCAATCCAAAGTGAGATGGATTCCATCATGCAAAATAATACCTGGAAATTGGTTGACTTACCTCCTGGATGTAAGCCATTAGGATGTAAGATGATCTTTAGGAGAAAGATGAAAGTGGATGGTACTGTTGACAAGTACAAAGCCAGATTGGTTATCCAAGGCTTTAGGCAAAAGGAGGGTATTGATTTTTTCGATACATATGCTCCTGTTGCTAGGATATCCACTATTAGACTGTTGTTAGCACTTGCTGCTATCCACAATCTGGTGATTCACCAAATGGATGTGAAAACTGCATTCTTAAATGGTGAATTGGATGAAGAGATATACATGAAACAACCTGAAGGGTTTGATATGCCAGGAAATGAAAATAAGGTGTGTAAACTGATGAAATCTCTTTATGGCTTGAAACAAGCGCCTAAACAATGGCATCAAAAATTTGATGAGGTTGTGTTGTCTAGTGGTTTTGTTCTAAACCAAGCAAATAAATGTCTATACAGCAAGTTTGATACTCATGGCAAAGGAGTTATCATTTGTCTGTATGTAGATGACATGTTGATCTTTGGTACCGACCAAGATCAAGTTGATGAAACTAAGGCATTTTTGTCTTCTAAGTTTGATATGAAAGATATGGGGGAGGCGGATGTGATCTTAGGAATAAAGATCAAACGTGGAAACAATGGCATTTCCATCTCTCAATCACATTATATTGAGAAGATATTGGAGAAATTTAATTTTAAAGATTGTTCTCCGGTAAGTACTCCCATTGATCCTAACCTGAAGCTATTACCTAATAAAGGTGTAGTAGTGTCTCAACTTGAATACTCAAGGGCGATAGGATCACTCATGTATGCAATGATTAGTACTAGGCCTGATATAGCTTATGTTGTTGCTAAACTTAGTAGGTTTACAAGTAATCCCAGTTCTCATCATTGGCAAGCTATGAATAGAGTATTCAAGTACTTAAAGGGAACCATTGACTATGGTTTGACATATACTGGATTTCCTTCGGTTATTGAAGGTTACTCTGATGCAAGTTGGATAACCAATATGGAAGATTATTCATCCACAAGTGGTTGGGTATTCCTCCTTGCAGGAGGTGCTATCTCTTGGGCATCCAAGAAACAGACCTGCATTACAAATTCAACAATGGAATCTGAATTTGTAGCTTTAGCAGCAGCTGGTAAAGAAGCTGAGTGGCTAAGAAATCTGATCTATGAGATTCCATTATGGCCCAAACCTATACCTCCCATGTCTATCATGTGCGATAGTCAGGCTACTTTGGCTAAGGCATATAGTCAAGTGTATAATGGGAAGTCTAGACACTTGGGTGTTAGACACAACATGGTTCGGGAGTTAATCATGCATGGTGTGATATCAGTGAAGTTTGTGAGAACTCAGCATAATTTGGCCGATCATTTAACCAAAGGGTTAAGTAGAGATCTCGTGAAAAGGTCGGCTGTGGGATTAGGATTAAAGTCCATCTGAAATCTCTTATGTTAAGATACCCAATTCCCATCTAATATAACATTAGGTGTTGAATTCAATGTGGAAAGCTTAACATGTAGAGATTGGAACACATCATCAAAAGTATCCCAAAAGGTATGTGTTCGGTTCTGTAAGTTAAGGAGGTTGGAGTATAACTCCTCAATGGTTCTTTTGAAAAATTGCATTTGCAGGTGCAAGAAAGAAAAGAACTACCTATATAAGCATGAAGTTTAGCCGCTTCAAGAAGCTGGGACTTGGCTTTGATATGCTTATGAAGGATAGGGACACAGGCTAGTAAATTAGTGTCGAGCAAGAGTAATGTTATAAACTATTGTGCAAATTATCTTCATGTATTCATTATGAATAGAAATGGTTCAATCCTTAGTGACACCCTGATATTCTAATATTTGAAACGTGTAATTTGCTAAGATGAAATTCAATCGTCACAATATTTCATCTATGCAGTAGTTTGTTGTATGTTATGACTTTGGTGATTTGATCGGTAATTACACTAAAATGGGGGAGGTTTGTTGGACATTTTAGTGTAATTGATCTCTTTATTATGTTAAAATAAGAGTGCACGCTTGTTTTAATATAATAATGAGATGTTCGATTTAGGCAAATTTTGGAAGTTACATGGAAGTTACTAAAACTTCCATCAACGGTTGGAAGTTACATGGAAGTTACTAAAACTTCCATCAACGGCAGTTTTTAAAAAGAAATAACTTCCATCAACCGCCAAAAACCACCTGTTCTTTGATCATAAATAATCATTCTGGTTCAGAAAGTATAACGGGTGACAAAACATACAAGACCAAAACAAAACTCTTAAATTATAATCTTCTGATTTTATCCGATTGAACAATTTTGGTTGAACCCCGAAATTTGATTCAATCTGAAAGTATTATACACGACTTCAGATTTATCCAGTATCATTTCGATTTTTCAAATTAACCAACATCTTGAACTTTCAAAATGATATATAATAGAAACAAAAATATTTCAAAAAAATGATAGTAAAAAAAAATGGTGGTAGTAGTTATCTTTAATAGTTATCTTTCAAGATCACAAACTACTGGTCGAGGATAATGATGTTGGAAAATTGTATTTCTTATACTCCCTCCCTAGGTTGATAATGAAAGTGGTGTTTTTTATTTACTTTTTATAAGACATAAATTACATTAATTATTTTATACTAAAATATTTCTAATAAATTAGAATGACTAATAATTAGAAAAGAGAGAAAATTATAAATGACAAGATAGTTATGAAAAAAAAATTAGGACAAATTATTATTATCAACTAAATTAATTATTTTTCTTAATTTTGATGAATTTGTTAATTGGGTCTTACAAATAAAAATAAAAAGAGTAAAAATATGATAAATTTTATTAAAAAAGAAATAATTGAAACTTTTGGTTTTAATTATTCAGTGTTTATATCTTTTAGTGCTATATTTTGAAATTTTGAAACAATAATAATATGCGATTAACATAACTTAGTTAAAATAAATTTAGCCATAAATTTAGCCAGTGTCCACAGCTCTTTCAAATAATGAGTTTCTTGGATCAATTGAGGCAATTTCTTTCTCTCTTTTTTTCCTGTTTTTAAACATCCTGACTCTGTATTTAGCTGTTGTGGAACATTCTTTTTCTTTTGAGCTGTTGGAAATTTCTATGAATATGGGGTACCTCCCACCAATTTTAAAATCAGTAATGCACAACCGTCTAGGAGAGCAATGGTGTCAAGCTCATATTGTGATTATTGAACACTAGGCAGAAATTGGGGCCGGCATGTCCCCTCCAATCCAAGCTATATATTTTGATTTTTTTTTTTGTTGACAAAATCATGTTACCATAATCAACAATGAATTTAAATCTCTTTCCTTTGTTCTTTAGTTAAAAATGGAACAACATTGAGTAACAAGCATTAATAGCAACACAAAAACATTATTAGTGGTCACAAGCAGGTAATCAACAATGTATGCTGAAATTCTTTGTACTATTTCTCTTGCTCCTCGATCTTTCCGTCCCAAGGCGCCTCTTTGTCTCATTCATTGGTTTTAAGCTTCTTTTAACTTCAGTTTGGCATTGGAAATGTGAGTAATTAAATTGTGCCTTTAACGTTAAAATCAGGAAAATGTTGGCCACCCTCAATAGCCATGGGTTCCATGACATATTTTGACACGCAGAAGATTTTCTGTGGAGTCCATTGCTAACCTCATTCTTTTATTTTCTTTTTTAAAATGTTAACAAGTGTAAGTGTTTTGAGGATTATTAAGGAATTAAAAATAAAAAATTATATTTAGTTGGTAATATATTAGTAGTCTAAATTGTAAATTGTCTACTAATTTTGTCCATACAAAAATATTAATCTTTCCTAAAAAATTTAACTAGTCATTTTTAGTGGAGTTTCCTTCAATCATATTTTTCTCATTCATTAATTTGAACTTTAGACCTTATTTAAGAAGATCAAATCTAAATTCATCAAATAAAAAATTATATAAAATATTATTATTACACTATAAACCTTGAGGTACTTTTTAATTAAAAACTTTTATTTATTAATTTTCAATCAATATATACTAATTGATTAGCAAGATTCTTATTTAGTAGATCAGATGGCTGAGAAGAAGTTTGACACCTTTATATATTTAAAATATCAAGGCTTAAATATTAAATAATTTTCAAGTCTTACAAAACTAGTAAGTTTTGTTTTAAGTCCTTATGCATTTTTTTATCCCTATATATAATATTTGTCGCCACCTGTTTTAATTTCTGTTGTGAACCTACGAATAGTAACAATATAATTTACATCCTGGCAAATATATCAATTTATTTTTATATATCTCGGCAAAATATATTGATTTTTATTCAGTTCTTACAACTATAAATTTTTCTAGTCCACGCTATTTCGTCCATCCCCATAGAATATAATAATTTTTTTTTTAGGAATAGTTTTTGTGTTTTTGCAAATAATTATACAGTAGTTCTTACAAATAATTTTTTTAATCCTTGTTAAAAGTAAAAATCAAAATAAGTGATAATGAATATTGCAAAGGTAATTTTTACATAGACTAAAATTAAAACTACTGTATCTGCAAGGATGTAAAACAAATTTAAGTAAATAATAATATAATACTCCTAATCACATAATTTCTTTTAATAATATAAGTTTTTATATTAAAAAGAATATATGCAAGGAGCATTAGGATAAGTAAAGATGAAGGTTTTTTTTTTTTTCCAAATTACACCCTCTCTCCTATCTTTTTATAAACCACGTATGTTTTTAGAAAATTTCTCCATATACACCATTTTCATGCTGCATTGGGAAGTCGGGTTCCGCACGGGCTTTTTTTAAATTAATTTGTATGTTTGAATTTTATTTTAATTTAAATTATTAAAATAATACAAATATTATATTATATAAATATATTTTTAATTGATTTTAAAAATAATTTTTTATTAAAATAATTTTTAAATAAGAAAATAATATTATTAAATATAATTACTTATCTTATATTATTTAATTTATATAAGACATTTTGTAGGTGAACATTTTTTTAAAATCTGAATTTTATCTAATAACATATTTCCTTTAGTAAAAAGTTAAAATTTTTAATATTATTGTGTTACAAAATATGGTTTTTTTTATGTCATTAGATTTTTTTAAAAATGATAATATTTTTTGTTTAACAATTTATTTATAAAAGAATATTAGAGTACATTATAAATAAAATACTTAAACAATTACATTTGGGTAAGGAAAAATTTAAGATGGAGGCATGTTGAAACAATTGTTTTTGTTATGACCATGTTGTCAAAAAATTTCATATTTTTTTCTATTTTCCCGCTAACTTTTAATAACAAAATATTATTTTAATAATATTAAAAATTTTAATTTTTTTAATAAAAAATATTATTTTAATAATATTAAAAGTTTTAATCTTTTTACTAAAGCAAATATATTATTAGACAAAATTCAGATTTAAAAAAATATTCACCTATAAAATATCGTATATAAATTAAACAGTACGAGATAAGTAATTATATTTAATAATATTATTTTATTATTAAAAAATTATTTTAATAAAAATGTATTTTTAAAATCAATTAAAAATATATTTATATAATATAATATTTGTATTATTTTAATAATTTAAATTAAAATAAAAATTTAAACATACAAATTAATTTTTTTTAAAAAAGGCCCGTATGGAAGTCGGGATTCTAATGCGACATGAAAATGGTATATATTGAGAAATTTTCCAAAAACATTTATAGTTTGAAAAAAGATAAGAGAGGAAAGGTGTAGTTTAGAAAAAAAAAACTAAAGATGAATCGTACTATCTCATCGCTTAGACAGTTGTTTTATTAAAACAAACATAATTTAGGATTAGATTAGCTTCTATCGGTATAATTAACATAAATATTGCAAGTTTATATTAATAATTGTTTTTGAGAATAAATTTTATATTAATAATATATGCAATATACTACCACTGTATTGATAAATAGTTTTATTGATACTAAATATTAATATATAAATAATGTTTACAGTAATATTTTAATTTTCTTTAATAAAAATTATATAGATAAAATAAACTTATATTTTTTATTTATTAAGACATTTATTTGAATGCTTGTCGCCACTTGAGTTGGCATAGGTTTGTTTGTGGAAAATATCATCTTACCATCCAAAGAGACAGAGATCAGAGATGGGTATTCTTCACTTTACGACTCCGCCATCTCAACGCTTTGGCTATAGCCATGTGGTGATTTGTCCTTGTTTTCTGTCATTTTTGCATGTGTGCAGTGTGCACTTTTGAAAGACGCGGTTGGGACTTGGGCGATGACCGCGTAGAGAGATTTACATGCATGTGGATGTGAAAGTTACAATATTTAATTGAAATTCTGTTAAGAGCATAGTTTTAAAAATGAATCCGTGATCCACCGGATCAAGATTATGAGTTATTGGATTAATAATCTACTAAGTTCTTTATTGACCCATAAGATTTAGTTTGTATTAAAAAATATGGAAACTTTGTACATGTCTTAAATTTTTTTTCAAAAATAACACTACTTATAAACAAAATCAAAATATCCAGTACATAAAGCAATCAAGCATAGACACTCTTGAAACACAGCAAATTGAATAAGTTATTTAAAATAAACAAATTAAGAATCACAATACAACAACAAAGCAATGTCGTTTTAAGTCATTTGAAGAAAAAAAATGTGTGACTCAACCTAGATCAATGAATTAAGTATTAGTTCAACTACAAATCCAATCAAATTACATCGGATCACAATTGATTGATTACATGATTTCATCCAGTCAAATCATTGATTTGTGGTCAAACTCATCGGGACAATTCGAGTTTTAAAATTGTGATTAAAAGTCATAACACATGTTTGTTTTTTGTGGAAAGAGAGAAACAAGAAACTACAATCATTTTTTTAAACATGTCTTTACTACTCGTATGAAATGATTTGTAACTTGGTATAATCTTGTGGGTTGTGCTCAACTTGCCTTATATGAGCTTCAACCAAAAATTTGGGGGGAAACCAAAATAAAATTGATTAAAACGAAATTTTGGTCACTTATTTACATTTTAAGTATTAGTTTGGTCCCATATGTTTAAAAAGGTTAATCATTATAACAAAAAAAATTATTCAATACACTAAATTAGTCTTCCATCAATTTTGGCACAAATTTAGCCAACTTAATTAGTGACACATAACAAATTATGAGAAATACCACATCAATCAAACTTAAACCGATAGTACCAAAAATTGATAGAAGTATCAATTTAGTCTAATACATACACTATAAATGATTAAAGTAAAACTTTTAAACTTAAGAAACCAAATTGAAACCTAAAATAAGATAAAATTCTATTTTAGCATATAAATTTAATGCATAAATTTAATATTGAAGAATATTACTAAGTTTTTTAGGATCATATTTTAAAGTATTCTTAAATTTATCATCATAATTCACTATAGAAACTTTGAAAATTTGTTTCTCATTTTCTTTTATCCTTTTGTACTCAAGATAATGTTTGTGTTCAAATGATGTAGAAATTAATTTTATTAATCTTTCTCATAAGTTTTTCTCTTGAAAAAAATAATATGTTTTACTCTTAAATCATTATTTTTATAAATATTTATCAATTGTGTAGAAAAAGAGAAGTGTGTGTGTGTGAGGAAATACAATACCTATATCATCATTGGACGCAAGAAAACATGTACCACTTAAACTTAATTAGTTCACACCAAAGTTTAATATTTTTATTATCATCAAAACTATGAGGTTTTTAAGGGCTAGACATCTTTCTTTTCTTTGGTTCTAACAAGTTCACCATTAGTCAATTAAAGGACAAACACAATAAAATTTGTAAGTTTTTCAAAAGTTGAGAGTAAAATGCACGGAACTAATTTGGTGGGGTAAATTTTTCCAAAAGTAAAAAGTCGAGGATAAAAAATGCAATTAAACCTATCAATTTTTGTTCTTTTAATAAACAAGGTTGTATCAACTTTATCTAAAAGTTTTGATCAATAAATTTTTTGCTTAGTCTATCATACCATGATTTTGGGGCTTGCTTAAACCATACCAAGCCTTTTTTTAGTTTATATACATGATTAGGAAAATAAAAATCAATAAAGCTTGAAAAGGTTGTGCAACATATTTTTCTTTTATAAAGCCATTCAAAAATCACTTTTGACATTCATTTGATAGGGCTTAAAGTACGTAACACAAGAAAAAAATAGAGGAAGTCTAATAGCTTTAAGTCTAGCTACAGGGACATATGTTTCATTATAATTTATACCTTCTTCTTGATTATATCCATTGCATACTAAACGAGCTTTATTTCTTATAATGATTTCAAATTCATCCATTTTGTTTCTAAAGATCCATTTGCTGCCAATTACTTGGTGAGCATTGCTTATTAGCCTAAGTTCCCATACATCACTTATCTTGATTGATTCAATTCATCTTGCATCATCAACAATCAATGTTCATCTAGTAATACAACATCAATGGACTTTGATTTTACTTGGGACACAAAAGCCATAGAATTACACACACGCACACATACACAAATTATTGTAAGAATGTCTAGTAGTCACCCCATTTAATATATCACCAAGCATGTTATGCAGAAAGAGGTCCCTTGTGTCAATATTTCTTTGAGTAATTCCTTTGTAGATTCATAGCTTGTGTCAACATTTCTTTCTCCCTTGTGTTCATGCCTAGTCCCTTCATTTGTGTAGGTGTCTCCAAGCAGCTCTACAAAATCATCATCTATATCATTTCTCACCTAATGGGGGTTAGTCTAATCAAATGCTATATGTATAGATTCTTCAACTACTAATGTTCTTTCATTGAAAACTATATGATTTGTTATGCAAAGACCCAAAAAGATAGCCTTATCCATTTTAGGGTCAAACTTGCCTAATTGAACTTTTCCATTATTTAATACAAAATATTTGCAACCAAAAATCCTCGTATGATATATGTTGGATTTCCTACTCGTATACAAATTATATGGTGTTAACTTCAAAATAGGTTTTATAATCAACCTCTTTCTTCACAACATACTTGGTGATATATCAAAGGGGGTAACTATAAACATTGGTCATATATCATTTTCTTCACAATAAGCTTCAAACTATTGATTTTGGAATTACCCACCCTGATCACTCTTGGATAGTGGTCATGGAGAACTTATGAGCTTTGAAAGCCATATTCAAAAGCTTTGAATTAACCTCAGGCTTGAGGGTCAACTATCATAAGAGTAATATTATGGGGGTCAATGCGGATAGCCCTTTCTTGGTGGCGGCAGAATCCTTCCTCCATTGCAACTTTACCATTTAACTTCTTAGATGTTCCCATTGGTGTCAACCCGAGATTGTGCAATACTTGGAGACCAATTATTGAGAGGTTTGAAAAAATATTGATAGGATGGAAAGTGAAGCACTTATCAATTGGGGGGAGACTAGTCGTGATTAATTCGGTATTGAGCATATCCTTATACTTTTTCTCATTCTACAAAACTCCAAGAAAGGTGATTTCATTGCTACAATAGACTTAACATAAGCTTTTGTGGCAGGGGTGGTCTGAATATCAGAAGATATCATGGTTGCATGGGAGTGTGTATGTCTTCCTAAAGATCAAGGGGGATTGGGAGCAAAAGACCTCCATCTTTTAAATTTGAGCTGGTTGGCAAGATAGAAATGGTTCCTATTAATAGAACCTTCTATCATATGACATAAGTTTAACGACTTGCCATTGTTACATAAAACTAGGAACTAATTAAAGTGGAAGATTTTATTTTTAATTCATATAAAACTTTTATATTAATTTGATTATGAAAACACTTGTCAACTTTTCGCATTTCAAAGGCCAAAGGCTAAACACACAATTCCAAAATAAAAACATCACATGATATATATTCAACGTCATAGTAATCCAAATCTCCTCAGAATATGCATATAAACATAAACCACACTATAAGGATAAACTACATAAACTCTAAGTTAGTCAACACTATATATAACTTTAAAAAGGAAACAAAAATGGATACGCGTCTTCACATCCATATACACATATCCATGAAGCCTCCAAAGACACGAAACCACATTCTATCCATCTGCTCCCACGCATGCCAGATACAGGATCGCCATAGGCATGGACCACACGTGCAACAACACAAAGGTAAGCTTACCAAAAACAAGCATACTAAAATGGGATAAAACTCATGATTCACTATCATCACACATATAATATAAACATGTAGAAATCATACATAAAGCATAAGTCTTAGAATTCTCATAACAGGATATCTCATAATAATCATCAGTTCATCAAGCATTGCATAAAGATTCAATCAACATACACCATTGTCATCATCAGCCCATCAATCATCAGGCGCCAAAGTATCTCCATGACCAAGGTTATCAATATCGAGAGTCTACGCAGACTCGTGAGAACTTCGTAGAGTCAACTCGTTGACTCGTAGACTCGTAAGAGTCTACTTCATAAAAAAATATGCATAACAAGTAAAAGAAATTTGTCCATGGCAAACCAATGTATCAAGTATCAACCTCCGTTAAATAAAAAATCTTCATATTTAGTGTGTGACAGCATGTCAAACCAATGTTTGAATCTCCATTAAAAAGATTTTTACGTATAGTATTTGACAATGTCTTGAAACATTATTGATTCAAACTTTCTTCCAATGTGCAAGAAAACTAGGATATGGCTAGGAACTTTTGAAACTGTTGAGGATGCAACTAGAGCCTATGATGAAGCAGTAAGGCTAATGTGAGGCACAAGAGCAAGAACAAACTTCCCTTACAACCCCAATGCATCTTAGTCATCATCTTCCAAGCTTCTCTCAGCAACTTTAACTGCAAAACTGCATAGGTGCTACATGGCTTCTTTGCAAATGACAAGGCCATCAATTCACAGGCAGAGCCTTAGACAGTGGCTTCACCATATGTCATCATCTCCTCTACGAGTAACTTCTCCATGAAGAGTAACGAAACTGAGACATTGTTGTTGCCACAAAAGAGACAAGAAGAGGAGCAAGAAGCAAAAAGGAATTGGGTTTTCAAGAAGGTTAAGGTGGAAAATGCTTAGCAGTTCAAGCCTCTTGAAGAGGACCACATCGAGCAAATGATAGAGGAGTTGCTGCATTACGGGTCTATTGAGCTATGCTCTGTGATTCCACCACATGCTCTTTGATTCATAATAACTTAAGCATTGAGCAAGCATTTTTATTGTTAGTTCACATTCTTACTCTATTAATTTAATCAACTAGTTCACAGCAAGTTCACAAGTTCACAACAAGTCAACAACAGAAATGAGACTTAGAGCACTAAGCTAACAGCCTAACACCATGAAATTTCAAAAATTCTTACCCACCCAAACTTGTGGCTTCTACTTCTCTCTAGCTCGTCGTGGACCTCGTGGGACTCACATCTTCCAACAAAATAAGGTAACCATCGCACGTCCGCACTGCATGCCGCCGTGTCACGTGTCGTCTGGTGTTGGGTGTCATGGATCGCACTCTAGTGTCGTCTCGTCTGAGGCTCTAAGCAGTAACTCCTCCAACTCTCCTATGGTCTAAGGCTTTGAGGGAGAAAGACAAAATGCACGAGCAAGCACGAAGCAAATCCCTAAACTAGACACAACACAATTGCACAAAAACGACGTCATTTTGTGGGAATTTTTTTTCCAACTAAACTCGTGTGACTCGGTCCAGACTCACGAGTTTACACGAGTCCACTCCGAGTCCACTGTTCACAGCCGACAAGTGTATCGGATCACACAAGTAGTATAAAACGGTAAGAACCGAGTATCGAACTCTCGGGGAACTTGTGTTATCTGGCAAGCTATTTCGGTAAATAGGTGTCTGGTATGAAAAGATGATTATGGTTATGAACAGGTATATAAACTATCTATGCAAAAAGAAAGAAAATCACGCAAGAGAAATGTTGTGTAAAAACAAGTAGAGAACGTGTTGGTCTTCCTAATAAGTTCCTGATGCTAAAACGGATGTTCTCTATCTAACAATGCTCATGTATTCCTATGTTGTCTCCTGGACTGCTAGACCCCGATTCCTCATGATAGCCTAGCCTAATCCTGATCAAGCCTCATTCACAGATTCCTCTTGTAAGACTAAACTCAACCAGGACCGCATTAAGACACATATACACAACTAAGTTCTTGTACCTCGATTCCTCGTGACACTACAACAACTTAGCCCCGTACTATCAAGGACTTTAGAATCAGACCAATTTCCACTGTTGAATGACCCTAACAAAGCATGCATCTACGTGATCAAGGTAAAGGCATACTAGAATGAAAAGCAGATAGCACAGAGAACACACAAAACATCATTGCATAGATAGAAATATATTTACATCAGGTACCTATAGGGAGGATCCAACAGAGGATTTAGCTTTCCATAGTCCGGAAACCTCCTTTACAACACAGAGAAGAACAAGATGAAATATTGCAAAAATACAAGTGGTGAGGATGTCTCCTCCACCTCTAGGATCTCACAATCACTCATAAACTCATCTCAAGCTCTCAGAATGGCTTTCGCTTCGAGCTCTCGTCTCTACAGATCTTCTCACAACAAAATCTCTCAGAACTCTTTGGAACTTGGACCTTTCTCTCTCTAGAACTTTCTACACATGCAAAAGCTTCAAGCCAAGGCCAGACTCTGGTGCATGCAAAGGCTTCTCAAGAAAAAATTCCAAACTCCTACACAAAATTTGATTTCAAGCTTAAATAGATGGGTTGGTTCGTGCTCGCGCGCTTAGCGCAAATCTGAATCGCTTAGCACGCATAAGTGGATTTTGGCTTAGCGCACCTCTCTCGCTTAGCGGATGAGTTGAAGCGGTGCGCTCAGCGAACCTGACAGCTCATCTTCTTCTGGATTCTTCCTCGCGCTTAGCCACTGAGTGTCGTGCTTAGCGAATGCTGGCTAAGCCAGCAGATTGGCTTAGCGAGAAGGTGAAAATAACATTTTTGCCAATTTGCCTAATTAACCTAAAATTGAGAGAAATTGATTATTAAACATACAAAACAAAAGTATAAATCATCTATTACCTATATTTAACAGAAAGTACTTATAATATTACAAAACAACTATAAATTGGAGAAGTTTGATACAATATACACAAGTTTTATACACAAAAGTTAGTCATTTTCACCGACTAACATCCACCGAGTCCTCTTCGAGTCTGCCCAAAAACGAGTTTGCTTCCGAGTCGACTCGCAGGGCCGAAGTAAACTCTTAAACTCGTAAGAGTATACGAGTTGACTCTAGAGCTTGACAACCATGTCCACGACTCATCAAGTAACACATCATTCTTAAGTCACAATTAACAATACACATGTCTAACTATCATGTTATATCATTGATCGAGGTCGTACCCGAATCAAATAAACATTAAAAATGCAGTATCTAGGAAGTGATCCTAGGTCGTCTCCCAACGAGCAATGGTCAACCAAACGTTCATAACAGATAGTACTAAAATAGTAACGAATTGGGGGAGGGGGTTGTTTGTTTTTGTAAATTAAACAGTGAGTAAATTTGAAATAGAAAATATCAGAATTGAAACACGTTGTTTCCCCTTGATTCACAAGCAAGTCTCTTATCCTAGGTTACGGAGATTTATCCTTTATTAGTTCAACCACTTAATCCAACCCTAAATTAAATTACTAAGAGAAATTTAACACAAGGCATTCATTATGTGATTAAGCAACACATACACCAATTAATCATGAACGATCATTAAGCATGAACATAAATTAAGTGCAGAGACAATTAATCAAGCACTAAGCATGCATGGATCAATATCAACAAATACAGAATTTAATAGTAATAATAGAACCTCAAAGAGAGTTGTGCTTGATCCTCAAGAGAAAACAACGCTGGAGACTTAGCGTTCCATTAATCAGTAGTGAACAAAATTGCAGATTGAAGCAGCAAACGAAATTTTATTGCTACGTGAATAGTAAAAACTGGAATCGCAAAACTTAAATTTAATCTTTCTCTCCAAAATGAAAAAGTGTCTAAAAGAAGAAGAGAAGCCTAAAACTAAAAACGAAAAAGGAGAGAAAGAGCTTAAACTAGAACCTTGGTGTTGTTATATAGTTTTAAACCCCAAAGCTTTACAAATTTGTTTTAAATCCAAACCCATAAATAAAATAAAATCTAGATAAGATAAGATAAGATCTAGATGAAATAATATCTAGATGAGATCAAATCTAGATAAGATAAGATAAGATCTGGATGAAATAATATCTAGATGAGATCAAATCTAAATAATATCTAGATGAGATAAAATCTAGATAAGATAAGATTTGGTAGAATAAAATAGTCTGCTCTCTTCAAGTCCAAGCCCAATTCTGGATTCAAGCCCAATTGTCTATAATTCCCCTGAAATTAAATTAAAAACACAAAATTAATCCAGTAGACCCAAATGATAAAACTGCATAATTAATTTGACATTTAAGGCTAATCAGTAATTAAAATGGTGACAAAAAGGGTTAAGAAATATGAGAAAATGATGACACATCAAATCCCATCACACTTAGCCTTTTGCACTCCTGGGAAAAATCATAAAAAACAAAGCAAGGGACAAATCCAGAGACATTAAAGAGAAACAAACAGACACAACAACAATTACATACTTCTTGAAATTCTGATACAGAGGTCAGATGTCGTACCAGATGTCACGACATCACGCTTCAGAACATGGAGATTATATTTGACTGTATGAACAGATTAAACAAGTAAATAACACAAGAGAATTGTTAACCCAGTTCGGTGCAACGTCACCTACATCTGGGGGCTACCAAGCCAGGGAGGAAATCCACTAAAATAGTGTTAGTTCGAAGATCTAACAGCCACTGTTTACAACCTTCTCACCTAACCACTACCCGTGCAACCTCTACCTAAGAGCCACTCTTAGATATGAGAACCCCTCTCACTCCCTCTCAATCACTCTCCCGTGTTTACAATTAAATCAAAGACACATCAGAGATTGCTCTCTGAATAAAAGAGATCAACTCTACACACTCAGGTCCAACACTTGATGTTAGGGTAACATCAAGGTGGCTCACAAAACACTCGAGTCCCAAAACTCACAAAATAACTCTTCAATCCCGGACTTGGTGGAAAACTCGTGCAGCCTTCATGTTTATATAGCAGTGTGCGTATCTGGGCTGCAACAACTTGTGCTGGATGAGATCTATCATTCTCCTGAAAAATCTGCACTTAAAGATCTAAAAGATACAGTTTGATCTTTTAGTTTTTATCTTTAATCTTTAATCCCTGAACGAACTCTTCTAGTTTGTAATTCGAACTTTAATTATCTTTTAATTCGTTCCTAAAGATAGATCATCTTATCTGCTGCTAACTGCACAATAATCTGTTAAAGATATAACAGATTTATGTGTCCAGTATTTTCGGGCAGGATGTCCTGGACATTGTATCCGACATCGTGGATCCTGCATTGTGCATTGTGCAGCAACTCCAGTATTTTCGGGCAGGATGTCCTGGACATTGTATCCGACATCGTGGATCCTGCAGCTTCAATTCTTCATTTGACATTTTATCTTGCCTTGTGCATTGTGCAGCCCGATCTTATTCCTTTACATAACGTTGGACATCATGTGCAGCAACTCCAGCTTTCCTTCATTGTCTAAGTGCTTATGTTTTAACAAAATCTTAGCCAATCTTTTAAAACTCAGTAGAGCTAAGCACTAACAATCTCCCCCTTTGGCAAATTTTGTCTAAAACATACTTAGACACTTCCTGAGCAGGTACGAGCAGTTATGCAAGTGGGATCAGCAACTTTCATTATCAGAGTAATCAAGCACAGCGGTATCTGTAGTGGTAATAGCAAAATTCTGCAAGTTGCAAGTCGTTTCCAGGATGTCAAGACATCTCACGTGACATCAGCTTTCTGCTCCCCCTGTCTCCATGCTCTTACTGCAGCATCTTCTATCAGCTACTAGTCTTTTCCAGGATGTCAAGACATCTCATGTGACATCAGCTTTCTGCTCCCCCTGTCTCCATGCACTTACTGCAGCATCTTCTATCAGCTACTAGTAGTTACAGTAGCTTACATCAGTCATCATCAGCAGCAGCAGTCTCCCCCTCAAAATCATATACATACAACTCCCCCTCAAAATCATATACATACAACTCCCCCTCAAAATCATGAATCATGCATACACCACCGTATCCTACTGCTCAAAATCATACATCATGACTACTATTGCATACATAGAGTCCTACTACTCAGAATCATAAATCATGCATAATACTATTACTCCCCCTTTTTAGACAGAATTTGACAAAAGTAGAATGCATGCAAATATTACAGACCAATAGCAATCAATTGTTCAAAGGGACATGCCCCTATAGCTAGTAAAAAGCAAAAATAAAGTTCTGATGGTCATGGGGTGGCTTCAGAATCATCATCATCTGATTCTGTCTCTTCTGCTCCATCTTCCTCTTCCTCAGCGGCTTCTTCTTCTTCCTCAGCTGGATCTTCTTCTTCCTCAGCTGCTTCACCATCATCAATGCCACTGTCTGAGAGCCTTTTGATCAGGCGTTCTAGCTCCATTTTCTTCTCTGTGGTGGCTTTGATGGTTGCTTCCAGCACCTTGCATGTGTCCTTGAGTTCAGCAATCAAAGCATCCTTGGACACAGCACCTGAAGCAGCAGCTTTCCCTGATGTCGAGACAATGTCTGGGACATGTGTCCCTTCAAACAGTTTGTAATGCAGGGATAGAGGAGATTCTCTCTTCATCACAGAGTCAATGTTGTTTAAGATATTGGGATGTTGACTCAACATAATGCCACACAATACAGTTGGGAAGGCAATGGGTAATTTGACAGCAAAAGATTCTGAATGCTTAACAGTTTGATCAAAAATATAGTTTCCAAAATTAAATTTGGACTTGGTTCCAACAGCATACAGAAATTTACCCAAACCTGTGGCAACAGTGGAAGTATGATTGGTGGGTACCCAGTTTGCAGCGCCAATCCTATGCAGAATTGCATACTTCACACTCAGCTTCCCTGCAGAAAGCTTCCCTTTCTTTGGCCAATGCTGGACTTGTTTGGCAGTGATTTCCTTGGCAATTTGATGCTCAGAAACAGCAAGATCCACCACTCCTTCAGTTGGTCTGCCCAGGTATTTGTTGATCACAGCAGGGGAGAATCTAACACATTTTCCTCTGACAAACACTTTCTGGTACTCATCACTCTTTCTGTTTGTTATGTCAGAGGGAATGTTGACAATGAACTCCCTGACTAGACTTTCATAGCAATCTCCCAACTTGGTGACAGTTTTCAGCAGTCCAGCAGTCTTGATGAGGTCCATGATCTCCTTGCAATCCAAGGCATTTCTTCCCAGTTCTCTTTCTAAAGCAAGCCTTCGTTGATATACAAATTTCCACCTTTCAACATTGCCAATGGAGTGAAATGAGATGTTGTCCAATGGTGCATCAGGGACATTTCCAGGCACCTTTTTCCCTGATTTCTTGGCCCGCTTGATGTCGGGAACATCTAGTTCGACATCATAATCAGAATCAGATGAGGAAATTTCTTTCCTCTTCTTGGAAGGGATTGCAACTTTGCTCCATCTGGATGTGGTAGGAGTGATTGGAGTGCTCTTCTTCTGTGCCATAGTTTTGATTCGTCCAGACCTAGTGATGGGGGTTTTTCCCTTTCTGCTTTGTAGTCTTGCTGCAATGCCAGGTGCTAACTTGTTGGCAATGGGTTCCTCATCAGATTCGACTTCTTCTAGGTCAATGAGGTCACCTGGAGCAGGTTCTGATGCCCTTGGTGCAGGGGTCTCTTCTGTGGCTTGATCTTCTTCTTCTGTTGATTCCTCTTCACTGGGTGAAAGGAGGGCTTCAGCATTTGGAGTGGAAGATGTTGGAACATCTTTATCAGCATCAGGCACAGAAACATTTGGGGTGGAAGATGTTGGGACATCTTCATCAGCTTCAGGGACAGAAGCATTTTTCAAAATGCTACTCACAATACTGCGGATCTTCTTGTCCATCTCCGTGTCTACTTCCCTAGGACTTGTTGCAAGGCTAGGGTTTTCAGAAGTCTTCACTCCCTGTTGTCGTTTGGGAACCAGTTTCTCAGGGACAGGAGCTTGACCAGGAATCATTTGTATGGGTTGGATATGGAATTCAGGTTGTTCCTGGTTTGATGGTGCTTTGGTGGATGATGGAGATGATGGTACAGAAGGCGAACCAGGTGATGAAGTATCTTTTGGTGAGGTAGCCATGGAGAAGCAGAGCTTTTGAAATGGTTTCGTGAAATTCCGAGAGGAGTTGGGGAATGCTGATGAAAACAAGAATGCCACGAAAATATAAATTTGAATGAAGAATGTAGAGGGGCGTGTGAAGCAACGGTCGAATCTGTTTTGGCCCAGTAATGAATGTGCTATTAACGTTTGAGCACATTCAAATAGAAGTAATTGCTATAAGTCTTCTAGCAGACAAATGCCCAGCTTGCCCCTCAGTTTTTCAAACTGATTTGCATCCAATGCCTTTGTGAAAATATCTGCTATTTGTTCCTCAGTGTCAACATGCTTCAGTGTGATCACTTTATCATCAACAAGATCTCTAATATAGTGATGTCTAATGTCAATGTGCTTGGTTCTGTTGTGTTGAACAGGATTTTTAGAAATATTAATAGCACTCATGTTGTCACAGTATAATGTCATGACATCTTGTTCGACATTGTACTCCTTCGGCATCTGCTTCATCCAAACTAGTTGTGAACAGCTGCTTCCTGCTGCAATATACTCTGCTTCTGCAGTAGATAGGGACACACAGTTCTGCTTCTTGCTGAACCATGAAATAAGATTGTTGCCCAGATAGAAGCATCCACCAGAAGTGCTTTTTCTGTCATCTGCACTTCCAGCCCAATCAGCATCACAATACCCAACCAGCATTGAATCTGAACAATGACAGTACATAATCCCATAGTCACTGGTGCCATTTACATATTTCAGAATTCTCTTTACTTGATTCAAGTGACTTATCTTGGGATTGGCTTGATATCTTGCACAAACACCTACTGCATAGGTGATGTCAGGTCTGCTAGCTGTTAAATATAGTAAGCTCCCAATCATGCTTCTGTACAGACTTTGATCAACACTGGTGCCAGCTTCATCTTTTGACAGCTTCAAGTGAGTAGGTGCAGGTGTTCTTTTATGGCTGGCATTTCCCATCCCAAACTTCTTGACAATGTTCTTTGCATACTTGCTTTGTGAGAGGAATATGGAGTCTTCCATCTGCTTCACTTGGAGTCCCAGAAAATAAGTCAGCTCTCCAACAAGACTCATCTCAAATTCAGATTGCATCTGTTGGACAAAATGTCGAAGCATCTCATTCGACATCCCTCCAAACACAATGTCATCAACATATATCTGTGCTATCATCAAGTTATCAGCATCTTGTTTGACAAAGGGAGTCTTGTCAATTCCTCCCTTCCTATACCCTTGCTGGGTGAGGAACTCTGTTAGCCTTTCATACCAAGCTCTTGGAGCTTGCTTCAATCCATAGAGAGCCTTCTTGAGCCTGTATACATGATCTGGATGAGTTGGATCTACAAATCCCTTTGGCTGCTCCACATAGACTTCTTCATTCAGGTATCCATTCAGAAACGCGATCTTCACATCCATCTGGTACAGCTTGAATTTGAGGATGCAGGCTACACCAAGTAACAATCTGATGGACTCAAGTCTAGCAACAGGAGCGAAAGTTTCATCAAAGTCTACACCTTCAATCTGAGTGTAGCCCTGAGCAACAAGTCTGGCCTTGTTTCTGGTTATAACACCTTCTTCATTGGTTTTGTTCTTGAAGATCCACTTGGTGCCAATCACATTAGTTCCCTCGGGTCTAGGAACTAGCTCCCAAACTTCATTCCTTTTGAATTGCCCCAATTCTTCTTGCATAGCATTGATCCAGAACTCATCAGTCAGTGCCTCTTTCACATTCTTGGGCTCAATTTTGGAGACAAAACATGAATTGGAGACAATCTCAATCTCCCTTGATCTTGTAGTGACCCCTCTGTTTGGATCTCCTATAATCAGCTCCTTGGGGTGCATCTTCTGGATTCTAATGGAGGGTCTCTTGTCAGGTTGATTGATGTTTGGTTCATCTGTAGCAGAATCAGAGTTTTCTGCATTTTCTGTACTTTCAGCTGTATCTGCTACATTGTCTCCCGATGTTCTGACATCTTCTTCGACATCCTTCTTTCTTGCTGGAGTTAGATCATCAACAACCACATTGATGGATTCCATCACAGTTCTGGTTCTGGAATTGAATACTCTATATGCTCTGCTGTTTGTAGAGTATCCCAGGAATATCCCTGCATCACTCTTGGGATCCATCTTTCTCCTTTGCTCTCTATCTGCCAAAATGTAACATGGACTTCCAAAGATGTGGAAGTGCTTGACAGTTGGCTTCCTCCCTTTCCAGATTTCATACAGTGTGGTTGGAGTCCCTCTTCTAAGTGTGACTCTGTTGTGGATGTAGCATGCTGTGTTCATGGCTTCAGCCCAGAGATTATAGGGAAGTTCTTTGGCATGAAGCATGACCCTAGCAGCTTCTTGCAAAGTCTTGTTTTTCCTTTCAACTATGCCATTTTGTTGTGGTGTAATGGCTGCAGAGAACTCATGAATGATGCCTTCAGATGTGCAGAATTCAGTAAACTTGCTGTTTTCAAACTCTCTGCCATGGTCACTCCTGATTCTCTTGATGACACAGTCTTTTTCTCTTTGAAGTCTTAGACTCAACTCCTTGAATACTTCAAAGGTGTCTGATTTCTCTCTGATAAAGTTGACCCAGGTAAATCTGGAGAAATCATCCACAACAACATAGGCATACCTCTTCCCTCCAAGGCTTTCAACTTGCATAGGCCCCATCAAGTCCATGTGAAGTAGTTCCAGCACCCTGGAAGTGGTCTGATGTTGAAGCTTCTGGTGGGACATCTTGACTTGCTTTCCAATCTGACATTCACCACAGATTCTGCCTTCTTCTATTTTCAGATTGGGAATGCCTCTAACAGCACCTTTGTCAATGATTTTCTTCATGCCTCTTAAGTGCAGATGTCCAAATCTTTGATGCCATATTCTGACTTCATCTTCTTTGGAGGATAGACATGTGGATGAGTAACTGGTTTCTTGAGGTGTCCATAGGTAACAGTTGTCCTTTGATCTGCTGCCCTTCATTAGAACTTCACTCTTCTCATTTGTCACCAAGCATTCTGACTTTGTGAAGTTTACATTGAATCCTTCATCACACAACTGACTGATGCTGATCAAGTTTGCAGTCAGTCCCTTCACCAGCAGTACTTTGTCCAGACTAGGAAGTCCATCATGAGCTAGCTTTCCCATTCCAGTGATCTTTCCTTTAGAGCCATCTCCAAATGTCACATAGCTAGTGGAGCAAGGTTCAATGTTCACCAGGAATTCTTTAACTCCTGTCATGTGTCTGGAACAGCCGCTATCTAGGTACCAATCTTCCTTAGCTGATGCTCTAAGTGAAGTATGAACAACAAGACTAACAGTCTTGTGTTTTGGAACCCACACCATCTTCCTTCCACTGCTGCTACTTTGAGTTCCATGATGTGGATGGCCATGTAAATGATAGCAAAAGGGCTTTATGTGACCATACTTGCCACAGTAGTGACACCTCCACTTCTTTCTTTTGCTCTTTTTCTGCTGCGTTCCATGATGTCGAGACCGATGTCGTGACATCGTGGCTCCAGTGTTGTTTTTGGTAGGAACAAATTCTGTCATGGTTATTCTGCCAGCAGATTTATGATTAAACCCAAGTCCTCTCTGGTTTCCAACATCCTTCCCAAGCTGTAGCATCTCATCAAGCAAATCTGAGCCTTTATTCAGCATCTTTATTGATTTTGTCATGTTTTACAATTTAGAGTTCAGAAAACCAACTTCTCCTTTAAGCTCAGAGATCTCCTCTTCATGTGCCTCCTTCTCAGCCTCCAGATTTGCAATGACCTTCTTCAGTTGTGCTTCTTGCTGAAGGATCTTCTCACTTTTGATGCATAGTTCTCTATAGGATATAGCAAGCTCATCAAAAGTGATTTCACTATCTGTATCACTTGAATCTTCAGCAGATTCAAATCTCCCAGTGAGTGCATTCACATCTCTGTCAGAATCACTTTCTTGTTCACTCTCTGTATCATCAGACCGACATACAGAAAGTCCTTTCCTCTGCTTCTTGAGATGAGTGGGACATTCAGCTTTGATGTGTCCAAAGCCTTCACACCCACGGCATTGAATTCCTTTGTTGTGACTGGGCTTTTCATCTGACCTTTTCTGGTATTCACTACCTTTCCTGATGTCGAAAGGGATGTTCCGGACATGTGGTTTCAGCCTCCTGTCCATTCTGTTCAGCACTTTGTTGAACTGTTTTCCAAGGAGCACAACTGCGTTAGTCAGCCCTTCATCAGTATCCAGGTCATACTCATCTTCTTCTCCTTCATCATTGGACACGAAAGCCAGATTCTTGCTCTTCTTTTCAGTCCTATCCGAGAGTCCTAGCTCAAAGGTTTGAAGGGAACCAATGAGTTCATCTACTCTCATGTTGCAAATGTCTTGAGCCTCCTCTATTGCAGTGACTTTCATGTCAAATCTCTTGGGCAAGGATCTGAGGATCTTTCTCACCAGCTTTTCATCTGTCATCCTTTCTCCCAAGGCAGTGCAAGCATTGGCAATTTCAAGAATGTTCATGTGGAAGTCATGAATACACTCTTCCTCCTTCATCTTCAGATTTTCGAATTTTGTAGCCAATAGTTGCAATCTGGATATCTTCACTTTGGAGGTTCCTTCATGAGTGGTTTTCAGGATTTCCCATGCATCCTTAGCCACTGTGCATGTGTTGATCAGTCTGAAGATATTCTTGTCAACTCCATTGAATAGAGCATTCAAGGCTTTGGAGTTTCCAAGTGCCAATTCGTCTTCTTCTTTTGTCCAGTCTTCTTCTGGCTTCAATTCATTAGTGGGCTTTCCTTCTGTGTCCAGCATCTTGGGATGTTCCCAGCCTTTGATGACAGCTTTCCAGGTTCTGCTATCCAGTGATTTGAGGAAGGCCACCATCCTTGCTTTCCAGTATTCATAGTTGGTTCCATCCAGAATTGGTGGTCTGTTCACTGGTCCTCCTTCTTTTTCCATGTTCATCAGAATTTATCTCCCTAGATCTCACTCAGTGATTTCGAGTGCCTGCTCTGATACCAATTGAAATTCTGATACAGAGGTCAAATGTCGTACCAGATGTCACGACATCACGCTTCAGAACATGGAGATTATATTTGACTGTATGAACAGATTAAACAAGTAAATAACACAAGAGAATTGTTAACCCAGTTCGGTGCAACGTCACCTACATCTGGGGGCTACCAAGCCAGGGAGGAAATCCACTAAAATAGTGTTAGTTCGAAGATCTAACAGCCACTGTTTACAACCTTCTCACCTAACCACTACCCGTGCAACCTCTACCTAAGAGCCACTCTTAGATATGAGAACCCCTCTCACTCCCTCTCAATCACTCTCCCGTGTTTACAATTAAATCAAAGACACATCAGAGATTGCTCTCTGAATAAAAGAGATCAACTCTACACACTCAGGTCCAACACTTGATGTTAGGGTAACATCAAGGTGGCTCACAAAACACTCGAGTCCCAAAACTCACAAAATAACTCTTCAATCCCGGACTTGGTGGAAAACTCGTGCAGCCTTCATGTTTATATAGCAGTGTGCGTATCTGGGCTGCAACAACTTGTGCTGGATGAGATCTATCATTCTCCTGAAAAATCTGCACTTAAAGATCTAAAAGATACAGTTTGATCTTTTAGTTTTTATCTTTAATCTTTAATCCCTGAACGAACTCTTCTAGTTTGTAATTCGAACTTTAATTATCTTTTAATTCGTTCCTAAAGATAGATCATCTTATCTGCTGCTAACTGCACAATAATCTGTTAAAGATATAACAGATTTATGTGTCCAGTATTTTTGGGCAGGATGTCCTGGACATTGTATCCGACATCGTGGATCCTGCATTGTGCATTGTGTAGCAACTCCAGTATTTTCGGGCAGGATGTCCTGGACATTGTATCCGACATCGTGGATCCTGCAGCTTCAATTCTTCATTTGACATTTTATCTTGCCTTGTGCATTGTGCAGCCCGATCTTATTCCTTTACATAACGTTGGACATCATGTGCAGCAACTCCAGCTTTCCTTCATTGTCTAAGTGCTTATGTTTTAACAAAATCTTAGCCAATCTTTTAAAACTCAGTAGAGCTAAGCACTAACACTTCTCAATGAATCTCAAGGAATGAAAAGAATGGGTAACATCCAACACGAAATACGTAAAGAGTTAAAGAATCAAGGTCGTCATGAAAACCATCCAAGCATCTCAAACATGGCAAGATAGTAAATCAGCTCAAGAATGAAAAGTGATAAAGCCTCACAAGATATGCACTCTATCTCTCAAGTGTCTAGGCTACTGTTTACTCTCAGAGCACCCATGAAAACAAACACCACATAAACTTGGCAAGACTCAAAAATTGACAACCACATCACAAACACATGCACATGAGGATCAAAAGGTCTTTTAAGGTTGTAATGGGGCCAAGGACAAGGTAGATGAAAGTATGGGAAAGTAGCTAAAACCCAAAGGAATAGAGGAGCAATGGGGAGGTCAACCAAATCCTTAAACCTATCCAAGTCTTCAAACCAAGACCTCGTTTATTCAGCTTCATTCTTTTTCCTTTTTTTCTTCTTCTTTTTTTTGATTTTTTTTTATTTTTTTTCCTTTTCCTTTTTTTATTTTTTTTTTGAACGTGAACAGTAGCAATTGAAAGCATTGAAAAATAAAGCAACAATTAGGCAATATATGTATATACATCAAGCATGGCCAGCAATCATCCAATGAAACATACCCCCCCCCCCCTTTCCCACTTATTCCCAAAACAATTCCAAAGCTCCAAAATTCCTTAAGGGTAGGGTGAAATCATGGTTTTTCACTTAAGGCTTGTAATGAGCTTCAAAACAAAGAAAGGGGAACATAGGCTCAAAGGGGCTATCAAAGGAATTAATTCAAGGTAGGCTCATTTGGCTAGAGGCTTATAAGAATAAAATGCCTAAATCATCTCCCAACATGCATGTGAAGCAAGAAGTATCAACAAGAGTCAAGCCAAGGCTATTGTGAAAGCAATCAATGGGGCAAAACACACCGAATTAAAATAGATGATGATGGCTAAAATTCTCACTAGGGGTAAATCTATCACTTTCAATTCGAACTTCAAAACTAACTTGACATGTAGAGAAAAACAAGGATTTCAATTCACAAAATGCCAAGAAACTCCTATTTCAAAAACAATTACCCATTACCTATACATAACCCAAAATTCAAAGAGGAGCATGCAATGTTGTATACAAACATAAAACCAAAATAACAAAATTAACCTAGAACCTAACAAACTTAAACTAGAAAACCTAATAAAATTAAACTAGAATACCCAACAAAATTAAAGAACAATCTTCTCCCCCCCCCCCCCTCACACTTAAACAACACATTGTCCTCAATGTAGCACAATCATAAGATCAAGAACAATCAATATAATTGGACAAGTGCAATAAAAGTAAAGAAGGAGACAGGAGAAAGAAAACTCCCTAAGTCATGGCGGAAGAGAAGTAGGGTGAAGTAAGGAGGTCTCCTCCACCACTACATCCACTAAGGAGGGATTTGTGAGGAATGGTTTTAGCCGGTGTCCATTGACCTTGAAGCTTGTATCTGTGGATTCACTTTTGATCTCAACTGTACCATAAGGAGAAACATTAGTCACCACAAAAGGACCAATCCACTTTGACCTCAACTTACCACTCATGAGTCCGAGCCTAGAGTTTTACAAAAAGACTTTTTGTCCAACCACAAATTCCTTCTTAGCTATCAAGCTGTCATGAAACTTCTTGGTCTTCTCTTTGTAGAATTTGGAATTCTCATAGGTTTCTAAACGGATCTCATCTAGCTCATTTAGTTGCAACTTCCTTTCCTCTCCAGCCTGGTCCATTGAGAAGTTGCAAGTCTTTACAGCCCAATAGGCTTTGTGCTCTATCTCTACAGGAAGATGACATGTCTTGCCAAAGACAACCCGATAAGGAAACATTCCTATGGGTGCTTTGTAGGCAATCCTATGCGCCCAAAGAGCATCATCTAGCCTGGTGCTCCAATCCTTTATGTTCGGCTGCACAATCTTCTCCAAGATCCTTTTTATCTCCTTGTTTGAAATCTCAGCCTGCCCATTAGTTTGGGGGTGGTATGGTGTGGAAATTCTATGCATGACCCCATACTTTTTGAGCAAGGCATACATGGATCTGTTACAAAAATGGGTGCCTTGATCACTAATGATGGCTCTCGGGACTCCAAACCTGCAAAACAGATTAGATCTAACAAAATTTACAACAACCTTAGCATCATTAGTTCTGGTGGGTTTGGCATTTTGAAACATAATCAACAGCAAGGAGAATATAAACAAAACCAAAAGAGACAGGGAAAGGCCCCATAAAATCTATACCCTAGACATCAAACACCTCACATAATAACATGGGTTGTTAAGGCATTTGTTGTCTCCATGACGGTGAGTCGCCTGCTCTCTGACAAGGCTCACAAGTGCTACAAATTCTCCATGCATCCTTGAAGATGGTAGGCCAATAGAAACCGCAGTCAAGCACCTTGCGCGCTGTTCTCTGTTTGCCAAGATGGCCACCTGGTGCGGAAGAATGACAGAATTGCAAGACCGCGTCGATCTCATGGTCTGGAATGCATCTCCTAATAACCTGGTCACTGCATAACTTCCACAAATAGGGGTCATCCCAAATATAATGCTTAGCATTGCTCTTAATTTTATCATTTTGAGCTTTAGATGCTAAGGGAGGAAAAACAGAAGCAACCAAATAATTCACAATATTAGCAAACCAAGGAGTGAGGAAGGAATCAGAAATACTATACAGAATGTACAAATGGTCATCTGGAAAATCATCCCGAATGGGTGAGTCCTCAGACACATGCTCAATCCTACTCAGATGGTCAGCGACGAGGTTCTGTGCACCACTCCAATCACGGATCTCCAAATCAAACTCTTGGAGCCAAAGCATCCACCTGATCAATCTAGGCTTTGATTCAGCCTTCTTCAATAGGTACTTTAGAGCTGCATGGTCAGTATAAACAATAACATGAGTACCAAGCAAATATGAATGAAATTTTTCAAGAGCAAAAACTATCGCTAATAGCTCCTTCTCTGTGGAAGTGCAATTTGCTTGAGCAACATCCAAAGTTCGGGAAGCGTAGTAGATCACCCGAGGCAGCTTATTAATCTTTTGAGCAAGGACAGCCCCCAATGCGTAATTGGATGCATCGCACATTAGCTCAAATGGGGCTGTCCAATCAGGTGCCTGAATGATAGGGGTGGTAGTCACCACACGCTTAAGGCAATCAAAAGCCTCTTTGCACCGGTCATCGAAATCAAACTCCATCTCCTTTTGCAGCAGATTGGATAATGGAAGGGCCACTTTGCTAAAATCCTTGATAAAGCGCCTATAAAACCCAGCATGACCAAGAAAAGAACGAACCTCTCGCACACAAGAGGGGTAAGGCAATTATGAAATAACATTTATTTTTGCAGGGTCTACCTCTATGCCCCTATTGGAAATGATATGCCCTAAAACTATACCTTGTGATGCAAGCTCCATTGGAGCTTGTAGGCCTAGGATCTTCTTCATCAATGGATTCCTTTGCTTCTTGGAAGATGAATGGCAGCGGAATGGAGAAAGGGAGAGAGAGAGGAGACGCCACTTCAAGGAGAAGATGAGTCTAGAAGAAGCTCACCACCATAGGAGGCCATGGATAAGAGCTTGGAGGAAGAAGGAGATGAATGAAGGGAGAGGGAGAGAAGAGCACGAAATTTTGTGCTCTAAATGAGCTTTGAGATCTGAAGTTTAATATTCAAATGATCAAAGTTGAAAAAAATGCACACACATGACCTCTATTTATAGCCTAAGTGTCACACAAAATTGGAGGGAAATTCAAATTTCACTTGAATTTGAAATTGAATTTGTGGAGCCAAACTTTGGAGCCAAAATTTCACTAATTATGATTAGTGAATTTTAGTTATGGTTCAGCCCACTAATCCAAGATTAATTCCAAGATTCTCCACTAAGTGTGCTTAGGTATCATGAGGCATGAAAAGCATGAAGGACATGCACAAAGTGTGACTATATGATGTGGCAATGGGGTGTAGTAAGCAAATGCTCACCTCCCCCTCTAAAATTTAATTGGATTGGGCTTCTACCAATTCAATTAAATTTATTTCCAACCACACACATCAAATATCCACTTAGTGTATGTGAAATTACAAAACTACCCCTAATACAAAAACTAGTCTAGGTGCCCTAAAATACAAGGGCTGAAAAATCCTATATTTCTAGGGTACCCTACCTACATTATGGAGCCCTAAATACAAGGCCCAAAAATAATGAAACCTTAATCTAATATTTACAAAGATAAGTGGGCTCGTACTTAGCCCATGGGCCCGAAATCTACCCTAAGGCTCATAAGAACCCTAGGGCCTTCTCTTGCATCTCTGGCCCAATCTACTTGGAGTTTTCTATCCAATGCCCTTGCGGGGTAGGATTGCATCATTCCCTCCCCCTTGAAAAGGATTTGACCTCAAATCCCGAGGTTCTTGAAACGCTGGGCTTTTTTCCTCAACACCTAGATGAAGATGCTCTTGATACCACATGATGCAAGCTCCAATGGAAGCTTGCTTGTGGAGCTTCTATGGAGGCTGGATCTTTGAGCTTCAATGAGGTCCTTCAATGGTGATTTTTCACCATGGAGATGCAGCGGAAGGCAAAGGAGAAGAGGAGAAGGGAGGCGCCATCCACTAGGGAATAAGCCATGGAAGAAGGAGCTTCACCACCAAGATGAGCCTTGGATAAGAAGCTTGGAAGGATGCTTCAATGAAGGAAAAGAAAGAGGGAGAGAAAGAGAGAGGGGGGAGCACGAAATTGAAGGAATAAAAGAGGGGGAGAAGTAGAACTTTGAAGTGTGTCTCATAAGACTTTCATTCATCAAAGTTACAACAAGTGTTACACATGCTTCTATTTATAGACTAGGTAGCTTCCTTGAGAAGCTTTCTTGAGAAAACTTCCTTGAGAAGCTTCTTTGAGAAAACTTCCTTGAGAAGCTAGAGCTTAGCTACACACACCCCTCTCATAACTAAGCTCACCTCCTTGAGAAGCTTCCTTAAGAAGATTCCTAAAGAAGCTAAAGCTTAGCTACACATACCTCTCTAATAGCTAAGCTCACCTCCTTGAGATGAGAAGCTAGAGCTTAGCTACACACCCCCTATAATAGCTAAGCTCACCCCCATGAGAAAAAACATGAAAATAACAAAAAAAAAAGTCCTTATTACAAAGACAACTCAAAATGCCCCGAAATACAAGGCTAAAACCCTATACTACTAGAATGGCCAAAATACAAGGCCTAGACGAAGGAGAAACCTATTCTAATATTTACAAAGATAAGCGGGCTCATACTTAGCCCATGGGCTCGAAATCTACCCTAAGGCTCATGAGAACCCTAGGGCCTTTCCTTGGATCTCTAGCCCAATCTACTTGGAGTCTTCTAGCCAATGCCCTTACGGGGTAGGATTGCATCATTCCCTCCACCTTGGAAAGGATTTGACCTCAAATCCCGAGGTTCTTCATACTCTGGGCTCCTTCCCTCAACACCTGTAAAAAGAACAAAAACACATGTATTAGTGGTGTTTGGTATGTTGAAGTAAGGTAAGGTCTGAAAACCCATTTCCTGGGCATCTTCCCATGAAGGAACATGGTTTCTCACCAACTCAATGAGTGGTGCTACAAGTATAGAAAAATATGGGACAAACCTTTTGTAAAAGTTTGTTAAGTCATGGAAGCCCCAAATTTTTCTTATACTTGGTGGAGTGAGCCACTCAGGAATGACCTTTATTCTCTTAGGGTTCATGGGAACCCGTTGATCACTATTTGAAAAATTAAGAAAAGTAACGCAATAAAACATACCTTTTTCTGTATTTTCATATTGATTATTCCTACCAAAAAGTATAACAAACCTAAGGTGTCCCATATGAGTACCTAAGTTTGTATTGAAACTAAAAATAAGAACAAACCTACCTAATGGGTCCCTATGTACACACACCATGAAGATGTTAGGTGTACGAGTGATTTTACAAAAGAGGGTTGCACCACTCAAAACATTCATCATACCACCTATTTTAGGGACTTGGTGCCTAATAATACCTATTTTGGGCACCAAAAAAGCACAAGGATTTAAGCTCTTGCGAACCAAACCCTCATCCAACAACTTCTTTACTTGAGGAATAAACTCAAGCCCAAGAGGTGTTGCAATGCTAGCAAGTGTCTTTTTACAAAAGAGAAAATGTGGAGGTTGTCTAAGAGGGAAAGTTTCTTTAATGTTTGTCTTTATTGTAAAATGAGTTTCCTTCTTAGCTAACCTCTTGGAGGAGACACTTACCTCCTTACACTTCTCTTTAACCAGTAATGGTTGTCCATCTTCTTGGGGGTAGATTTCTTCAATAGATTCTTCCCCTTTTGCTTCTTCACTTTCACTAGAGGAAGGTGAAGTAGTAGCCTCATCTTGGCTACTATAAATGTCTTGGCCCCTCATAATCATGGTTTTTGTGGTGGGGCATTGAGAAGTAATGTGTCCTCTTCCAAGACATTTAAAGCACTTTATAGAGCTAGTTTTCTCTTGCATACTAGCCTTAGGGGCTTGCATTTCTATTGCCTTCCCCTTATCATCTTTGGGCTTAGAAGGTGTCACCCCTAAGATGCCTTGACCTTGGTCTTTCTTTGGATAAGAGTGAGAGCCATAAGATTTTGAAGTAGACTTCTTTTTAAGTTGTTGCTCTACCCTTATTTCCCAATCTAAGTTAGCCTCTACATTGTCCTTCCCATGGAAGTATGAGAGGTTAATGTTAGCCTCTTGAGGCTTTCTTTCCTTTTCTCTTCTATGGGAGTGAGGTCTAAGATGTGACCTATGCCTTCCTACGTAATAGTCATGAAGTTCATCACTTAGGCTCTTGCAAGAGTTATGACTACTATAGGAAACATGTTTTTCTCTTTTCATTTCTTTCATTATTTTTCTTCTTTCTTCCTCTCTTATTTTCTTTCTTTCATCTTGACTTATTTCTTCCACTCTTTTTTTTCCTTTTTCTTTTCTCTCTTGTTTTTCTTTCCATAACTTGAGGGAACTCAACTCATCTAAGATTCTAGATAAAGGGTCTTTATGACTAGTACCCTCGCCATTAACACTAGATGAATGATGACTCATGTTGGTTCCTAAGTTGTGGTTCTTTCTTGTTGGAGGTTTGAAAACAAAAGGTAAAAGAAACTATGGTTGAAACTAGCCAAATAAACACTAAAAGAGGTGTGAAAGATAAGGTAAAAAAACTAATTGGTAAAATGCAATCTATCTAGGCGGTTTGACAATGGAAGGTAAAAGAAATAAGCTATGAAAGTAAGCAAGAAATGTAAACTAGGTGAATCCTAAGAGTGTTTGGATGACCACATTCAAGGTTCCCAACAAAACACTTACTATCCTAAGTAAAAATTGCCTAAAATTATTACACACAAATGGAAGTTTGGTAACCTATTGGAGGCTCCCAACACACTTCCAATGAAAGGCCTTTTTGTTACAAAAACTTGAAAGCAATAAAGGTAAGTAAATTGCAAATTACAAAATTACAAAACGGTCCTCAATTTTGGTGGTTGTTCTCTCTTTGGTGATTCACTCAATTTGGAGTGCTTCTTCGTCCAATAGCTCTTAAGGTGGTTGGCCCCTTGCTTCTGGACTCAAATTCTTCAAGGGATGGCACCAATCCTCCTTCCAATTCCCTATATGGCAACCCACAAACAAGGAAACAAAGAGACAAGCAATAACCAAAGACAAAAAAAAAAAAAAATGAAATGAAAGCTAAACCAATGGATTTTTTAACAAGACAATTTTTCAAGGATTATTCAACAATTAAAGCAATGAAAAGGACATAGAAGCAAGCTAGGAGTCAAAGAGAAACTTAGAATGGCTCTAGAGTAGAGTAAAAAAACTGAAAAAAAAAAGACTCAACAAAACTCTAGCTTTGGCACTTGTCTTCACACTAATTTTGAATTGAAATTTCCAATTATAGAATAAATTTTGAGCCAAAACAACAAGCACCCTTCCCTTTCACCTTTTTTTTCTGGATACTGATTTTCCTGCCAACTTGTGCGATTTTTCGTATTTTTTCCTTTTATCCAAATCACTTGTTTCTTTTTTTATAACTTTTTTCCAGATGTCTAGAAAATTCAGTAAAAATTTCAGCTCAAAATTCGAAGTAACCAATTCTCAGTAATTTTTACAAGTTTGTATGTCCAAGCTGCCAGCACCAGCGATTTGTTTCTTTAAGCATGGTATATTGATTGCCTTGGGCTTACTTTCAACCTTCCTATGTATTTTGAACTCACTAGTATTGTTTACCACAGTTTTAGGAGTTCAATATTCACTTAGGATCAACATTTCAGCCAGCAATTCAATCACCAAAACTCAAATTCACAATAGACACAATCATAAAGAAACCTAAAAGTTCAAGAAAAGGTTCACAATCAAAGACTCTCTAAGAATTTTGCATGAACATGTTAAGGACTAATTAACATGAAAGATTTGACTCAAATCAAATAATAGGCTAAAAGAATTTCATACACTCATGAACAAATGAGTTAGACAAAGAAACAAGAAAATAAAATTCAGCACAACATAAGAAATCTTATGTGACAAGTTTCATGACTAGACATGACTTCTATGACAAAACTACAATAGGTGAACAAGTCACTCTAGATTTTTGAGGTTTTCTTCTACTTTAATATTTTTGTAAGAATTTTATGGTTTAGGTTTCAGCCACAAAAAATAACAAGACAAAATTCAAAGGAACCTAAACTCAACACAATTCATGGTTCAAGAACTAAGAACAAGAAATTTGAACCATAGAAAATCAAATCTAACTTCTATAGCAAGTTTAATCGGTGGAAACTCTAAAGAATCATGTTAACAATATTTAGAACAAGACATGTGAGGAGATACATGGAGAAAAATTAAGAAACAACAATGGAAGAGAAGGTAAAGAAAAAAAATTAATGGAGGTTTAAGGAGCACCTACTTGAAGCTCTTGTGCTCTGATTACCACTTGATGCAAGCTCCATTGGAGCTTGTAGGCCTAGGATCTTCTTCATCAATGGATTCCTTTGCTTCTTGGAAGATGAATGGCAGCGGAATGGAGAAAGGGAGAGAGAGAGGAGACGCCACTTCAAGGAGAAGATGAGTCTAGAAGAAGCTCACCACCATAGGAGGCCATGGATAAGAGCTTGGAGGAAGAAGGAGATGAATGAAGGGAGAGGGAGAGAAGAGCACGAAATTTTGTGCTCTAAATGAGCTTTGAGATCTGAAGTTTAATATTCAAATGATCAAAGTTGAAAAAAATGCACACACATGACCTCTATTTATAGCCTAAGTGTCACACAAAATTGGAGGGAAATTCAAATTTCACTTGAATTTGAAATTGAATTTGTGGAGCCAAACTTTGGAGCCAAAATTTCACTAATTATGATTAGTGAATTTTAGTTATGGTTCAGCCCACTAATCCAAGATTAATTCCAAGATTCTCCACTAAGTGTGCTTAGGTATCATGAGGCATGAAAAGCATGAAGGACATGCACAAAGTGTGACTATATGATGTGGCAATGGGGTGTAGTAAGCAAATGCTCACCTCCCCCTCTAAAATTTAATTGGATTGGGCTTCTACCAATTCAATTAAATTTATTTCCAACCACACACATCAAATATCCACTTAGTGTATGTGAAATTACAAAACTACCCCTAATACAAAAACTAGTCTAGGTGCCCTAAAATACAAGGGCTGAAAAATCCTATATTTCTAGGGTACCCTACCTACATTATGGAGCCCTAAATACAAGGCCCAAAAATAATGAAACCTTAATCTAATATTTACAAAGATAAGTGGGCTCGTACTTAGCCCATGGGCCCGAAATCTACCCTAAGGCTCATAAGAACCCTAGGGCCTTCTCTTGCATCTCTGGCCCAATCTACTTGGAGTTTTCTATCCAATGCCCTTGCGGGGTAGGATTGCATCACCTTGTTCTACCATGAAGTGACATTTTTCAAAATTCAACACAAGGTTAGTTTCAATGCATCTATTAAGAACTCTATCCAGACTATCCAAACATGTATCAAAAGAGGATCCATAAACAGTAAAATCATCCATAAACACCTCTATGCAACTCTCTAAGAAATCACTGAAAATGCTAAGCATACATCGCTAGAAGGTACCAAGGGCGTTGCATAGGCCAAAGGGCATCCTCCTATAGGCAAAAGTGCTAAAGGGATAGGTGAATGTGGTTTTTTCTTGATCCTCAGGAGCAATATGAATTTGTAAATAACCAGAAAAACCATCAAGAAAATAGTAATGAGACTTACCTGCCAAGCGCTCAAGCATTTGATCAATGAAAGGCAGGGGAAAATGATCTTTTTTGGTTACCTGATTCAGCCTCATATAATCAATGCAGACTCGCCAGCTATTTTGCACTCTTGTGGGAATAATCTCACCCTTTTCATTCTTGACCACTGTGAGGCCTATCTTCTTAGGAACCACTTGAACTGGACTCACCCACTGGTTGTTAGAAATGGGGTAGATGATTTCAGCTTGTAAGAGCTTGGCCACTTCCTTTTTCACCACATCTAGAATAACGGGATTGAGTCTCCGCTGTGGCTGCCTCACTGGCTTAGTTCCATCCTCTAAAAGTATCCTATGCATGCAGGTAGATGGGCTAATACCAGGAATGTCTGCTAAAGTCCATCCAATGGCTTTCTTGTGCTTCTTGAGAACTAGCAACAACTTCTCTTCTTGCTTGGCATCAAGGGAGGCAGATATGATCACTGGAAATTTATCCTTGTCCTCCAAGTAAGCATACTTTAGGTTTGATGGTAAGGGCTTCAACTCTAGTGTGGGTGGTGGCTGAACAGTTGGAGGAACCATGGTAGGAGGAGAAGAAGGTTCCTTAGCCTGTACCTCATAAAGCAAGTCAGAAGTATACGTACTTACTGCAACATGGATAGTGCATTCTAACTCTAAAAAATCAACATCAAGAGGTACAACACCCAAAAAATCAGAACCAGACTCAAATTCAGATTCATTTTCAGCATAAAAATCAGACACGGGATCAAATTCAAACTCAGATTCAGATTCAATGCAAAAGGAATGACAAGTATGCAGATCAGATAAAAATGGATGTTTCCTACCATAAAGAACAGAATCAAAATCAAACATATAATCATCAACAATCTGATTAATTATCTCAGCACAAAAAATAGAATGATCCTCAGATGGATGTTTCATGGCATCAAGAATGTTAAAATGAACAACAATATCACCAAATTCGATAGACAATGTGCCAGCATAAGCATCTATCTTGGTTCAGGCTGTTTTCATAAATGGCCTGCCTAAAATAATTGGAACTGAACCATGGGAAAATCCCTCTTCCATATTAAGAACATAAAAATCAACAAGAAAAATAAGTTCACCAACCCGAACCAGCACATCCTCTATGAAACCTGCGGGGTAAGCAACACTTCTATTTGCCAAATGAATCACCACATTTGTAGATTGCAAAGGCCCAAGAGATAAAGAATTGAAAATGGATAGAGGCATGACACTAACTGATGCTCCTAGATCTAGCATGGCATTCTCAAATTTATTGTTCCAAATAATGCAAGGTATACAGAAAGTACCTGGGTCCTTACATTTCTCAGGAATGTGAGGAACAGATTTACCTATCAATGCTAATCCTTTCATTGCCTTTGAGCTTCCTTTTGTGGGTGCACAGCTCTTTTAGAAACTTGGCATATCTTGGAATCTGCTTGATGGCATCTAGCAGAGGTATGTTCACATCTACTTTCCTGAAGATCTCCAAGATCCCCTTTTCTGCTTCTTCCATTTTTTTGTTTGGAATCGCTCTAGGTGGGAATGAAAGAGGGATAGGGGGCTGCTGTAAGTCAGAATTACTAGAAAAAGGTCCACCTGCATGAAAAATTTTGTTAGGAAGCTTTCTCTTTTGTGCAACTATCTCATCCTCTTTTTCAGGTGTAGAATGAAGCTTGACAGGTTCAGGTGCAGGTGCTGCTACTGGTGGAGGCACTTGAATTTGGTTTCCAGACCTCAAGGTGATGGCACTCACATTATTCGGATTATGCACAGTTTGTGAAGGCAATTTGTCAGAATTTTGGGACTGAGCTTGATTCATCTGAGTAGCCATCTGCCCCATCTGATTTGTCAAACTCTGAATGGAGGCTTTTGTCTCTTGCTGAAATTGCATATTCTGGATGGTCATTTGCCTCACTAACTCTTCTAAGGAAGGTTGAGGAGGAGCCTCAGTTGTTGGTTGTCTTTGTTGTGACTGGTGCTGCTGTTGCTGTATTGGAGGAGGAACATATGGCTTGCTTGGACCAACAACATTCTAAAAAGGAGGGATAGACTATTGTTGTTGTGGAGGGCTCGTCCATCTCAGATTTGGATGATTCCTCCAACCTGGATTGTATTTGTTGCTTGAAAGGTCATAATTATTTTGTTGTTGTGGAGGTCTATTATAAATGTTTGCAGCATAAGCTTCAGGCTGCTCATTGACTCCAGATTGCTGCAAAGAAGGACAAAGATCTGAATGGTGATCTGCAGAAGAACATAGACCAAAGACTCTTGCAACAGGTGTAGATTTCTTATTCATGGCAAGCTGGGTTACTAGGTTGACCAAGGCATCAAATTTTCCTTCAAGCTTTTTATTTTTAGTAGATGAAGATGAATCCATGACCACCTTATGGACTCCTCTAAGAACAATAGCATCATTTCTTGCACTGAATTGTTGGGAGTTGGAAGCCATCTTCTCAATCAAATTCCTAGCCTCAACAGGGGTCATATCACCAAGAGCTCCACCACTGGAAACATCAATCATACTCCTCTCCATATTGCTAAGTCCCTCATAAAAATATTGAAGAAGGAGTTGTTCAGAAATCTGGTGGTGAGGGAAACTTGCACACAATTTCTTGAATCTTTCCCAGTACTCATACAAGCTTTCTCCACTAAGTTGCATGATGCCTGAAATGTCTTTTCTGATGGCAGTGGTCCTAGATGCAGGGAAGAATTTCTCCAAGAACACCCTCTTAAGGTCATCCCAGCTGAAAATGGACCTGGGAGTAAGATAGTATAGCCAATCTTTTGCCACTCCCTCCAGAGAATGAGGAAAAGCCTTTAGAAATATATGATCTTCTTGGACATCCGGGGGCTTCATGGTGGAACAAACAATATGAAACTCCTTAAGATGCTTATGAGGATCTTCACCTACAAGACCATGAAACTTGGGCAGCAAATGTATTAGTCCAGTCTTGAGAACATATGGAACATCCTCATCAGGATATTGAATGCACAAGCTTTCATAAGTGAAATCAGGTGCAGCCATCTCCCTAAGAGTCCTCTCATGAGGTGGAGGTTGAGCCATGTTCTCAGTATAAAAATTAGCAGTGGAATGCTCAAAATCAAAATATTCAGAATCACCCTCAAGAGAATGCTCAAAATGCTCACAATGCACAGAATGACCAGGATGCACACTATGCCTAACTAATCTATGAAAGGTTCTATCTATTTCAGGATCAAAGGATTGTAAATCACCTTGATTGTCCCTAGTCATGCACTATATGCAGCAAATAATGTGTTTCTCAACAAGCACCTAACAAGGGGGAAAAACTACAGCTATACTCAAATGATATCAAAATGAGCTGAACTTTTGTGAGGAACACCCTAAAATCATGAAAAGATAGCACAAAAAATTTCAAACAAAAATTCAAAGTCTAACTATGGAAACTTCCTAAGGAAAGTTTAGAAAAATAGAACAATAAAACTTGAAAAATAAAAAAAAAACTTAGTAACAGGAGAGTTTGGATAGTTAGAGACCTTAACCAAGCTTTGCTGGGTTGCCATGGTATGGGAAATTTTTTTCTACCCCAAATACATATATAATAATAGTCGTTTTGATACCCGGAGCAAAAGTTATGGCTGTTTTAAGTTTTGCAAAAAATAAGTTCTCAAATTTTTTTGAATCTCTCAAATCCAGCCACACCAAGTGTTCCTGGTATTTTTCACACAAAATATGAGTCAAAGGAACCTACCACACAAAAATTCAGCCAAAAATAACAACCCTAACTATCAAAACAAAAATCACCAATTAAATTGTAAACAGTCGTCGCTAATTCAGTCGCTAATGTAATGCTGTGTGAACAGTAACGCAGAATCAGTCTCTAATTCCGTCGCTAAGCACTATTCACAGCAAAACAATAAACTGAAATAGGGAAAGCGCTGAACAAGGGGTACTACTAAATTGCAAAACAAAACATCAAATAAAACAGAATACCACACTAACACAACACGAACACACTAAACAAAAAAAAGTAAACGTAAAACAACTAAACATAAAACATGAATCACTAGCTATTATGAACCTTTGGACCACTGCTCCCTGGCAACGGCGCCAAATTTGATCGAGGTCATACCCGAATCAAATAAACATTAAAAATGCAGTATCTAGGAAGTGATCCTAGGTTTTCTCCAAACGAGCAATGGTCAACCAAACGTTCATAACAGATAGTATTAAAACAGTAACGAATTGGGGGGGGGGGTTATTTGTTTTTGTAAATTAAACAGCGAGTAAATTTGAAATAGAAAATATCAGAATTGAAACACGTTGTTTCCCCTTGATTCACAAGCAAGTCTCTTATCCTAGGTTACGGAGATTTATCCTTTATCAGTTCAACCACTTAATCCAACCCTAAATTAAATTACTAAGCGAAATTTAACATAAGGCATTCATTATGTGATTAAGCAACACATACACCAATTAATCATGAACGATCATTAAGCATGAACATAAATTAAGCGCAGAGACAATTAATCAAGCACTAAGCATGCATGGATCAATAGCAACAAATACAGAATAATTGGTGAAGAGAAGAAACCGATCAGAATTTAATAGTAATAATAGAACCTCAAAGAGAGTTGTGCTTGATCCTCAAGAGAAAACAACGCTGGAGACTTAGCCTTCCATTAATCTGTAGAGAACAAAATTGCATATTGAAGCAGCAAACGAAATTTTATTGCTACGTGAATAGTAAAAACTGGAATCGCAAAACTTAAATTTAATCTTTCTCTCCAAAATGAAAAAAGTGTCTAAAACAAGAAGAGAAGCCTAAAACTAAAAACGAAAAAGGAGAGAAAGAGCTTAAACTAGAACCTTGGTGTTGTTATATAGTTTTCAGCCCCAAAGCTTTACAAATTTGTTTTAAATCCAAGCCCATAAATAAAATAAAATCTAGATAAGATCTAGATGAAATAATATCTAGATAAGATCTAGATGAAATAATATCTAGACAAGATCAAATCTAGATAAGATAAGATAAGATAAGATCTAGATGAAATAATATCTAGATGAGATCAAATCTAAATAATATCTAGATGAGATAAGATAAGATTTGGTAGAATAAAATAGTCTGCTCTCTTCAAGTCCAAGCTCAATTCTGGATTCAAGCCCAATTGCCTATAATTCTCCTGAAATTAAATTAAAAACACAAAATTAATCAAGTAGGCCCAAATGATAAAACTGCATAATTAATTTGACAATTAAGGCTAATCAGTAATTAAAATGGTGACAAAAAGGGTTAAGAAATATGAGAAAATGATGACACATCAATCATGTTGACTCTTTACTCCCAAAATATTTCACTTCTAGAGCAATTAACCCAAACACATCCCTTAATATAGTCACATTTTATGATCTGACCATTCAGGCAGACTCGAATTAACCTTGTGGATGAAGTGTGGTTTTATAAAAAAATGGATAAGCACTGGTAACGGTTTACCTCGATTAGGGTTGTAAAGACCTTAATCTATCTAAGGATTCACCCACCCATCCATTCTATAGGCCCATTAGACTTTAGCCACCACGACAACTTTCGATACTAGATTGAGGGTCTTCTTAGCACCCCAACTTATGTTCCGATTCATATGCAATGCCATTCATCAATGCATGCATGTTATCATCGTTCAAATCCAACATTATATTACATCATCAATACATTTTTTTCATCATTATGAATATACTTCATTCATCAATTTTAACAACATAAAAGGTTATAACATCATAGATTCAATATTGATATGTTCATTACAATCATGAACCCACCTATAGTTCAATAAACCTAGCAAGACATTTCAACACCTTGAATTCTTGTAACAACTCACAAAAACTCATGAATGTAAATCTCATGATCTCAACATAAAGTCAAATATAATCATAAAACATCATCTCAATCACATCTCGCATCATTATATATTCATTAAGATCTCAAAATAATTAATTTAGACATTAATCACATCCACATCAACACTAGTTTTCTAGACTCAAAACTAATCATTGGACTAAAAGCTAATTACTGAACTTAAAACTGATCTCTGGACTCAAAATTGGACTAGACTCAAAATTGTTCATTGGACGCAAAGCTAGTCATTGGATGCGAATTTTGTAGAATTTCAAAATTTTATAGAATTGTCTCTCATGGCTTCCAAATCATCCCAAAACAAATGCAAACCATTTTCTATCAATTCCAATACATAAACAACATCAGAACTCATTACAAATTGGAACTTTCATCAATATTCATCAAATAATCAAAAACCCCAGTTTCAAAACTCAAAACCTCAAATGCTCAAACTTCCATTTTTAAACAACATGATTCATCTTGAAGCAACATTGAAAACAATCCATAACAACCTAAGCTTAGAAAAAAGGATAAAGTTCATCTTAACTATTCAAACTCAAAAGATGACTTTGTGAAGAGGAAGAAGGAAAGGAAGGAACTTTGGGTCCAAGATGGAAGTTTTCTTCCACTCACACAACAACTCCACACCATCCATACCACCTACACCCCAAAAACCAATATAAACCACATTAAAACCATGAAAATGAACACTTTTATGAACTTCCAAAAGTTCTCATGGAGAAAATGACAAAAATAGAAGATGAGAGGAAGAAGGAAAGTTTCTTACCACGGAACTAGTCTCAAAACTCGAAAAGAGTACTATTACAAGGTCCCTTGAGTCAAGAAAATTCAAGGTCTCATACTCTCTAATGGTGGATTGTCTTGAAGAAGAAGAGAGTGAAATGAGAAGCCATGTGTTTTGATTTAGATTTACAAATAATTTGTAAAGAGTTTATGGTGAGTTGTATGTTAAAGTAAAGAAAATTAAAAGAATGGAAAACAATTTGTGTGAACTGTTGCAATCCAATGTAGCCATTATTACATTAGTTGCATTGTTTCTATCGTGTCGTTGTTACATTTTTTGTTTTGTGATTTTCAAACGCGTCACAATTATTGTGTGCATGCAGTTTGCAGATATTTACAACTGCAATATTGCAAAAGCTTCACGTGATCTGATCCATAATTTGAAACCATAAATAGATTTACCTAGAAGTCTAATATGGTTACTTTGCGAGGCATAATCATAATCAAGCAACTGATTTTGTTTGAAGTTAATTTTTATATATAAATCAAGGTTTAAATACATATTACCGTTGATGTAATTTAGTATTTTTTTTCCTTGGTGTTCCTGTAATTTTTTTATTTTAGTCTTTACAAAATATATTTTTTTATTTTTTATCTTTAAAACACTTTAAATAATATTTTTTTATTATTCAAAGTATTTTTTTACTATTTAAAGTATAATCTAAAATAAATAAAAAACAAAAAAAACATATTTATAAAAATTAAAACGAAAAAAAAATTACAAAAACAAAAAAAAAACACTAAATTACAAAAAGTCACAAATCAATTGACTTTTGCCCCCTATAGATGCTGAGCTCCGGTCTCTTATGTTGGTATTCCTGGATTAGAGCACTAATATTATCTTCCTTTCCTATTGATTTTTTTTCCACATATACATATTTAAAGGGAGAAGATCCACTTGCTCCAAGAATAAATTTAAAAAGTTACTCTCAGTATAATTTTTTATTTTATTTTAAACCAACGGTTAATATTAAACCATTAAACTCTCTCAGGTGACCTTTAGTCATGTATCTTGTCTTCCGCACGCATCAATTCTCCAGCACCAGAACGGTAACAGATTACAAATTATTCGCACTCTTTGTTGTCAGAATAAATGCGATCCAGCCGAGTGATGGGTAATAGCATAAAGCCGCAGCCATATCGGGACTTTAACTACGTGAAACCTTTCAAGTTAATTCTTAGGTGTTTTTCTTTTTGAAAAAAAAAAATTGATGGAGTTCTAATTGGAACAACGATTTGTTTTTTGTTTTTGATACTCTGTCGAAATATCCTAGTGAATAATAGATTTTTGCACATGAACTGTTTGCTACAGAACCTCGAATATTCAGCCATGACTATCAGATTAAATAGTCATTTGCAAAAGCGGTTGACACTTAAAAGGCCTATCTTGGACACAGTTACAAGCGTGATAAATTAATTGATTTACACAGATCACACATCCTTTCCACTTTTAGCATTTTATTATTTCTTAGGATAAAATCTAAGGAAACGGCAATGGGTTGCGAATCTTTGGTATCTATGCACTTGATTTATGACCATTATAAATTCAAGATTTAGAAGATGAAAATGCTTGCACGAGATGAGAAGTTAAAAGGTCACGTGAGTAAATTTAATGCTTTAATCTTAGCCGTTAGTTTGAAATAAAATAAAGGATTCAGATTAAAAGTAACTTTTTTAAATGTATTTATTTTGGAGTAAGTGAATCTCCTCCCAATAAAATAATTACTAAAAAATAATAGTATTTACTTGGAGACGGTTTTATTAAAATGTTTTTATTTTCTTGCTTAATTTTTTTGTTTAAATGTAATTTTGGTTCTTTTATTTTACTTAATTCATAATTTTAATTCTTTTATTTTAAAATTGAGACATTTAGTTCTCTTATTTTAAAAAACCCGTAATTTTAATCTCCTATTTCAAAACACAAACATTTGATCCCCATATTTTAGAATATCCACAATTTTGGATCCTATATTTTAGAAAATCTATAATTTTGATTTAATCTTTAATTTTGCATATATTTTAGGTTAAATTACTCATTTAGTCCCTATAGTTTTACGATTCATATATTTTTAGTCTCTATAGTTTAAAATTGATTTTTTTAGTCCCTATAATTTATATTTTAATTCTCTTTTAATCCTTATAGTTTAAAAGTGGAATTTTTAGTCTTTATAGTTTGTATCTTAATTATCTTTTAATCCATATAGTTTTAAAGTAATCTTTTTAATTTTTATAATTTATATTTTAATTATCTTTTAGTCCTTATTATGAATATATATATATATATATATATATATATATATATATATATATATATATATATATAATTAGTTATAAATTATCAACTATTTTTTTATTACAGATTATCTTGCAATAAATTAGTTATGAATTATTTGTTAATATTTTTTTAATTAATTGTAATTGATAATATTACTCATATTTTGATGGTAAGGAGTAAAAGGGAATTAAAATATAAAGTATAGGGCTAAAAAACCACTTTCAAATTATAGGGATTAAAATCCAAATTATAAGGACTAAAAAAATCACTTTCAAATTAGGATTAAAAGATAATTAAAATGTAAACTATAAGGACTAAAAGAGAATTAAAATATAAATCTATAGGGACTAAAAAACCACTTTCAAATTTTAGGGACTAAAAAAGTACGAATTGTGAAACTATAGAGATCAAATGAGTAATCAAATGAGTAATTTAACATATATTTTGTTTCTTTTATTTTTATTTTGTAATTAATTAAATTATTTCTTAATAATACCTTAAATAATATGTTAGGTTTAGGTTAAATTGGATAAAAAGAAAAAAAAATAAAATGGTAAACAAAATTAAAAATTTGACCAAAATTATAAATTTTCTAAAATATAAGGATTAGATGTCTCTCTTTTAAAATAAAATGACTAAAACTATACATTTTTAAAAATAAGAGAACTAAATATCTCAATTTTAAAAAAATGAAGAACCAAAATTAAGGATAGAATAAAATAAGGAAGTATATTTACATTTAAGCCTAATTTCTATAAACACATTATTAAATATTCTAAAATGATTCACTAAAAAAATGATAATGATAATGAAATTTATCAAAAGACAAAATTTAAATAAATTTTTAATATTTTATTAAAAACTATAAACGTCAATCAATACAATTTTTTTAATATTAAAACGTCAATTAATTTACAATGGAGGGAGCAGTATCAACATCCACAAAGTCCTATTAGAGAAGGACTACGTACTAGATATAAGTTTTGAATTTACTTAAGTGCTCTCACTCTTATCACTTCTTGAGTGCCTTTATTAGAGAAAATCCAAAAGTTGCTTCAATTGGTTTGAGTGATTAACATGTTATAAACTTGGGTCATAATAGCCACTCATCTCATCATGTCTTAAACACCACCTACTTCTTTGATAACTTTTTTTATTTTTTATTGAGGTTTACTTCTTTGATACCCTATCCTTAAAGAAGCGTGCATCTTCTCCACTCTAAAGAGGGAAAAATAGTACATAAAACTTATAATTTAAAGTGGATATATTAATAATAAATATAATTTTTTATTTTATGTATATACCTCCTCATATTAAAGGAGTTATCATAATATTCCTTAAATTTTGTTTGGGTTGTAACTCTCTTTATGATTAAAAATAGTTAATATATTTTATATAACACGATGATATTTTTATAATACAATTTATAATTGTAAAAATATATGTTTAGTTTTAGTTTTTTATTTTTTGAAATTTTATAACTTAGTTTTATATAATATTCAAATTTATATATTTTGTATTTAGTCTAATAATCGATCCAATAATAATCAAGTCGGTTCTATATTAACAAATTTATCTATTCAATCAAAATATTTTAGTTATGTTTAACAAGGCACAACAACAATTACATATTTCTCAATGAATCTCAAGGAATGAAAAGAATGGGTAACATCCAACAGGTAACACGTAAAGAGTTAAAGAATTAAGGTCGTCATGAAAACCATCCAAGCATCTCAAACATGGCAAAATAGTAAATCAGCTCAAAAATGAAAAGTGATAAAGTCTCACAAGATATGCACTCTATCTCTCAAGTGTCTAGACTACTAGTTACTCTCAGAGCACCCATGAAAATAAACACCACATAGACTTAGCAAGACTCTAAAATTGACAACCAAATCACAAACACATGCACATGAGGATCAAAAGGTCTTTTAAGGTTGTAATGGGGTCAAGGACAAGGTAGATGAAAGTATCGGATGGTAGCTAAAACCCAAAGGAATAGAGGAGCAATGGGGAATAAGTGGGAACTAAGAAAAAGTAGTAAACCCCAAAACCAAAATTAAAAAGTAAACCCAAAACAAAATCAACCAAATCCTTAAACCTATCCAAGTCTTCAAACCAAGACCTCGTTTATTCAACTTCATTCTTTTTTTCTTTTTTTCTTCTTTTTTTATTTATTATTTTTATTTTTATTTTTTTTTTCTTTTTCCTTCTTATTTTATTTTTTTTAATTTTTTTTTAACGTGAACAGTAACAATTGAAAGCATTGAAAAATAAAGCAACAATTAGGCAATATATGTATATACATCAAGCATGGCCAACAAAAACATATCATCCAATGAAACATACCCCCCCCCCCCACCCCCCCCCCCCCCCCCTTCACACTTATTCCCAAAACAATTCCAAAGCTCCAAAATTCCTTAAGGGTAGGGTGAAATCATGGTTTTTCACTTAAGGCTTGTAATGAGCTTCAAAACAAAGAAAGTGGAATATAGGCTCAAAAGGGCTATCAAAGGAATTAATTCAAGGTAGACTCATTTGACTAGAGGCTTATAAGAATAAAATGCCTAAATCATCTCCCAACATGCATGTGAAGCAAGAAGTATCAACAAGAGTCAAGCCAAGGCTATTGTGCAAGCAATCAATGAGGCAAAACACACCGAATTAAAATAGATGATGATGGCTGAAATTCTCACTAGGGGTAAATCTATCACTTTCAATTCGAACTTCAAAACTAACTTGACATGTAGAGAAAAACAAGGATTTCAATTCACAAAATGCCAAGAAACTCCTATTTCAAAAACAATTACTCATTACCTATACATAACCCAAAATTCAAAGAGGAACATGCAACGTTGTATACAAACATAAAACCAAAATAACAAAATTAACCTAGAACCTAACAAACTTAAACTAGAAAACCTAATAAAATTAAACTAGAATACCCAACAAAATTAAAGAACAATCTTCCCCCCCCCCCCCCCCCCTCACACTTAAACAACACATTGTCTTCAATGTAGCACAATCATAAGATCAAGAACAATCAAAACAATCAATATAATTGGACAAGTGCAATAAAAGTAAAGAAGGAGACAGGAGAAAGAAAACTCCCTAAGTCATGGCGGAAGAGAAGTAGGATGAAGTAAGGAGGTCTCCTCCACCACTACATCCACTAAGGAGGGATTTGTGAGGAATGGTTTTAGCCGGTGTCCATTGACCTTGAAGCTTGTATCTGTGGATTCACTTTTGATCTCAACTGTACCATAAGGAAAAACATTAGTCACCACAAAAGGACTAATCCACTTTGACCTCAACTTACCACTCATGAGTCCGAGCCTAGAGTTTTACAATAAGACTTTTTGTCCAACCACAAAGTCCTTCTTAGCTATCAAGCTGTCATGGAACTTCTTGGTCTTCTCTTTGTAGAATTTGGAATTCTCATAGGCTTCTAAACGGATCTCATCTAGCTCACTTAGTTGCAACTTCCTTTCCTCTCCAGCCTGGTCCATTGAGAAGTTGCAAGTCTTTACAGCCCGATAGGCTTTGTGCTCTATCTCTACAGGAAGATGACATGTCTTGCCAAAGACAACCCGATAAGTAAACATTCCTATGGGTGCTTTGTAGGCAGTCCTATGCGCCCAAAGAGCATCATCTAGCCTGGTGCTCCAATCCTTTCTGTTCGGTTGCACAATCTTCTCCAAGATCCTTTTTATCTCCCTGTTTGAAATCTCAGCTTGCCCATTAGTTTGGGTGTGGTATGGTGTGAAAATTCTATGCACGACCCCATACATTTTGAGCAAGGCATACATGGATCTATTACAAAAATGGGTGCCTTGATCACTAACGATGGCTCTCGGGACTCCAAACCTGCAAAACAGATTAGATCTAACAAAATCTACAACAACCTTAGCATCATTAGTTCTGGTGAGTTTAGCTTCCACCCATTTTGAAACATAATCAACAGCAAGGAGAATATAAACAAAACCAAAAGAGACAGGGAAAGGCCCCATAAAATATATACCCTAGACATCAAACACCTCATAGAATATATTTTAATTTCTATAATTTATATTTTAATTTCCTTTTAGTTCTTACTACGAATATATATATATATATATATATATATATATATATATATATATATATATATTAGTTATAAATTGTCAACTATTTTTTTTTTATTACAAATTATCGTGCAATAAATTAGTTATGAATTATTTGCTAATATTTTTTTAGTTAATTGTAATTGATAATATTACTCATATTTTGATGATAAGGAGTAAAAGGGAATTAAAATATAAAGTATAAGACTAAAAAAACCACTTTCAAATTATAGGGATTAAAAGAGAATTAAAATGCAAACTATAAAGACTAAAAAAATCACTTTCAAATTACAAGGACTAAAAGAGAATTAAAATGTAAACTATAGAGACTAAAAGAGAATTAAAATATAAACTATAGGGACTAAAAAAACCACTTTCAAATTATAAGGACTAAAAAATACGAACTGTGAAATTATAAGAATCAAATGAGTAATTAAACTTATATTTTTTTTCTTTTATTTCATATTTTGTAATTAAGTAAATTATTTCTTAATGATACCTTAAATAATATGTTAGGTTTAGGTTAAATTGGACAAAAAGAAAAGAAATAAAATCGTAAAAAAAAATTAAAAATTTAACCAAAATTATAAATTTTCTAAAATATGAGGATTAGATGTCTCTCAATTAAAATAAAAAGACTAAAATTATACATTTTTAAAAATAAGAAAACTAAATATCTCGATTTTAAAAAATGAGGAACCAAAATTACGGATAGAACAAAATAAGGACTATACTTACATTTAAGCCTAATTTCTATAAACACATTATTAAATATTCTAAAATGATTCACTAAAAAAAATTTAAAATGCTAATGAAATTTATCAAAAGACAAAATTTAAATAAATTTTTAATATTTTATTAAAAGCTATAAACGTCAATCAATACAATTTTTTTAATATTAAAACGTCAATTAATTTACAATGGAGGGAGCAGTATCAACATCCACAAAGTCCTAGTAGAGAAGGACTACGTACTAGATATAAGTTTTGAATTTACTTAAGTGCTCTCACTCTTATCACTTCTTGAGTGCCTTTATTAGAGAAAATCCAAAAGTTGCTTCAATTGGTTTGAGTGATTAACTGATTGACCTTAATCATGTTATAAACTTGGGTCATAATAGCCACTCATCTCATCATGTCTTAAACACCGCCTACTTCTTTGATAACTTTATTTTTTATTTTTTTTATTGAGATTTACTTCTTTGATACCCTATCCTTAAAAGAAGCGTGCATCTTCTCCACTCTAAAGAGGGAAAAATAGTACATAAAACTTATAATTTAAAGTGGATATATTAATAATAAATATAATGTTTTATTTTATATATATACCTCCTCATATTAAAGGAATTATCATAATATTCCTTAAATTTTGTTTGGGTTGTAACTCTCTTTATGATTAAAAATAGTTAATATATTTTATATAACACGATGATATTTTTATAATACATTTTATAATTGTAAAAATATATGTTTAGTTTTAGTTTTTTATTTTTTGAAATTTTATAACTTAGTTTTATATAATATTCAAATTTATATATTTTGTATTTAGTCTAATAATCGATTGAATAATAATCAAGTCGGTTCTATATTAACAAATTTATCTATTCAATTAAAATATTTTAGTTATGTTTAATAAGACATTTAAGTTAGTTTTTAATTTTATTAGGCCAAAAATTTATTTGATTGTTAAATAAATAAGTTTTTTTTAGTAATTTTTAGTGTTTTTTTTAAACACTTGTATTTTTTAAAATATTAACTTCTAACTTTTAACTTTTTATATTTATTCTTTTCTTACCCTTAAATATTTATTAATTTTCCTTTTTAATCTTCACTTTATAAGATAGGATTTTATTATAATTTTTCTCTCTTCTTCTACTAAAAAGGTAGTATTTTTATTTTCATAATATATGATTTTCTCATTTTTAATTTTTTATTATATAACATATTGATAATGATGGATAATATATTTATTTTACTTTATTTTAAATTTGATTGAAAATATTTTAAGATATAATATAAGATCAATAATAGAAAACACAATATGTCTAATATATAATTAAATTTTTTTATCTGTAAATAAAAAATTACAAATGTTTAGAATTAATTAAAAACTATAACTATAAATACCTCAAAATATATTTTTATCCATAAAATAAAATTAAAATTTATATAAAAATATCAGTTAAATATATTTATTTATGTCATTTTATATTTTTCAATTTCTTTAACAGATATTTTTGTCAAACACTTATAATTGAATGGATTAGTTTATCAACTTTTACTTACCAATTATAACTTATAAGTCTTCAACTATCAGTTAATTTTTCAGCTTTCAATATATAATAATTTTTTAGCTAATTAGTTTTATGAGACATAATCAATCCAATTCGGTCATGTATATATTCATTTATAAACAAGAAGTTATATTATTTCAATGATTTTTTTTCTAAAATGTGAATCATACACATGTTAAGAACGATATTACGTTAATTAATTTATTTATTTTATTACTTTGTCATAACTGTAATTATCTCTTTCTTTCCTAAAAAGAAAACGGTCTACTTATCTTGTCTTTTTTAATTACTACCTCGCTTCCGGTTATACAAAAAAAGAAGTTAAAACTTAATAACTTTTTTTAATTTTTTTTTAATAAAATTAATTATATTTTTAAATAAACTAATATTTATAATTAAATAAATTTTGACAGACGAAAATAATAATAGAGAAACGCATAAATCAAAGCTAGTAATTCGGACATCAATTTGAAATTGTGATTAAAATTCTTATAATCTTCATATATTCTGTTAGATGTACGAACATCAGCTAGAAATTTTGTAGGGGTCAGGTTACCCCGTTGAATCATTTTGTAATAGCTTCGGCTTCCATTTAATCTATAACTATATAAAGATTACGGTTACGGTTGCTTTGATGTACACATCTTTATATTTACGTTATTCCTATAATTGTATTTGTAAGGTTGCTTTGATGTACACATCTTTATATTTATGTTATTCCTATAATTATATTTGTAAGTTATTATTTTATTCTTATAATTACATTCATAAATCATTTACTAACTTTTTTTATTTTAAAATGTATTGAGTTAGACACAAAGTGTCTATTTTACCTCAGTAATTTCGTTAATACTTGATAAAAAAAATTAGGAATTATAAGTTTCACTTCATGGGTGAAAGAAGAAAATGAGAGAGATCGAATTGTGAGTTTAAATTTATTTCACTAATAAAAATTAACAATTAACATTTGTGAATAAAATAAAATTTTGCAACTCAAATTTAAGCTAAATTAATTAAATATCTAATATTCAAATATTTGAATACTGGCTAGGTAAAAAACAGTGTGGAATTCCGCTCTCTTTTCCTTCTCTAAATATCACATGAATAAACTTGCAAGTGAAGAGTTAATACTTGAAGAACACGTATGGAAAAATGTTATATCCACTCAAAGAAAGCCAAGAGAAAAGAGCATCGTGACTGGAAAACAGAAATGCTTCCACTATCAATACAAGCCATCCACGGTGCATCATGCAGTAAGCTATCAAATGTCATGATAGGCTCATAAAAATGACAACTTAGAATTGTTAATAATTTAATTTAATCTAACTAGTAGGAATTCTAAGTTTTGATAGGCTCTATAAGAACTTTTAGGACAAAAAAAATAAATGAATATCTGCATAAACCAAAATTAGTTTTTCATAACTAAATCATTAATTAATTTTTAGATGTTATTTCATTTTTAGAAAAAAAATATATGAGTGAATTTTTATAAATTAACTAATGAAGAGTTAATTTCAACTTATGAAAAAATTCATCTCATTTTTTTTATTTTCTTTAAAAATACTTCTGAAAAAATCTTACCCAAGCATACTCTTAATGTAAAATTATTTTCGTGCTTCTCTGTCATTTTGCAAATTTGTTTTATTATTTTAATAACCGTTCAATTTTTGCTTAATTCATAACTTGACATTTGATGTTTAATGAAAATATTAAAATAACACTCTATTACACTACTTTTTTTCTCAGCCACTCTATTACACTACTAGTACAATGTCAAATTGTCAACACAATCGTGTTAATGTAAGACTCTACTAGATTATTGCGTCACAAATTTTATTAATTATTAAATGAAAAGTTAATTAATTCACCAAAAAAATGTTAAGTAAACATAATTACACAATTATAATGAGATACCAATTCGCAAAATAATAATAGAAAAAAGACCGAAAATGCAATTAAGTGAATAATTTTATGACAATATTATCAAATGTTGCAACATATATTTATTTAATTAATAAAAAAATGACAGTACATGATAATATATAAAAAATATTATTAAATATATAATAATACAAAATTCAAAATATATCGTAAAACTGCTTTGAGTTTGGAATAATTCACGAGTTAAAGTAAAAGTCATTACACTGTCATGACTAATAAGATTGCCTTTAAATTAATCAGGTGTCAATTACACCGTGAGCTGAGCCCATTTCAACTTCCAAATTTAATGCGAGTTAGGTTATGTAACACTCAGAAAACCTTCATTTTTTTTTTGGTAGAAAAAACCTAAGATCTTTATTATCAAAGAAGTAGTGATGTTGTTGTTGTTTTCGCTTTGGCCTGCAAAAGCTAAAGAGGCAGTGCCTTACTTCGTCCGCAAACCAACCATTTTTGTACGTTCCTTCAAGAAAGCACACTCTTACCCTATCACCAACCAACATCATGTTATTCTAAAGCTCCTTTTGGTTCTTCACCCAACAAAGAGTACCCTTTGATTCTTATTGATATTCCAATTTTTCATGATAAAGGGAAAAAATTTATCCAAAAAATATTAGGAGAACTTTAAGACATTAGAGAAGGACCACTTAATAACTTTATTAAGATTTTTTTTATATCTATAGTCTCTTTCATAACATTTTATATGATCATAAAAGATATTAAGTATTCTCAGTACAACACAATAATAGACAATAATTAATTATAATAAAACTCAATTATAATTATAAATATTAAGAGAAATTAATATAGCAACAAAAGATTTTTTAGTAGGTGAGACATCATAGTTAAAAGTTATAATGTCTATCTATCTAAATATAAGAAATCCTATTTAATATCAAATAATTTAAATTTATTGTTAATTACAAAATCATGGGTGAAATTCATTAAAGGATGAGATATATATAAATTTGTGATTTTCAATAAATTCTAATTAGTAGTAAAATATGTATTTAAAAATTTGTGCTAAGGAGTGTATTTCTAACTTATCTCATAGTGCTATTTTTACCTTTTCTTAATGTATTAAATTTTAAATTTAAATATAGTTTTGATCTTTCTAGTATCACAACATGATATTGTTGTAATGGATGATGTGACTTATGAAAATTAGAAAATAAATTATCACAATATTAAAGATGAAACTTCAACTCATCACCCTTAACTCCAACAATACATTTTAAACTAGAATATACTCATATTATTTCATTAAAAATCAATGACTTAGTTAAGTTTTTCATACCTGAAATATAGTTCACTTTCAAAAAACTACTTAACATTCATTTTTTCTCCAAGATACATAGAAAATTTTTGCGTTCCATTTTAGTATCTGTCTTCAGACTGCTTCCGTTAAGTGATGATGTGACAGATGGAGTATCACGTCATCATGCCTAGTCACTAACCATGTATGCATAGGTCACCACATCAATGCCACATCATCAACTTCTTCCTCTCAAAGTTCCATTCTTCGTTTCTCCATCTTCTTTTCCCCGTTTTTCTTCTCTTTGTTCTCCTCTCTGTCTCTCTCACTTTCATGTGAGGTGATTTTGCAAAGAGTTTTCACAACCACAACAAAACATAAACCACACACTCTCCTAACTTGAGGTTATTTTTTTCTTACCCTAAAGAGGCATGAGTTGTAATGGGTGTAGTGTCCTTCGAAAGGGTTGCAACAAGTCTTGTATCCTACTTTCGTTTTTTTTTCATCTCTGATATTTTTTTTTCTTTTATGCACCTCTGTTTCAATCTCTATTGTTTGAAGCGTGTGGAAGAATGATGAACCTTGTCAATGGTGATGTGGGACTTTTGTGGACCGGAAACTGGCACGTTTGCTAGACAGTGGTTGAGACGGTGCTCCGCGGTGGCACCGTCAAGCCCGTGCCGGAGCTTCTTGGCCTAGATGCTCCCACTCCCACCGCCGATGATGCCTCCGAAGGAGAAGTTATTTGTACCAACAAGTGGAGAGTCCGAGATCTGAACCCAAACTTTTGGTTCCTGGGTTTGAGGTCTGATAAGGGTGGTTTTGGCGGTAAATGCAAGCGATTTGAAGAGCTCGCCAAGCTTCAGATAGCTATGATGGATCTCAATCTCTGGTTGACGCCAAGTTTTCTGCAGAAAGTGGTGAGCTTCAGTTGCCGACAAGAAATTCGCTGGCCGGGATCTCCGTCGATGAACTCTGAGGAGTCCGGGATAACGACAACGTGTTTGGAGAGCGGGATCAGAGATCACTATGCTCCTGACGTAGACCGAAAAGTGCTAAACCTTTTCATTTGATGACATTTTTCATGACGGTGGAGAAGAGGAAGAAGTTGATGATGTGGCGTTGATGTGGCAACCTGTGCTTACATGGTTAGTGACTAGGCATGATGACATGGCACTCCGTCTGCACGTCATCACTTAACGGATGTAGCTTGATGGCAGGTACTAAAATGAAACACAAATTTTTTTAGGTATCTAGGGAAAAAAATGAATGTTAGGTAGTTTTTTGAAAACTAACTATGTTTCAGGTATGAAAAACTTAATTAAGCCAAAATCAATTGCTCAATACAAGAAATAGCATGCTTAAAAGTATAGCAATTAGGATAAAATAAAGTTGCCCTAGCTAATTCATAAGTTACCACATTAGCTTGTCTCTTGATACAACCTATCTCAAAGGTTGAGTTACAGGCCACCAATCTACTACAATCGTGAACTAAGATCCCAGCTTAGAATTGTTAACACTTGAGTTCATAACTTTGTTTGTCACTAAATTACTATCCAACTCGATCTTAACATTTTCAAGCCCTATAGATTCCATGAACTTCAAATATTATTGGAGTCCCCAAGCTTCTCATTTATTGGCATTCATGCAAAGTTGTCTGCAATAGCAACAATAAATCTTCCACAGTTATCCCAAGCACAAATGCCAATTCCTATTGAGTTGTGGCATTTTAAGAACCCAACACATCGACATTACAAGTAAATGAACCTAGTTGAGGCAATCTTCAAGTGCATATATGAATCTATTGAACGACTACCATGATTCACTTGTTGAGCTCTAGACCAGTTTTGTAAAAAATCATCACCTTGTTGTATCACTTGTGAATCTGGATAGGTTTCATTACCTTACAACCTATCGTCGTGCCATCTCCAAAGACTCCATAACAAAATGGCCACTTGTTGTTAGGTATCCAACCTTCTAAATAATGTAAGATGAATTGAGCAAAAGACTCAATGTTATTACATAGATGAAATGCTCCTAGCACCTAATATTTATCTAACACACAACAAAGGAGTGCATTATAGTTTCAACGTCAACTTCACAAAGCAGGCAAACAATGGGGCAATCAACACCACAAAATTTCATATTAGCTCTTATGGGAAAGCATTGTCTACATGATCTTCATATTAAGTTTTTCATCCTTGGTGGAACTTGCAATTGCCATAACATCCTCTAGTCATCAGTCACGTGATAGCTCATATGGTCTGTGAATCCATGCATAATTATTAAATATGCACTCCTTACAGAATAGACATCATTTTCTATGGATACCTTAAATTTCACAAAGGATACACATAACATAATCCACACAATAAACTCATTGTGAAATTTAAGTTTAATCATCATAGCATGAAGATATCCCGTCCCCTTGCCTCCCCCTTGGCTTACATTTCAAATAATGAAGAACCTCACAATCTACCAAAGCATTATCAATTATAGATCTACCAGGCACAAAAGCTGATTGCTCCTCAAATACACATTTTCCCATAACTCCTTTCAATCTGTTAGCAAGCACTTTGGAGATAATTTTATAGATCACATTGTGATAGCACAACAAAGACAACACCAAAAAAGGAAGCAGGAACTACAATAGCAAAGCCAGGGGTGCGAATGGCAAAAGCAAAGAGAACAATTACGAGGCCTTCATACCTCAAAGATTTCGTTTGAGAATGCAAAAGCAGAGCTGACCTGGCAGTGATGATTTGCTGAATGATGTTGTCTGCTGCTAGGAGACATTCCTAACCAAATTCTGTTATAGAAATATTCCCTGTGGATTAGGACAAATTCTGTTAGCAGTAGTTCTATATATACCTATGTAAATAATTAGGAAATCAATAAGAAAAGTTACTATCCTTCATTGCCTTTCCTTCTGAACCTTTCTCTTCCCATTGCTTGCGGAGGTACTGGCCCTCGAAGCCAGCCACTAACACCCCTATCAATTGGTGCTCTCATTGCCTTCATGCCCGATTCTGACAAGAACCTGGGTTCCTCAGACCGCCTTGAGGAAGCCCTTATTCGTCTCACCAATCAACATATGTACCTGGGTGAGTCTGTGAATTCCATGACTTTGAAAATTGATGAACTTATCCAGCGCCTTAGCCCTGCCCTGTCACCTTCTTCAACCACTCCACCACCTTTGCCTCCGCCTTCCCCTGTCCCTGCAGTAACACACATAATGAAATTAGACATGCCTCGGTTTGATGGCACCGAGCCACTCGATTGGATCTTTAAGATCAACCAATTTTTTTAGTACCATGGTACTCCAGAGCAGGACAAGCTTAGCATTGCGTCATTCTACATGGAAGGCTACGCCCTCGCATGGTTTCAGTGGATGAACACCAATGGCCAGTTCACCTCTTGGCCGGTGTTCCTCCAAGCTTTGCGTACTCACTTTGCGTCGTCCCAATATGACGATCCTACCAGAGCTCTGTTCAAGCTCACTCAGAAAGGCATCGTGGTCCAGTACCTTTTCGAGTTTGAGGATCTTGCCAACCGAATCATCGGTCTTCCCTCCCCCTTCCTCCTTAGTTGCTTTGTGTCAGGCCTCACACCGGAGATACGGTGGGAGGTGTAGGCCCATCAACCAATGACCTTGGTACAGACCGTCGATCTGGCCTGCTTCTAGCAAGAGAAGATTCTCGACAATCATCGTCTTCCTCGACCTCGCCCTTCGATTCAACCCATGCACCCACCCCTTACAATACCCATCATACCCTCCCAGCCTTTACCACCCCTCTTACCGCCACCCCCACGTGTTTCACCACCACCCTTGAAGCGACTATCCCGGAGGAGATTGCTTCCCACCGGGAACGGGGTCTATGCTTCAATTGCAAGGAGAAATTCCATAGAGGACACCGTTGTGCCTTTAGGCTTTTTCTCCCCATCGCGGATGAGGATAACCCAGCCCTTTCTAATATATCCATTCTCGACCCACCCGATACACCACCACCCGACCCACCCGATTCAACATATTTATACCCAGCCCAAATTTCTTTGAATTCCTTGGTGGGCCATCTCACGCTAGAAACCATCCGCCTGGTGGGACACCTCGACGACCACCGTCTCCTTCTTCTTGTTGATGGAGGAAGTACTCACAACTTCATCCAACAACAACTTGTGACCCAGTTGGGCTTGTCGTGTCGTGCCACTACTCCCTTGCGGGTCATGGTAGGTAATGGGCAATACCTCGAGTGCCAGTCGATGTGTGAAGCCATTTCAATCACCATTCAGGATATTCCGTTCACCATTGATTTACATGTGTTACCGATATCAGGCACAAATATCGTATTGGGGTATAGTGGCTCAAAGCTTTGCGATCTATCCTTACTAATTACACAACCTTGTGCATGCAATTCATTTATGAGGGACACTTGGTTAAGCTCTAGGGTGATCGTGAGGCTAACCTGAGTCTCCTGACTTCGACTCAATTACGCCATTTGTGCAAAAAGCAAGGACCTAGATTTTATTTCCATATCGCAGTCCTCTCTGCAGACCCACCTGCATCACATGTGGAGAACTTATCGGCTCCACTCCAGTCTCTCCTCACTCAATTTGGTGCTTTGTTTCTACCCCACCATGAGCTACCACCGGCGCGACCCACTGATCACCACATTCATCTGCTTCCTCAATCCACGCCGGTGAATGTGCGCCCATATAGATATCCTCACTTTCAAAAGCAGGAGATTGAATTACAAGTGGATTCCATGCTCCAAAAGGGGTTGATTCAGCCTAGCACCAGCCCGTTTTCTTCACCGGTGCTACTTGTTAAGAAGCATGATGGCTTGTGGCAGTTCTGCATTGATTACAGAGCATTAAACGCCCTCACCATTAAGGACCAGTTTCCCATTCTAACAATTGATGAGCTCCTCGACGAACTGGGTGACGCTCAGTGCTTCTCCAAGCTTGACCTTCTACAAGGATATCACCAAATTCGCATGCACTCTGAGGACATCCCGAAAATGGCCTTTCGAACTCACCATGGCCACTACGAGTTCAAGGTCATGCCCTTCGGGTTGTGCAACGCCCCATCCTCTTATCACGCGACCATGAACTTAATATTCCGTCCATACCTTTGCCACTTTGTCGTTGTCTTCTTCGACGACATTCTGGTATACAGTGGTTCATTAGAGGCTCATCTGCGTCATTTGGAGATGACTTTCCAGGTATTACTTGACAACCACTTTGTCCTGAAGCTCTCTAAATGCTTCTTTGCCCAACCGTAGGTCGAATACTTGGGGCATTTGGTTTCTCAAAAGGGGGTCAAACCCGTGGCTGCCAAGGTGGCTGTTGTCTCTCAGTGGCCTGTGCCGCAGTCGACAAAAGCGGTGAGGAGCTTCTTAGGCTTGGCCGGATTTTACCGCCGCTTCATCAAGGGATATGCGATGATTGCAGAACCCCTAGTCAAGTCCACTACTATTGACCCTTTTACATGGACGCCGCAGGCACAAGCAGCTTTTGAGCAACTGAAGCAAGCCTTATCAACAACCCTTGTTCTAGCCCTCCCTGATTTTCAACTACCATTCACAATCGAAACAGACGTGTCTAGCACAGGGATGGGTGCGGTGTTGTCACAAAAGGGACATCCCATAGCATACTTCAGTAAACCTTTCAGCCAGAAGCTTCTCTGTGCATCAACATACGTCAGGGAACTGGCCACGATTACCTCTGCAGTGAAGAAATGACTCCAGTACATCTTGGGCCACCCTTTCACAATCATAACAGACCACCGGAGCCTTAAGGAACTGCTAAACCAGGTTATACAAACTCCTGAACAACATATGTACTTGGCACGCTTGCTTTGTTATGATTACCACATCTAGTACAGGTCAGGCACCCTTAATCAGGTCGTGGACACCCTCTCCAGAAGACCAGAACCCACTTCCTCCCTCTCAATGATCTTGTCGCTTCCCTGCTTAGCTTTTCTTGAGGAGCTCCACCGTCAATTGGCCAATCACCCTCAATACCACCGTCAACACCACGATATTTCAAACTCTCCGGCGTCGCACCCAGGCTTCACTATCAGTCAAGATCTTATTCTAAAGAACGATCGAATCTGGTTATTGTGGGATTTACCAATCATTGCTTCCCTCCTTGTTGAATATCACGCAACATCCACCGGTGGCCATATGGGCGTCGCCAAGATGATAGGTCATCTCTTGGAAAATTTTCATTGGCCTGGGCTCAAAGAAGACGTCACACAATTCGTCGCCAACTATGTTGAATGCCAATTCACTAAATATGAAACAAAGAAGACGACATGCCTTCTATGCCCCCTTCCGGTACTTTTTCTTCCATGGAAGGACCTCTCTTTGGACTTCATCATCGGCCTTCCTCCATATCAAGGAAAAACAGTTCTCCTCGTGGTTGTTGATTGCTTCTCAAAAGGAATCCATTTGGGTATACTTCCGTCGACACACACTGCACATATGGTGGCTACCCTGTTCATCGACATCATGGTCAAAATACATGGAATTCCCAGAAGCCTCGTCTCCAATAGAGACCTGTTATTTATAAGTGGATTCTGGCAAGAGCTTTTTCGGTTGAGCGGCACGCGTTTGTGAATGAGTTCAGCTTACCATCCTCAGAGTGATGGTCAAACTGAAGTGATGAATCGTATCATTGAGTAATATTTAAGAGCTTTTGTCTATCATTGTCCCGAAGCTTGGGGCAAATTCCTGCCGTGGGTAGAATTGTCTCACAACACCTCATGGAACCTCGACACGGGCACTACACCATACGAGATCACGTTTGGTCATAAGCCTTTCAGTTTCTTGGAGTATCTTTCTACCAATTCGAGCATTGACGCTGTTGATGAGACCTTGACCAACTGGGATGAAGTGTTTCATAGCATTCGCAAGAAGCTGCTTAAAGCCCAAGCTAGCATGAAACTTTAGGCAAACGCAAAACGAAGAGAGGTCCATTACCAAATAGGTGATTGGGTTCTTTTGAAGTTGTGCCCTTATCGGTAGCGATCTGCCAAGGGACCTCAGACAATTTTTGGTAAGCTGACCAAACATTTCTATGGTCCCTTTCAAATTGTTGAACGAATTGGCACCGTAGCTTATCGTTTAGGTCTACCACAAGGAGTACGCATTCAATCGGTGTTCCATTGCTCCATGCTCAAACCATTTCGTGGTGACCTCGACAAAGTCAACACTGCTCACTTATCTGATCATTTTGTCAATGATCAACCTGTAATTACTCCTCTAACTATTTTGGATCATCGGCGCTCATCCCCAATGAAGGATGCTCCTTGGGAAGTATTGGTCCGATGGTAGGGCTTGTCCCCAGATGACACCTCCTAGGAGGACGGGAATCAGTTGCGTCAAGATCACTACCTTGAGGACAAGGTCCTTCTCTAGGGCCACAGGAAGATGACAACACAACAAAGACAACACCGGAAAAGGAAGCAGGAACTACAATAGCAAAACCAGGGGTGCGAATGGCGAAAGCAAAGAGAACAATTACGAGGCCTTCATACCTCAAAGATTTCGTTTGAAAATGCAAAAGCAGAGCTGAGCTGGCAATGATGATTTGCTGAACGATGTTGTCTGCTGCTAGGAGAATTTCCTAACCAAATTCTGTTATAGAAATATTCCCTGTGGATTAGGACAAATTCTGTTAGCAGTAGTTCTATATATACCTATGTAAATAATCAGCAAATCAATAAGAAAAGTTACTATCCTTCATTGCCTTTCCTTCTGAACCTTTCTCTTCCCATTGCTTACAGAGGTACTGGCCCTCGAAGTCAGCTACTAACATCCCTATCACATTGCATAAAAAAAACAAGTCTAAAATCTTTCATACCTTTAGACTAATCAACCCTAGCTAGAAACTAACACAATAGAAGTATCATTAATCAATGAAGGAAAAACATTATCTTGAAGCCACTAACAACAAGCTAGAAAAACATCCTCCCCGTGCACTTTCCAAAGTCTCTAGTAGAAAGTTGGGTTGAACCATCAGAACCAGGAGCTTTATCAGGTTGCATATGAAAGATTGTTTCCTTAAACTCCTCATGAGTAGATGGTTGAATTAGCATGAAATAATCCTCGTGAGATATATTATGCTCTCCACCTTATGAACAATCGGACCATAAACCCCTTCATTTCCAACAAATAAACCTGCAAAATAATCAAAGGTTAAATTACAAATCTCCTCCAATAATATGTAATCATCAAAATAATGGGTTTTCTTATTGCATAAATGAAAGTGATAATGAGAACCAAAATTACACATATGCTATTACTAAATAAAAATTGCATAGATTAATTAAATAAATGTACAGTATTAATAATATTATTGATAAATCAATACTAATAATATTACTATATTACATTACAAGGACTTAAAAGTATATTCAAGTCAAATCTTATTTAAAAAAAGAAAAAGAGAAGAGGATTTATATCATTAAAAGAAACTTAAAATTCTAATAGATTGATCTACTTAAGTTTATATCTATAATTAATATAATAATAGTATTTATTATTATTATTATTATTATTATTATTATTTCTTACCATATTTAAAAAAATATATTTTCACCTATTTAAGTTATATATATATATATATATATAAATTATAATTTTCATTCATGTATTAAAGACTTATATTTACTACTACTATATAAACAAACACGTACACATTTATTGGTAAATTATTATTATTATTATAATAGATAAACTAATAATTTAGTAACTATAAATTATTATATATAATGTACTTTTACGAAAATATATATGACATAAATATAAATTTTAGTGACTAAAATATGAAAATTAGATGCTCAATATTTATATCATATTTTTTTAATTAACCATCTTATAAATTATTTATATTTATTATATTATTGAGGTTAAGTTACAATTTTGATTTTTATTTTTTTCCACAAATTTAGTCCACAAAATTTTTAAAAAATTGTAATTTTAGTTCAATATTTAACTTTGCATTCATTTTATTTTTTATATTCTAATTTGTGATTTTTTTAAATTATATGGTAAATTTCCACCTCTTCTTATCACTAATTCACTAGCAGATCATTACTCAAACTTTAAGTTAATTATTCAATGTATGTAACAGCAAAAATGAAACCAAATTTGTGAATTTGGTTAAATTTGGAAACCAAAATCATGAAAAAGAATTGGAAGATTAAAATTATAGATCACGAATTAAAAGAAGATCAAATTAATTTAAAAACTATTAATTTATTTATTAACATGCTAATAATTTTATTAATTTTATTTGTATTAATTTATCAATATTATTTTAATATTAATAATATATATACATATAATTTTTTATTTAGTAGTAATGAATAATGTACCTTTGATTGCTATTAAAAGTATTATTAATTTTAATTTATATATCAAAGAAATTCATTTTAGTAATAATTAAATGTTGTCGTTAGCGTTTAAATTAGAAATTTTTTAATTTAATTTTTAACATTTTAATATTTTCATCGCCTATTTTCTCATCTTGGCTTAAATTTTTAATCTTATATTTTCTTTCCTGTTAGCTCCTGTTACACCATATTTATACCTGTACAGCATTAAGGTATTAGAAGAAACGTATACGACAAATTTCCATTACGTCATAGTCACATACCAAATAAATTTCCCGTGTCATGTACTTAATTTTATGCAAAAAGATTTGTGAAATTCTTTGTTCTTGTTATTATAAGTTAGTGTTTTTTTTTTAAATTTCTGTAAGTTTTTCTAATTTTCGTATCCGTAGATTAATGTTTTCGTAATTTTGATTGATGTAAAATATTTTGTTAATTAGTTCCTATACATTTATATTTTTTAATTTTAATTCATGCAAACATGAATTTATGACAATTATTAATAAAAAATTAAAATCTTAAAAAAATAATAGTTTAAAAGAATTAAAAATACAAAAAAGTTACAGAAATTAAAATTAAAAAAAAATACTAATTTACAAAACTAAAATTAAAAAATAAGCAAGAATAAAAAATAAAAAGAAAAAACTTTAACCAGATTTATGCCATTCTGCACACACTTCTTTTTAAACCGATACTTTGAGACGGCCACGATTCATATAAGAAACCAAATCTTTGCAATGCATAAACTGTCTTTGCACAAAACTTTTGTGTAAGACAACCCTTTGCAGCAAAGAAAATTAGTGTAATAAAATTCTCAGTCTTCTTTACATTTTCTATGTCAGTGTAGCACGTGACTCCGCAGTGAAACCTTCACTCCATGGCTTCCTCATTGCCCTTTGAAGCTTGAACTTCGATAAAGATCGTGACTTTGGCTGATTCTGGAAATGAGTTCTCGTATTCGGCTTCTGGGTATTTGCTTGTGGCTGCACTTGACATGCTTCACCTTCATTTTTGGCAACATAGTGAGTGTAAGAGGAGATGCAACTTTGCAAGGGACTGTTGCCATTGATGACAAGGTTGTGATTGGAACCATTGATGATGATTTTGTTTGTGCAACTTTGGATTGGTGGCCTCCTGAGAAATGTGACTATGGAAGATGCAGTTGGGGACTTGCTTCTCTTCTCAATCTGGTACTTTTGCTTCTTTTATCTTTCCTTTTTTTTCAAATAGTTTATGAATCTGGATGGTGAGTTTTGGAATTATGATGGCTGCATATTGTTCCAACACCCAAACTAAAGATGTTTTTTCTTTTTTGCTTTGGCTGCTTTGTTTTCATGGTCTGATGTCTTTCACTGTTTAATGATTTTTTTTTTTTTAAATTTTGGAAATGATGTTTGAATCTATAATGCATGTCTGGGATCTCTTACCTTAACTGCAAAATAATTCCAGAAGAAGAAAAAGAAATAACTATTTTTTTTTAAAAAAAATATCATGTCATTATCCACTCATTGTTTGTGGTGGTGAACAAGGTGATAAGATTCTTACCACATCATTGTGAGATAATAGTATATACCCTTTTTTATTACTTTTCTTATTAATCTATGTTTGCTGACTCTGTCTTCGCAAGGTTTATTGAAATTCACATCTAGGGGTAACGGGTCTAGCTTAGTCGGTTGAGGAAGGGTGCGTGAGTTATTGTTAACCCCTGACATTGTCTTCGATTCCTACAGATAAAAAAAATTCACATCTGGGTTGAGTTTTTAGTCTTCAATTTTTTTTTTTTAATTATTTGTTCTAATAAAGTTCGTTTACACCTCCTTCAAAATCTTATACATCTTTTAATTGTCATCTCGTTCAGGACCTCAACAACAAGATTTTCTTAAATGCAGTGAAAGGTAATAGATAATTTACACCTCTGTTGTTGTAATAATGATGGGCAGCAATCAAATTCTTTCATTACTTTCTAATTGGTTATATGATTGCTTTGAGTTTTGAAAGCTTATCAAGGTATTGGTGTTTCTGAATGTTCTGCAGCCTTTTCACCTTTGAAACTTAGACTAGGTGGAAGTTTGCAAGACAAGGTAATATATGGCACTGAAGATAACCACCAACCTTGTACACCTTTTGTTAAGAACCCTTCTGAGATGTTTGGTTTCACTCAAGGGTGCCTCCCAATGGATAGATGGGATGAACTTAACTACTTTTTTGAAAAAGCTGGGTAAAATTCAATTCTCCCTGTGGTGTGTATGTGTGTTTTGAACTAACAAGATTCGCCTTGTTGACTTGAAAGGTATATTTTTAATAACATTTTAAAACTATTTATTTCAGAGCTAAGATTATCTTTGGATTAAATGCTCTTGCTGGAAAATCAATACACAGTGGTTCTGCAAAAGGACCTTGGAACTACACCAATGCCGAGTCCTTTATTCGATATACTGTTGGAAATGGCTACAGCATTTATGGATGGGAACTTGGTAAGTATTTGCTGCTCTTTTTACAAATGCCAAAGCATAGTTATAGAATTCTTTCAATAACCCTGCTCACCGCATATCAAATTCACTGTACCACAAACTGCATACCAAGTTTTCTTTAAAGAAAGTCTAACAATAATAATGTGAAAAGTGACGAACCATGTATCGATACCCATACCACGTATCTGGTAACTATGTGCTAAAGTATTATGTGCCACTGCACAATAAGACTAAAATTGGAAATCACTATCTTTATCAAAATGCTCACAAATATTAATGTTGATATAAAGATGGTATGTTCTTCAATGTTTGAGTTTAAGGAAATAAAATGAGCAAGTTCCCTCTAGAGTTAACTATTCTGTTTGATATCAAAGCATATTGAACGAAATACTACTTGTACAAGGACCGTGTAATGGATACTAACTAACCATATTGAGTACGTGTCATTGGCAGGCAATGAATTGAGTGGGAGTGGAGTTGGAACAAGCATTACAGCAGACCAATATGCTTTGGATGTTGCTGCTTTACACGACGTAGTTTACAATGCATATGAAAAGACTGAGCCTAAGCCACTAGTAATTGCACCTGGAGGTTTCTTTGATGCAAACTGGTTCAACATATTTATAAGCAAATCAGGAAAATCTATTGATGTGGTCACTCACCACATTTATAACCTTGGACCAGGTACCCTTCACCAAGCAGGCAAATATTCATTATGTTTTACCAATTTCAATGAATTTGGTTATATTTGAAGGCTACTTTATCTTAATATTCAGGAGTTGATGAGCACCTGGTGGAAAGAATTCTGGACCCTTCCTATCTTGATAAAGAGGCTAGCACATTCAGTGGCCTAAAAAATATACTTGCAAGTACAGGTACCTCAGCAACAGCATGGGTTGGTGAGTCTGGAGGTGCCTACAATAGTGGCCATCATCTTGTATCCGATGCATTTGTTTACAGTTTCTGGTTAGTGGCAACTCCACATGATTCAGATTTCATTAATGATTCCTTACAATTAGGGTAAAGTATGTTTTTGGGCACGTAAAATATCTTGAAATTTTATTTTAATTCCTGTAAAAACTCAATAAGTTTATAGCCCCTACATTTTAACATAAACACATGTTTTTAGTCCCTGATAAGGGACTAAAACCACATGGACTAAATGTATTAAATTTTTATAGAAACTAAAACTGAGTTTCAAGATATTTTGAGGGATAAAAAACATATTTTACCCTTAGAAACATTTTGGCTAATGTTATCTTATCACAAACAGGTATTTGGATCAGCTTGGCATGTCAGCTGCTTATGACACTAAAACATATTGCAGACAGAGTTTGATAGGAGGAAACTATGGTTTACTCAATACTACGAATTTTCTGCCAAATCCAGATTACTATAGGTACTAACAATTGAATTTCATAGTCATATTTTATTTGCTCAAGTCATGAGATGAAAAAAAAGCCATAAAACCAGTTTGCAAGGGAGACATGCATTTTTCAGTTCATAATTTCCTTGTTGAAGAATGGGGAGCATAATTATGGACCCACATCTGCATAGTTAATTCATTAATGTATCATTCTTCTATGAATCTACATGTGTCATGTTTGCTTCATTAATTGCTTGACGGACAGTTTTGGCTAATTTGGAAAGGACCCTTTTATCAATAATACAATAAGAGGACCCCATTTCAAATAGATCCACAGTATAGGATGTTTCTGTTGTAATGTGTTTTCTTCTTTGCAGTGCTCTTCTTTGGCACCGACTCATGGGAAGACATGTCCTCTCAACTACCTTCTCTGGGACAAACAAGATAAGAGCTTATGCACACTGTGCAAAGCAATCAGTGAGTGAAATTTTTATCACTTCGATTTTATACATATATATAGGGCCTATTTAGATAAACTTCTCAGAAAGTACTTGTAAGAGAATAAAATAAAAAGTTAAAATAAATTAAATTTCTCCAATAAGTTAAAATTAGTGTTTAGATATGTTAAATGAAATAGCTTATATAAAAGTTGGAATACGAAAGCTGATTTTAATTTCTATAAAAGCTGTATTCATTTTACCATCTTATTTTCTTCTCTTATTAGTATTTATTGAGAATATTATCTAAGCAAGACCATAAAAAAGAGACACACTAACACACTAATGAAACCCGATGTATAATACTCTATTCTTACAGAAAGGAATCACAGTACTATTGATCAACCTGGACAGCAACACAACTGTTGAAGCTGAAGTGACCTTCAACAACAACGCTGAGAGTTTGAGGCACAGAAAGATGTCTAGTCATTCAAAAAGGATGGAACTGCCTCTTGCAAGTGAAACAGCAAGAGAGGAGTACCATCTAACTCCACAGGATGGGGATATACATAGCCAAACAATGGTACTAAATGGAAAAGCTCTGAGTGTAAACTCAGATGGTGACATTCCTCCTTTGGAGCCTATATATGTGAACTCATCAGAGCCAATAAGGGTTGCTGCTTTCTCTATTGTATTTGCCCATTTACCTGATGCTGTTGTTTCAGCCTGTGGCTAAACTAGGTGGCACTAGGGGAGACCAAAATTGGTTTCACTTGGTGGTTGAGCTAATTACATGGAAAACATGTTACTTTTCATTTTATTGTGAAGGAAGAGAATGACAATTATTTAGGTTGAGAACTAGGATTTTGATGGCTTTTATTGTATGCTTTTATACCATTAAGTTTCATTGTGGTCACAAATTGCAAATTGTAAGTTAGTGACCAAATTCAATCTCTTGTCATCGCTAAATGAGTCATCCCCTCCTGCTTATTAATTATTGGTTGCTTTTTATAACTGTAATTCTCGTGGTATGGATTAATTGTTTTTTTTTCTTTCTTTTTTCTGTTGGCCAACCTGCGTTATCTATTCAAAATGTACTTAATGCTACAATAAGCCTTAGTGAAAGACTTCAAAACTTCACATCTAGTAATTTATTTATGTCATCCCAGTGAAAGAAAAACTAAAACCTCAAATTACCCAATTCGTTGAACACACAAGCCAATGTGAGGAAAACTTTATGTTTGGCCTTTTTTTCCCCCCTTTTTTAAGAACTATTTTAAAGTTTAAAAAATACAAGAGCTTATGTGAGAGTTTAAATCTTCAAAAGTCATTTAAATTTGAGTTTGATGGACATCCTTTCCATAGGAGGTTCCTTGACAATTACGAATTAGTTGGAGGAGCTCTAACTTAGTTAAATTACATGCAATTTAAGCTCGTGTAGTAACTTTGTTATTATCTTAGTAGAAACAAAGAAATTTTTTTGAAGGAGGAATATTTAAATATAAAGATAAGAAATTTGACTTGGTTAAACTGTCACTTTGTTCCTGAATTTGTATGACAGATTCTCTTTTAATTCTTAATTGGAAGGAAATTTAAAAAAAATATTTGAAAAATAAAATTAATAGAGATCTAATTAAGTTAATTCAACATTTGTGTGGGTACAAATTATTGTGAACTTTTTGTCACTAAATTGGATTTCAAGAAATAAAAAATAATTACTTATAATGAACATAAGAAACTAGGAAGTTATCAATATTCTAGAAATGTTTATCTCCTTAAATAAAAGAAACATTACCTAGATCAATTGCATGTTTTATTCAACAAACTAGTAATAAATATAAAAATAGCAGGTTGAGCGGTCCTAAAACGAATATTTAACAAACCCTCAATGTTGGACTTATGTTACAACAGTCTCGTTAATAACATTGGATTTGTCGTCTCCTACGTCAGTTTAACATTAAATTCTACAGCTTAGTAGGCACGATATGCATTTATTATTTCAAGTAAGGGTCATGCTAGGGTATATTTAGGACATTCATTAAAGAATTAAAGAAAAAATATATATTATAAAAACTATAAGAGAACGTAATAAAATCATAAATAATATAATTTTATGTATTTTAATAAAAAATTTATTTTAATTTCTTAACTAATATTGTGAGGTACTAATTAGCATCTGCCTTTAAGTAATATGTTTATCCTTATTTATAAAATCTCTCTATTTATATATCTTTATGAAAAATATTATCGATAATGTTTTTGACACTCTCTTCTCAACACTCAGGTTATTAAAATTTGTTAAAGATCAACAATTTTGATGGATGTTACTAATTTAAATGAGATCCACTAAAAATTGATAATTATCAACAAAATTCAACTAATTACATAAAGAATGTTCGAAAAAAGATTAAAAACAATGTAAGTAGCATTTCTCTATTTTTATTTATTCTTTATGATCAAGCTTATTTCAAATAATATACATTTTCTTATTTTTAAAGAACTAATGATTTAGCCTTTACATTGAAATAATATTTATTTCATATCATTAAGATTTGTAATAAATATATAAATACTTTTAAACATATAAAATTATATTATAATTAAAATTTGTCATAAATATCTCTTCAACATATATAAATTATGTTTTAAATTTATAATGAATAATTTATATTATGATATAATGTTATTTTAATTACAAGTATTTTTTTTATAAAATATTACAGTTTAAGTTAGAACTCAAGATATTAAAAGTTATATATTATAAAAGGTAAGTAAGACATTCAAATATTGGATTTTTAATTTATTAATTAATTGTTCTAATAAGTTCACAAGCAACCGTTTACACCACCTTCAAAATCTTATACTTCTTTTATAATTGTCATCTTATTCAGAACCTCAGCAGCACGATTTTGTTAAATGCAGTTAAAGGTAAGAGATAATTTACGTCTCTATTGTTGTAATAATAATTAGCAGAAATCAATTTATTTCATTACTTTTTTAATTTATTAGATGATTGCTTTTACTTTTGGGAGTTTATTAAGGTATCCTTGCTTCTGAATGTTTCGCAGCCTTTTCACCTTTGAAACTTGACGGCTTCTGGTGTGCGATAGTTAAACAAGTCCGGCACCATGTGAAAAAAATTTCAGTCGTTGGATATAAGCTTATACAAATGAAAGGCACGGATTGAATGTGATAAATTGGTCTCAAGCGGTTTTATAAAATTTTCAGTTGCAGAAAGGTATCACAGCACCGGCCATGGCCACCACTTGATGCCCCTATTCGTCCTTTAAAGGAAAATTAATGGTGGTTTAGGCTTGAAAAGGAAGCTCCCTCAAAAACATTCGTGTAGCAGTCTATGCATGCTTGAAAAAGATCTCGTTAAACTCAAATTTGCGAGATGAGCGCAGTTTGGTTTTTTCATGAAATTCTTCAAAATCCTTTAACAATTGTTGATGGTTGAAATTTTTAGATTCTTAAAATTTACCCGATTCAATTGGAAATTGTTTAATTTTTGTTCCTAGAACAAAAATTGAACATTAACGGTTAGTGTAAAACGTTAATTGTCACGTGTTCACATATAATTGGTTGTTTAAGAGGTATATGCAATTTATCCTCATAAGGAATTATCTAACTAACAGTTACTGATGAAAAACAATTACCCCAACCTAGACTCGTAGACTTCATCCTTGGACTCGAAAACCTTCTCATTACCCCCAAATCCTATCCTTCACATTACCAAAAATCCTAATTCCCTAATTACAACACGAACCCAAACTAAGCAGCTTCCTTGTTGCGTTTGCCAAAGTCGCACGTTTCCCTAATTACAACACGTTCCCATGGCAAGGAGTGCATCGTCGTACAACTTTGAGTCCCAAAGTCGGATGTTGTGTTTGTGTAACGTAGAGGTTTTACTAGTGACATCGTGGACTGAGGATAATCCAGAGAAGGGTTTTTATGGTTGTGGTCTATACAGGGTAAGCAATAGTCTTTAATGTTGGTTCTGTTTTGGTTTGTGTGTTGATTTTTGTGTTTATTTTGCCCATGTAGGTTACAAGTAAAAAATGGTGTCAATTTTTTTAGTGGCACAATCCAATTGTCAATAGTCGTGAGAAGAGGATCATTGTAGCATTGATGAAGAAGGTCAAAGAAAAAGGTTTGCAAACCAAGATAAGTGAAATGAAGTTGAAGGGAAAATTTTTAGGGATTTGATTGGTTTTGTCTTAGATCATTGTTTGCTTGTTGGTGTTTTTATTATGTAGCAGAGGAATGTGATGTAATGGTGGTAATAGTAGTCCATTGCATTTGTGGTTTGGGTTTAGGATGAAATTAAGGTTTATGAGTTGTATTATGTGGTCTTTGATCAAATTAGTTATGGTGTTTTTGTATTATGCTACCATCAGTTTTAGTGTGCAAATTGTATGTAATTAGTGAATGGTTATGCTAATCAAAGAAGAGTTTATTGTTGTTCAGCTTTGGTATTCATTTGGTGTTCGTTTGGTTTTCATTTTGGAAAAATGAAGGTGGTTTAATGTGATAGTAGTTGGAAACAAAATTTGTGTGTTGTGGTGTCTGAAAAAATTTTGTGTTGCCTTTTATGCCTGAAAAAATGTTGTGGAGAATGTACAGTAATTGAATCATCATGTCATATCTTTGAAAATAGAAGTTAATCAGTCATAATGCATACCACCATGTCATATGTTTGAAAAGTGGCTCTAGCTAGCAGATGAAGATTTACTATAAAAGTTGGAACTTTTGTACCTTATTGGTTTAGATGTTCATTATCAGAACCATGTTTAGAACTTAGCAAACCACATATCATTTTAGTAAAATGTAAAATGCATTCTCAAAAAATTAGCAAATATTGATTTACATGATTTTCAAGGTGCATCGTGTATGTTGAGCATAAGTGAAAAAATAAAGCAGGATTGATTATTTTTCAAGATTTTCTTTATGTCAATTATACTGAGTTGGTTCCTCAATATGGCATGATATATTTTATAGCTAATCAAATAAAGTACAATATGAACTTAATATATTTGTTTCTGTATAAGAATGGTTTTTGTAAAAGTGTGTACCAAAACACCATCCTTATACATTGCAAAAATATAATTACATAAGAGTGCATTACATAGCCTCATAAAACACTACATCCAAAAAATAACAGGGTTTATCTTATCCAGATCCTTCCAAGCATTTGCATCATATACCTTAATTTGGTTCATAACCTTTCCCCAATCAAGGACAGTAGTTGCTCTAGCTGTCATCCACATCAATTCTCTCATATGTGCTCTGAGATACTTCTTTCTCCAATCCCCATATAAATGTTTCACACACAACCTATGTTCAACATTATGTCCAAGCTCCTTAATTACCGGAACCAACCCCTACAAATACAAGTGCAAAAATAAATAAAAAATACAGCTAAAGTCTAAAAAAAATTACGCATGGTGCAAGCCAACTAACGCACGTCAAAAGTCATCTTAAAACTTAGATTAGGTGAAACTTGAAAGTTTTTCAAGATAATGTAATAGTATATGACACTGAAGTTTGCAAGTTATTCTTAATGAGTTGTTAATTTTAAACTGTTTATTTTAGGGCTAAGATTATCTTTGGATTAAATGTTTTTGCTGGAAAATCAATAGAAGGTGCTTCTGCAATAGGACCTTGGAACTCCACCAAATAGAACTTGAATCATTGTTAAAACACCTAATAATCAATTACATACATAATATGTAATTAATTAACTTTATACGTAATTGTAGTTTTTATCTTCAATCTTTTAATTTTTGGTGAATTTTATCTCCAACAAATTAATTTGACGTATTTTATTCCACACTATATAAGAAACTTACTAATTTTACCTTGTCATTTGTACATTAATAAGAATAAAAGTTGGGGTAAAATTTGCAAAAAAAAGTTAAGGGTGAAATTCACCAAAAAGTAAAAAACTTGGTTGCAAAATTAGTCCAAAAAAAAATGCTAAAATATGTTTGTGATCCGTAATAAAAATTTCTTTGCTTTTGCTTCCTAATGTTTGAAAAGTATTGTTTGAGCCATGCTGTTATGATTTGTGGTGGTTTTAAAACTGTCAATATTCATTTTGAGTTGCAAATTATAATTTCTAACCATTAGAAACTGCGAGAAACAATTAAAAAAATCAAATCTGAAGAGGGTGGTGAAACAATGCATCATATTAAACAAAAGAAAAAAATCTAGATATGGAATTCTAATGAAAACTTTTATAGCTTCATTCCCCTAGTTATAACCACCTTCACCTAACCTAACCTCCACCTTCGTGCTACCGTCATAGCCGCCAATGCTTAGATCTACAACCTAACACTAAACAAAACCCCCCCAACGCAATTCATATATAACTAAGAAACACTTTAAAACTCGTAATTCCAATCTTGACAGTTTTCAAATTAGAAACGCAAAATCCACTAACACACACTAACCTCGAAATAATCACACTCTCGGAGCAAAATATAAAATTAATAGGGGAGAATTAGAAAATAAAATTGAGAAAAGGAAAGCAAACCTAGAGTGAAGGAATGCGATTTCTTGGAAAAAGTGAGAAAAGAGGAAGGGAAGGTAGGGGAGTGAGGCTTCTTGTTTGCAGAGAATGACTAAGACGATGTCGTAGCAACTTTCTTTGCGGCCAAAGGTTGTTCCAACGTCTTGTACTTCCTTGTCGCTCGTGCTTTTGCTTCGTCAGTTCCAGCTGTGACAACATTGTGGATGCCATCAAGTGAGGGTACAGTATTTGGGACCCATCCGTGTTTGGCAAGAGCCTATTGGTCATAGATGATGTGGTCAATGGCAGTTGGTGGTAGTGGTGGAAGAAAGACTTGAGTTGGTTATCATTAGGTTCCACTTGTTTCTAGTCGTTTCTAATCACAAGAAATTGTAATTTGCAATTTTAAATCAATACTAGTTGTTTTAAAACCATCACAAATCATATCTTTAAAAAGTTAGCAACCAAGTCATCAGTTAATGGAAAAATCCTAACGACATGGATCAAAAACAAAAATTTTCAAAGATCAAGAAGAAAAGTGAAGAAAAAAAATTATCAGAAATCATAAACAAAAATCGAATATATCAAATATCATTAACATATTTTAACAATAAAAAAAGAGTAAAAAGTGCAATGCAATTATGTTAGGGTAAAATTCACAATTTTAAAAAAAAATTAAGAGATATAATGCATCAAATCAATTTTTTTAGTGTAAAATTCACTAAAAATTAAAAAGTTGAGGTAACAATTATAATTAAGATCTAAGCCTTAATTTTTTACATGGGGTATATTAAAGTCATGAAATAAGTCATGTGGTAGGTGTTAAGTTGATTTGGGTAAACCAATAGTTCCCGAAATATTGACAATAGTAATGCAAACTCTAATCAAACAGGGATTGAGATTTTGACAAAAGAGGACAAGACAACTTCTATCATGGGAAACTTAGTTTCATTTCCTAAGTTCGAAAACTTTTGGTTACCATTGGATGGATGAGCTTTTAATATGATGACCATTAGAAGAGTTTGTTTGCAGATGAGTTAGGCGTTAATGATGATGGTTAAGGGGAAAACATCTTTTTATTATTTTCCATGTGTATCCAAACTAAAACAAGTGTCATCTTGATGTGTTGATAGGGGACTAACGAGAAGACTTCAAACTTTTCTTTTATATTAGGAATATTGTGTAATTTTTATAATTTGGGCCTTTGTTTGGGCTTTTATTTGTTTTTTTTAACTATGTTGTTTAGTTGGACCTTCAGTGGGCCTTTCTGAAATAGGCCTTACTAGGGTTTTAGTTGAACAATATAAGTAGGGTCGTAAGACATATTTTGTAAGCAGTTTTGGATGAACTGAAAAGTTAGCTTTTGTTAATTGTGAGAGAATTGATTTCTCTTGGTTCTTGTGTAGAACCCTAAATTCTTATCAAAGAATTCTTATTTTATTTGACAAATTCTCCTCAACTTATCAATCCTTAGGGATTGTGGCGTTGTTCTTTTCCATTTCTCATCTAATATGCTATTGCTTTTCATCTTTACAATTTTCTTGAATTTTTTACCTATTAGGATGCTGAATTTGTGATTCATGATTTAGGGTTTTCATCATGTGTGGTCCACATGGATGAGCACAATGTTGTGTTGGATTTAGGGTTAGTAAAGGTGGGTTGGTGAAATCGGTGGGTTTGTGTTTGTTTTTTATGGCTTTCATGGTTGTGGTTATCATTTGTGTTTGTTGTTTTTGGTTTGGGTCCTTTGTGTTGTGAATTTGAATTTAGGGTGTATTGTGGCCTTGGGTAAACACTGCCAAATTTGAAAGAAAAAGGCAACATCCACCTTCGACAGGTTTGGGAAGTTTGGTGCTGATATCGGAGGTATCTGTTGAGTCCGTGGGAAGAGTAGATCTACACAAGAAAATCGTTGTGGTGTTTTTTTTTTTTGGACCGTGAAGCATATACTCTGCTTTCATGTAAGTGATTTATGTTAATATTTTTTTGCCCTTTTTTTGGTTGTTTGGGAAAAGTGTATGATTTTAAGATTCTGCTTAGGGCTCATGTCGCTGAATTTGGTATTATTGTTTGGTTTGCATAATTTTCCAGCTATGAGTGTATTTCTACAAGCCAAATTATATTAGTTATTCAAGAGGCAACTGTAACTTTAACATTAATATCAGCATGCCTTAAAAGTGTATCAATAATTAATGCTTTCAAAGATGATGAGAGAGCATTTCGTAAAGATTTGGTGGGTGATTGTTCAATCGTTCATACTCTTAAACCGTTGTAATTCCGACACAAAAAAGAAGAAAAAAAGTAAGATAAATGAATGTGCTTAATATTTTGGTCATTTATAAAGTTAAGAGTATGTCTAAAGACTTTCATAAATTTTATTAAAATTAATTGTTAAGAATGTAGCAAATAAGTGATATATATATATATATATATATATATATATATATATATATTAAGTTTTCATGTAATTGTTTGTTTTTCTCTTGTTATTCTTTATAAATTATTTTTCTTTTTACCTAACGCATAATTACTCATATTAGACATATAGTTTGAGGTTTTTCTCACTTATTTGTTACATTCATAATTTTTCTTGAGTTGTTGATGTTGTATATATGTTTTTTTTGGGTAATTTTAACAATTAGTTCAAATATATGAAAATCATTGTTAAAATTTCTTTATCAATTAATCACCTTTTATTAGTTCTACAAGGGTTAGAAGTAATTTTAAGCTCAACAATGTCTAGTAAAGGTTATGAAAGTCTCAAGACATACTCTTAACTTTATGAATGACCAAAAATATAAATCACATTTCTTGATCTTACTTTTTTTTGTGTGTGTGTTGGAATTGTAGTGGGTTAAGAGTCTTCTATCAATGGTTGAACAATCACCCGACAAATCTATGCAAAATGCTTTCTTAGCATCATTGAAAGCATCAACTATTGATACACTTTTAAGGCATGTTGATGTTGATGTCAAAGTTACCGTTGCTTCTTGCATAACTGACCTAATTTAGCTTGTAGAAATACACTCACAACTAGAAAATTATGCAACACAAACAAGAACACCAAATTCAACGACGCCCAAACAAAATCTTAAAATCATACATTTCTTTTCCAAACAATCAAAAGAAGGGCAACAAAAATTTATCAACATAAATCACCTACTAAGAAAAATAGTATGCCTCACTGTCCAAAAAAATGCCACAACCATTTCCTCGTGCGGATCTACTCTTCACATGAACTCAAGAAATACCTTCGGTACCGGCGCCAACTTTCCGTCAAAGAATATTCATTCCTCTCTTTCTCTCTCCATCTCCTATTTCTTCCCTTGCTTCTGTTTCGCTCCACTACGCTCCGAGATGTACCCATCATTATTCCAGGTAATGCATATTTTCTTCGTCATTAAGATTTCAGATTTGCCGCGCTGTTAAGACATGTAACTTGTAAGTGTAAGATATCCTATGCCTTTTGGTTAGTTTTAATGATGCTCATTTGGGTTTCTAATCGTGCTATTTAAGATATATTGGGATTGGGACTGAAAAACACTACCCTTATTTTTTTTCTTTGTTGGAGATGCTTTGTTGTCGTCTACCCTGTCTAAATGCCTTGGCAAATTGGAACTAACAACAACAAGAACCAAAGATTTTCTCATTAGGTGCGATTCGTTGCATAAATCAAACAGTGTAATATTGTACTATTGCGAATCATGTCCTACAAACTATTAGCCTCCATTTTTTAAATGATTTTGCATATGGTTTTTCTTGATCTCCCTCCACCTCTAGTGATATGGCTGTTCTCTATTTGATGAATTGGTCCACTCTACTAATGATTAGCTTCTACTGCCCAACCACCTAAGGTGAGATTCTACCTTTTTTTATTTTTCTTGTATCAGGTGCTACCCCAACTCTCTCTTTAAATTCATTCCTAATCCTATCTTGTCTAATATATGGACTCATCCAATGCAACATTCTCATATATGGTATGCTGAGTTTATTCTCTTGTTACCTTTTTATTGCTCAATGCTTAGTTCCATACAACATCACAAATTGTAATGCAGATAGTATTACAAATTAACTTATAGTATTTTTCTGCTTTTCAATTATTGAATACAAGCTCTGGTGTAAACTATAACTAAAATGAGAATAGGAATTGATGAGTAACTATTCACCCGTAATGCAGTATTGGGCAAATGCAACTGCTGGTGAAAATTGGGTAGTTAATTTGTAAGGTGACACACCAAGAACTTGGGTAGCTGTGGTAATGGATCTTCATGGAGGGAGTTTGTCAACAGTTAGCACATGAGCACAAGCAATTCCAGGACATTCAACACGAGATGATGGTGAGTGTTACTTTCTTGGTAGGTTTTGAACTAATTTTGTTGGTTTAGGACACTGCAAGTTTTTGTACTGCATTGATGGATTTTCTGACAGATGATTATATATATATATATATATATATATATATGTGGCAATCATATAATTAATGAATGAATCACTTTTTACTTAACCTAGAGAGCATTTAGAGAATGGAAATGCTTTCTTATTCTTATTGAGTACACAGATTATGCAAGACATCAACATACTCATACACACATATATGTTTCTTTATAGACTTAGGTTCTGTTTGAATACTAGTTAGAAGAGCTTTTGGGAGCTTTTCTACTGGAAATATAGAGCTTTTTCCAGTAGAGAGAAGCTCTCAATAGCTCTTCTAGCTTTATATCCAAACAAGCTCTAGTGGAGACTATTTCCTAGGCTAATGCAACTTCTCATGCACAAATACCCATGAACAATAAATAGATTTTATCATGTGATTGCATGAATCTTCTATTTCCTAAGTACATTAAGTATGATTGTTTCCAACATATTTGACTGACACTGTTTCAAACATATAGTTGTAGATGTGACATAATGATTTTTTTATTTATTTATTTACTTCTAAGTAGTCTATTAGCAATTTATTTCAGTACTTGAAATAAATTTCACATTTATTGTTTTTCTGCACATGCTACAACCTAACTTATCTTTTTTATTGTCACATTAAGGTGACCTAATAAGTAATACATAAGGAATCGGGCAATCTATTTTTGTTGTATGTCATGCATTTTATACATTTTCTCTTGTTGAAACTTGACTTTCTATAAGAAAAAAAAAACTTGTTATGATGTTGAAGCCTTAGACTAGGAAGTAAGTCAGAATTCTCCAACACATTGAAATTTAATTACATGTTTTTTCTTTAGACATGTGTCTTTGTATTGAACTCTTTTATTTCTTTTGTTTCCCCTTTTCTTTTCATAATGATACTTGTACTGAGTGCCACTGTGGTGGTTTTGCAGTGTTCTATCAGTTTACACAACAGAACCTTCCAGCATGTAAACCTGTGCTTACACCTGCAGTAGTTAGTTCTTTGACATACTTGAATATTTCATGACAATTGACACCTTATTCTATCAAATGCATGCATTAAATCTCAATCAATTTCTATGCAGGTCATTGCTACATTGCTATTGATGGGTTTCATTTTCATTCCTATAGGACTTGTTGCACTTCTTGCCTCAAATAGTGTATACATAGTTTCTACTTTGTTGATATTATTCACTGAATCTTTTTCCTTTCTCCCTTCTAAATCCCCATGTTTTCTACAATATTTATTTGACCTATGGATTTGTAGGTTTTTGAAATTATGGATAGGTATGACATTGACTGTGTACCTGAAGAATTTAGAAGTAATAAGGTCACATATATTAAAGATGACTAAATCTCAAAAAACTGTTCACGATTCTTAAAGGTGATAGTTCAATTTTAGATTAATTACATCATTTATTGATTGTTGCTTTAGTACTCAGTAATTTTCAATTAAATAGATCAGTGGCACCGCTAGAGATCGCATGAAGACAATACAAGTGGAGGTTTCAATCCCTTTTCCATCTCTCTGACGTTTGAGAATTCTATCGGAGCAGTCGAAGGAATAACTGAAGGAATCTCAGGGAACCGCTAGAGATGTTACTATCGTTGGCTGAAGACACATGAGTTCGCTAAGAGGTAAGGGATGAGTTTATCGCAATTGGGGGTTAGAATGAACATGTGTAGGGATCCTTAGAGAACTAAATTTGGGTTTATTTTGGGATGTTTATTGAATTATAATTTTCCCTTTATGATTATAAATACAATATTATTGTGTTCTAGGTACCAATTGATGTCCTGATGAGAATTGATTGATAAACTTGAGTGCTCTTGAGGTCTTTGTGTTTAACCCATGCTTTGATTAATTGATTTTGATACAATTGTGAGAAACTATTTCAGAGGTTTTGCACCCCATGTTGTGATAAAATCTTTTGTATAAATTGTTATGTTTAGGTTATGAAATGATGATTCAAACTGTGCGTATGTGATAAATTGAACATGTGACGGATGATGAAATACATGTGTATTGAGATGATATGTATGTATTGAGTTGTGAACTATGAACTGTGCAATCACACAATTGTAAGACCCTTTAAGGGCGACGAGTATTGTGATGGGATCCACTGTGGGAACCCAACGAGTTAAAATAATTTTGAAAATAATTGAGTAAATGTGTGTATTGCATAGTTCATAAGTAAGGTGTATATGATTCATGAGGTGTGATAACATGTTAAATTGAGATTATACCATGGTTATTGGGATTAAGTGTATGTGATAAATTGAGTATGTATATGATTGAGATATATATGTGCATTGAGGTGTTGTGTGCATTGAGTTGTGAACTATGAATTGTACAATCACACGACCATAAGTCCCTTTTAGGGCGACGAGTTAATGCTAAGTCCCTTTTAGGGCGACGAGTTAATGCTAACTCCCTTTTAGGGCGCTGAGTTGATGCTAAGTCCCTTTTTGGGTGACGAGTTGATGCTAAGTCCCTTTTTGGGCGACGAGTTAATGATAAGACCCTTAAAGGGCGACGAGTTAAAATTATTTTGGGAACAATTGAGGAGTCGTGTGTTTTGTACAGTTCATAGATAGAGTCTATGTGCTAAAATGTTTTATGGGTTGGACCTGAATCAGGAGGGAGAGGCCCTGACGGACTCTTCGGAGTGTAGGCCTTGGGGGTCACACGGTTTGAGTGCTCCTTTAAGCCTATGTTGATCCCATATGGTTGGAGTATTCTCACAAAACACTGTGACCCTGATTGGTCTCCCTATGATATTACCTAGTGAGAGTGACTTGACTTACTATTGTGTGGTTTGTCTTGTCATGTACTCCGAGGCGCCCGACGAGGTTTTTCACTGACATGGTTCCACATTGCATATAGGCTTGAGTCTTAACATAACTGTTGCATACGCTTGCTAATTGTTTATTATGAAATTGATGTGTTATTATGTCTTGATCGGAGTGTGTGATTCTTGTGTATTGTGATTGATGATTGAAAGGTGTGATTGATGGATTAAAAGTGTGATTGATGAATGACAAAGTGATGAAATAATGTGAGATATGCTAAGTAAATTGTATTTGGCTACTATATGTTGTGTTGTTTCTCTCTAGTAGTTAGAAATGTGATAACTCACTCTCGGTCTGTTGTTTGTGTTTGGATCTTGTGATGATTTTGAACTTTGTGTTCGAGGAGCAGATGAATAAGTGGATGACTATGAAGAACCTCATGCTAGAGGACACGGGAACACCACGCTCTGATAGGATGTGACATTAGGATATAGGTTCCATATTAATTGCATGAAACTTAGATGACCTTCTTTGAGCCGAGATGACTTTATTATTTATTTGGACAAGTTTGAATATGATGTAGAAGAAAGTGAATGTGAGCCTTTTACCCATTTGAAAGGCTTGTATTTAAAAATATTTTAAAAATACTTTTAATTAATATTTGAAACTTTATTCCTTTATTAATATATATGTGAGGGGTAGAGGGTGTCACATTTAGTGGTATCAGAGCAGGTCGAACCTTTCGGTCAGTGTGTTATGTGCTTACCATATTCTGGTGTGCACTCTGTATGGTTACTTATGACTAGTTTTGATGAACATGCTTGAATTATTAATTTATTTTCCTTTGCATGATCGAATGAGACTTAAAAAAAAATAGTTGTATGTGCCTTGCATCCTTAATGTTTGCTATACCATAAATCCACGGTTGAGTCATGAGTTATGAGACTGATCATCTCTATAATTTGTGAAGTACGGTTCGACATTATGGCAAGCCGTTAGGTGATGCAAGAAGCCTTGATACTTATGGATAATGCTTTAATGAGCCCTTATCTTCTTGTGTGTATGTTGTTAATAAACTTATTTCTATCTTGATGTGCGGATTAGTGTTGTGAAAACCTTTTGAACCATATATATGCCTTGGATGAGTATGTCTTTCTTGATGTGTAAACGCATGACTACTTAACTCACTTTATTTTGTGTGTAGTCGTGAATGTAGTAGTTGAAATTTGTGATTCTTTAATACATCCTTATTAACTATTAAATTCTTACTTCTTATATGTACGTTGTATACTTATTATAAGAACCTTATAATTCTGGGTATGTTAGTAGTATGGTGTTTTGCCTAATTTCATAGATAGTATGGTTGTTCGTGATTTCTTATTCTTAGCAATGTTGATACTCTATAGTTCGAGGACTCGTATTGAGATATATTTCATATAGAATACTCTTTTGACCATACCTTCTGATTCTAGTGTAATCTATTCTTTGTGTTGCGTACTAAGTCGAGTAATTCGATTTCACTTGCAAGCTTGAGTATAATTCATTGTTTGTGTTATGAGCCTACATCAAACAATTGGATTATTGATGTTTCTGTCACAATCAAGTGATAGTTGATGTCTCCATATGTGCGTACACTGTGATTATGTTTTCGTTTCTAGAATTCATTTGGAGTATCTACTGTTGATTCTAGATGAGTGATCCTTCTTGATTTAAAATTATTGTCTCCTAATCAATCGAGTGTTCATCTTATTATTGGCTGCTCATCTTCCAATCATGTCTAGTTAAACTGCTTGATAATCTTTCTTGTTGTTACTTCTAATACGAATAAAGACAGACTTCACCTTTGACAATATGTTAAGATGTTTTGAGAGGAAATACTTGAGTAGACATGATCATTGTTACCTATAGACGAAAGTCAAACTTAGTAAGACGTGTACCTGTGTTCCTTGAGGATATGCTTAGTTACCACCTAAATGCAAGATTTAGAATCTTATAAGTGTAGTACCCATAGAAACTTGTAATCGTAGTTCGTGGGAAATATCTAGTGTAGAGTTGTTGGAGAACATAGTGTAGTTGGAAAAGTTATGAAGTATAGTTAAGAGGTTTAATGTGGAACCTTAAGAAGAGAGTAAGGTAGTTAGTGAGACATTAATTGTTAAGCATAGAAGGATTCAAGAGTGAGTGTTCTTGCGTAAGGTAGGTGACCTAAAAGATTATTGATGATAGTTGTATGATTAGCAAGATAAATATTAGTTCTTTTTACCTTAATATGGAAAAAGTTTGTGGAAGCTTTAAGAAATACCTTAGTACCTATTGTGACCTCTATGTGTACCTGGTCATGTCATAATATGATTGATGTCCATGTGTGTTCGTGGAATGCGTGACAGGATCTCTCACCCTGAGTTAGCTCTTGTTGTGGTTTTGATGATTAGTGTTTAGTATGTTTCCGGTTAAGTTGAATTATGATGTGCATTATAAGGTTGTTATAGACCCTTGGGCATCATGTTCCGAGCTAAGAGTTTTGTTATGCATTTTAGTTAGATGAAGATGAACCTTAGAGTATGCTACGTCTAGGTGAAAGATAACTACAAATCCTTCTTGGGCAGAAGTTGTTTGGAGATGAGAGGAAACCTAAGATTAAGATGAAATGCTCTTAACTAGTAGTCGAACCAAAAGGTTATTTTAGGACTCATTGGATTAACCTTAATGCTTGCTGGAGATGACTCAAGTAAGTTTAAGTTTTTGAGTGAGATCCTTGTAAGGAGTAAGCCATAAGTTCATAGAAAAGTCGACCACTGTAAATTGTTGAGTGCTATCTTAGCCGCGTAGGTCCTTATTGGAGTAGTAAAATATTTGAAATAATTTTTAAGTTTAGAGGAGTGCTTGTAGGAGGACAAATAGTGATCAATGTTTCTTGACAACTTAAGACTTATGAAAAGATTTATCCTATATGTGAGTTAGAATAGGTAACCATGGGGTTCACCATAATATTTTGGGAAACATTATCGTTAGTTTGATACATTGGGAGGATCTTTGGAGTTGAATCCGAGATAAAAGAGATGGGTAAAATTCTCAAGAATCTTGTTGTGAGTTTAGTTTTAAACGTTAGAACTAGCTTAGTAGTTAGAGCTTGAATAGGAAACTGATGATATGACTAGTGTGCTAGTTATAGAGTTAGATATTGTAAACAACAATTGAAACCTCAAGTTCAAGTGCAAAGTTATAGGGTGACATGAGTATATATGTGTGAAGATTACCTTAAGGTGAACAAACTTACAGAAGTAGGGAGTAATATGTATTGCTTATCTAATTAGCACCCAGTTAGTATCAGGTAGGCAACCTTAGAGTTGAATCATTACAATTCTTGGACCTAAGTGAGAGTTATGAGTCAAGTATACCTAAGTAAGGAAGATTGTGCTCAGGGAAGAGGGATAGATTTGAGGGTAGTTAAAAGAGTCAAAACTCATTATTTTTCTTGAAACGTCCGATGTTCGAAAAAGAGTCGACCATGTGATCAGTCGTGTCTTCTTGTGTTTGTTTGTTCATTTCAAATTGTCATTAGCGTCTCCTATGATATTATTATACTCCAAATAGTATGTCATTCACATTCTATTATCGTTGAGATGTTACTCTAGCGACACAACTTAACTCATGAAAAACTATCATTGAGGGAATGAGGATCACCAGATTTATCGTCAAGTGTAGAAAACTCTTATGATCGAAGTCACATATAAGTGTTTCAACAGAGCACACAACTTGATATTGAAAACTATGTGTAAACCTTTTTCTCAATCTTTCGGCAAAGTTTCGGGGCGAAACTTCTTTTAAGAGGGATGGAATTATAACATCCCAATTTTTGTAATCTAGATTAAAAAGGATTTTTATTTATAAATAAATAGAGTTTTAGAAAAATGATGAGATTTTATAAATAAATAAATAAGAAGATATAATTATTAATTAAAATAATGATTTGAGAGAAAATAAAAAGGGTATTTCATTTATTTGTTTGATAGAAGATAAAATAGAGTTTGTTTTTATAAAATAAATAAATAAATAAATATAGAGCAAATAATAGGCTGAGTACCCTAGGTATAAATAGTTATGTTAAGTCATGTGTCTCTTTTTTGCCTCATTTTCGTTTTTCCCCTTCTCCTCTCAAAACCCTTTCTTTTTCCCGCAGCCCACCAAACCTGTCTCAGAAAAATGACGATCTCGGACTTGTTCACCGTTGGATCGTCGTGAAATTTGAATACCACGTTAGAAACCCAATTTTAAACATTCTCACCAGTGGGAATTTCAAAATCATATCTGAGCTTAGAGGAAAACCCTTCGCATTGTAGCATTTTAATTTCCGCAGAAACCCAAAACTGTCTCGGTAAAACTATGATCCCGGTTTCATTAACCGTTGGAATTTCATGAAATTTGGATATGTTGGTCTAAATTCAATTGCGCACAATTACACCGTTGGGATTTTCGATATAACACTTGTGGAGGGAGAAAAAGGAATCGCATAAAGACGGTACAAGTGGAGGTTTCAATCCCTTCTCTGTCTCTCTGACGTTTGGGAATTCTATCAGAGCAGTCGGAGGAATAATTGAAGGAATCTTAGGGAACCGCTAGAGATGTTACTATCGTTGGCTGAAGACACGTGAGTCCGCTTAGAGGTAAGGGATGAGTTTATCGCAATTGGGGGTTAGAATGAACATGTGTAGGGATCCTTAGAGAACTAAATTTGGGTTTATTTTGGGATGTTTATTGAATTATAATTTTCCCTTTATGATTATAAATACAATATTATTGTGTTCTAGGTACCAATTGATGTCCTGATGAGAATTGATTGATAAACTTGAGTGCTCTTGATGTCTTTGTGTTTAACCCATGATTTTGATTAAAATCTTGGTACAATTTGAGTACCACGTTGTGATAAAATCTTTTGTATAAATTGTTATGTTTAGGTTATGAAATGATTATTCAAACTGTGCGTATGTGATAAATTGAACATGTGACGGATGATGAAATACATGCGTATTGAGATGAGATGTATGTATTGAGTTGTGAACTATGAACTGTGCAATCACACAATTGTAAGACCCTTTAAGGGCGACGAGTATTGTGATGAGATCCACTGTGAGAACCTGACGAGTTAAAATAATTTTGAAAACAATTGAGTAAATGTGTGTATTGCATAGTTCATAAGTAAAGTGTATATGATTCATGAGGTGTGATAACATGTTAAGTTGAGATTATACCATGGTGATTAGGATTAAGTGTATGTGATAAATTGAGTATGTATATGATTGAGATATATATGCACATTGAGGTGTTGTGTGCATTGAGTTGTGAACTATGAATTGTACAATCACACGACCATAAGTCCTTTTTAGGGTGACGAGTTAATGCTAAGTCCCTTTTAGGGCGACGAGTTGATGCTAAGTCCCTTTTTGGGCGACGAGTTGATGCTAAGTCCCTTTTTGGGCGATGAGTTAATGTTAAGTCCCTTTAAGGGCGACGAGTTAATGATAAGACCCTTAAAGGGCGACGAGTTAAAATTATTTTGGGAACAATTGAGGAGTCGTGTGTTTTGTACAGTTCATAGATAGAGTCTGTGTGCTAAAATGTTTTCTGGGTTGGACCTGAATCCGGAGGGAGAGGCCCTGACGGACTCTTCGGAGTATAGGCCTTGGGGGTCAGACAGTTTGAGTGCTCCTTTAAGCCTATGTTGATCCCATATGGTTAGAGCATTCTTGCAAAACACTGTGACCCTGACTGGTCTCCCTATGATATTACCTAGTGAGAGTGACTTGACTTACTATTGTGTGGTTTGTCTTGTCATGTACTCCTAGGCGCCCGACGAGGTTTTTCACTGACATGGTAGCACATTGCATATAGGCTTGAATCTTAGCATAACTGTTGCATACGCTTGCTAATTGTTTATTATGAAATTGATGTGCTATTATGTCTTGATTGGAGTGTGTGATTCCTGTGTATTGTGATTGATGATTGAAAGGTGTGATTGATGGATGAAAAGTGTGATTGATGAATGACAATGTGATGAAATAATGTAAGATATGCTAAGTAAATTGTATTTGGCTACTATATGTTGTGTTGTTTCTCTCTAGTAGTTAGAAATGTGATAACTCACTCCCGGTCTGTTGTTTGTGTTTGGATCCTGTGATGATTTTGAACTTTGTATTCGGGAGAACAGATGAATAGGTCGATGACTATGAAGAACCTCATGCTAGAGGACACGTGAACACCACGCTTTGATAGGATGTGACATTAGGATATAGGTTCCATATTAATTGCATGAAACTTAGATGACATTCTTTGAGCCGAGAAGACTTTATTATTTATTTGGACAAGTTTGAATATGATGTAGAAGAAAGTGAATGTGAGCCTTTTACACTCACAACTAGAAAATTATGCAACACAAACAAGAACACCAAATTCAACGACGCCCAAAAAAAATCTTAAAATCATACATTTCTTTTCCAAACAATCGAAAGAAGGGCAACAAAAATTTATCAACATAAATCACCTACTAAGAAAAATAGTATGCCTCACTGTCCAAAAAAATGCCACAACCATTTCCTCGTGCGGATCTACTCTTCACATGAACTCAAGAAATACCTTCGGTACCGGTGCCAACTTTCCGTCGAAGAATATTGATTCCTCTCTTTCTCTCTCCATCTCCTATTTCTTCCCTTGCTTCTGTTTCACTCCACTACGCTCCGAGATGTACCCATCATTATTCCAGGTAATGCATATTTTCTTCGTCATTAAGATTTCAGATTTGCCGCGTTGTTAAGACATGTAACTTGTAAGTGTAAGATATCCTATGCCTTTTGATTAGTTTTAATGATGCTCATTTGGGTTTCTAATCGTGCTATTTAAGATATATTGGGATTGGGACTGAAAAACACTACCCTTATTTTTTTTTCTTTGTTGGAGATGCTTTGTTGTCGTCTACCCTGTCTAAATGCCTTGGCAAATTGGAACTAACAACAACAAGAACCAAAGATTTTCTCATTAGGTGCGATTTGTTGCATAAATCAAACAGTGTAATATTGTACTATTACGAATCATGTCCTACAAACTATTAGCCTCCATTTTTTAAATGATTTTGCATATGGTTTTTCTTGATCTCCCTCTACCTCTAGTGATATGGCGGTTCTCTATTTGATGAATTGGTCCACTCTACTAATGATTAGCTTCTACTGCCCAACCACCTAAGGTGAGATTCTACCTTTTTTTATTTTTCTTGTATCAGGTGCTACCCCAACTCTCTCTTTAAATTCATTCCTAATCCTATCTTGTCTGATATATGGACTCATCCAATGCAACATTCTTATATCTGGTATGCTGAGTTTATTCTCTAGTTACCTTTTTGTTGCTCAATGCTAAGTTCCATACAACATCACAAATTGTAATGCATATAGTATTACAGATTAACTTATAGTATTTTTATGCTTTTCAATTATTGAATACAAGCTCTGGTGTAAACTATAACTAAAATGAGAATAGGAATTGATGAGTAACTATTCACCCGTAATGCAGTATTGGGCAAATGCAATTGCTGGTGAAAATTGGGTAGTTAATTTGTAAGGTGACACACCAAGAACTTGGGTAGCTGTGGTAATGGATCTTCATGGAGGGAGTTTGTCAACAGTTAGCACAGGAGCACAAGCAATTCCAGGACATTCAACACGAGATGATGGTGAGTGTTACTTTCTTGGCAGGTTTTGAACTAATTTTGTTGGTTTAGGACACTGCAAGTTTTTGTACTGCATTGATGGATTTTCTGACAGATGATTATATATATATATATATATATATATATATATATATATATATATATATATATATATATGTGGCAATCATATAATTAATGAATGAATCACTTTTTACTTAACCTAGAGAGCATTTAGAGAATGGAAATGCTTTCTTATTCTTATTGAGTACACAGATTATGCAAGACATCAACATACTCATACACACATATATGTTTCTTTATAGACTTAGGTTCTGTATGAATACAAGTTAGAAGAGCTTTTGGGAGCTTTTCTACTGGAAATATAGAGCTTTTTCTAGTAGAGAGAAGCTCTCAATAGCTCTTCTAGCTTTATATCCAAACAAGCTCTAGTGGAGACTATTTCCTAGGCTAATGCAACTTCGCATGCACAAATACCCATGAACAATAAATAGATTTTATCATGTGATTGCATGAATCTTCTATTTCCTAAGTACATTAAGTATGATTGTTTCCAACATATTTGACTAACATTGTTTCAAACATATAGTTGTAGATGTCACAGAATGATTTTTTTTTATTTATTTACTTCTAAGTAGTCTATTAGCAATTTATTTCAGTACTTGAAATAAATTTCACATTTATTGTTTTTCTGCACATGCTACAACCTAACTTATCTTTTTTATTGTCACATTAAGGTGACCTAATAAGTAATACATAAGGAATCGGGCAATCTATTTTTGTTGTATGTCATGCATTTTATACATTTTCTCTTGTTGAAACTTGACTTTCTATAAGAAAAAAAAAAACTTGTTATGATGTTGAAGCCTTAGACTAGGAAGTAAGTCAGAATTCTCCAACACATTGAAATTTAATTACATGTTTTTTCTTTAGACATGTGTCTTTGTATTGAAGTCTTTTATTTCCTTTGTTTACCCTTTTCTTTTCATAATGATACTTGTACTGAGTGCCACTGTGGTGGTTGTTCAGTGTTCTATCAGTTTACACAACAGAACCTTCCAGCATGTAAACCTGTGCTTACACCTGCAGTAGTTAGTTCTTTGACATACTTGAATATTTCATGACAATTGACACCTTATTCTATCAAATGCATGCATTAAATCTCAATCAATTTCTATGCAGGTCATTGCTACATTGCTATTGATGGGTTTCATTTTCATTCCTGTAGGACTTGTTGCACTTCGTGCCTGAAATAGTGTATAAATAATTTCTACTTTGTTGATATTATTCACTGAATCTTTTTCCTTTCTCCCTTCTAAATCCCCATGCTTTCTACAATATTTATTTGACCTATGAATTTGTAGGTTTTTGAAATTGTGGATAGGTATCACATTGACTGTGTACCTGAAGAATTTAGAAGTAATAAGGTCACATATATTAAAGATGACTAAATCTCAAAAAATTGTTCACGATTCTTAAAGGTGATAGTTCAATTTTAGATTAATTACATCATTTATTGATTGTTGCTTCAGTACTCAGTAATTTTCAATTAAATAGATCAGTGGCACTTAATTCCTTAATCTTCCATTTGAATGATTGGTTGGCTTCCCCTTAAACATCTTTGAATGTTGCCTCAGGATTCACAAACCCCTTCAGTAACATACCCTTATACTTTCTAAAGTGGCATAGTGTGATCTTGTATGCCCTGTTTGGCAACATGGAAATAGGGTGGGGAGAGTGGAAATACGGGGAGTGGAAATAATGTTGGATGTTTGTTGAATGGAAATAGAGTGGAAATGGGGTGGGTCCACTAGTATTTTTCCACACTATTTCTCACCTATTTCCATTCATCTCTTTATTTGTTTCCTTATTTCTTCTGTATTTCTCTTCAGCCAAACACTTTTAATTTCCACTTTATTTCTCACCTATTTCCATTCACCTTTTCTATTTCAATCTACTTTATTTCCTTCCTCTCTACCAAATGGACCCTTAGAGTGGTGAAAAGCTTGTCTACTTAAAATGGAGCTAGTTATCTATTATCCATGTGCATCTTGTTAGTACAGTCTGTGAAGAATCTTCCACCTTCAAGAGAATATTATATGTGCTGATGTTGATATTATGAACCATGAAAATCATGTCTGGTAGTAGATGGTGATGGGTTTTGGCATTGTTCAAAAGGACATGGCATTATATGATATTTTCTTTCATGCTGTTCTGCCGTTACTTCACTATCATAACATTCTTTGCATGCTTTGTCATCCCTCATTTAGTTATAATAAATAATTTTGGAATTAAAATGCTAATATCTTGCCAAAAGAATTACTGATAACGTTGATCTTTTTACTGTCTCTTGATTATGTTTACAATTTTTTTAGGTACTTAAGCCAATGAAAGCACCAATTTATATCTATTATCAACTTGATAACTATTACCAAAACCACCAACGGTAAGGATTTTTTATATTGTTCTTTTCAAATACAATGATGAAGTCCTTAGAATAAGTATTACTCCCTCCGGATCAATTTTAAGAAAGAAAAAAAGAAAACCTTTTATGACTCATAAGTAAATTTTAACTACTTTCACCCTATTTAATGATACTATCTCAAAAATACCCTTCAATTAATTGAGATTCTATTTCCAATAACTCTTTTTGTCCTTGATATCAGGTTCCATTGAAGGGTACTTTAGGAAAAATGTTTATTTCTTAAATGTAATTAGTGGAATTAAATGATATTTACTAACTTAATTAGCATAAAAGTTAGTTAATTTTGTTTATATTTAGGTCCGGAGTAGTATACTTCAAGGACACAAAATCATTGCTTTTCTTAAGCTTTTATCTATTTATACTTTCTCTTTCATATTTATCGCTGTTTATTTATTTGTTTGTGTTTTGGTCAATACACTAGCCGTTTTTATATAATGTACTGGTCCTCATTGTTGGAAATAATTTATTGAGTAATGAGTATATTCAATTGAGCAAACCTGAACGTATGCCCTGTTATGAACCAAGTTGGTTTTCTTGCTTTCATCAAATCTATTTGCTCTTTAACACTTTTCTTAGGTTGTATTTGAACTTATTGACATTTCTCCAAAGCAATTCTGTATTTATCCCCTCAACCTCAAGTTTGATTTTCTATCCCTACTAATTATTGAGAAAAATTCATAATTATGCCTTCTGCGAATAGCCACCTTCAACTTTTACTTTGTCTCAATTAGTCCATGAACTCCCACTAATATTGTAGTAGGGCCTTCCCTGTGAATGTACTAAATCTAAAGCATTGATTCATTTCCTCCCCGAAAGATTTATATTATATTTTCTTTATTTTTTCCAACTTCTTAAATGAAAAAATAGTAAAAAAAGGCCGAACATAACATGTTTTATGTTCTGAAAACAAAAACAGCATGATCCAAGCAACATTACAAACTTAGCTTGTTGATTTCATGATTGAGAGACCAATTTTTATCCCTTTGAAAGTCAGAAGAATCCAGTGATTCTATTTGGCTGCTCAATTTTCTTGTATGGCATCAGGAAAATCATAGCCCACAGCATAATAGATTGACAAATTTAGGAAATCCTAGAAATTCTTTAAATACTTAAATTCAGAGGGAAATGATGGTTGAGCCGTTTAAAGAGGAGGAGATAAGGTGTGCAGTGTGGGTCATGAATCATTGCTAAATTACTAGCTAACTTACTAGCTAACTGGCTAACTGGCTTAGCAAGGTCATGAATCATCTCATTGATGAAAGGCAGACAACCTTTGTGAAGGATAGACAGTTGCTCCATGGTGTTTTGGTTGCTAATGAGGTACTTGAGGAGGCTAGGAGGTCTAAGAGGTCCTGCTTGGTGTTTAAAGTGGATTTCGAAAAAGCCTATGATTTAGTGTCTTGGCAATTCCTTTTTCATATGATGAGAAGAATGAGGTTCCATGACAGATGGATTGGATGGATTAAGGGGTGCCTCACATCAGCCTCTATATCTATTCTAGTGAATGGAAGCTCAACCTCTGAATTTAAGCCTCAAAGAGGTTTGAGACAAGGGGATCCTTTGGCCCCTCTATTGTTTGACTTGGTTGTTGAAGGCTTGACAGGAATGATGAGGGAAGCAACAATAAAAGATTGCTTCCAAAGCTTCTTGGTGGGGAAGAACAAGGTTCCAGTGAATATCCTCCAATTTGCTGACGACACCATTTTTTTTGGGGAAGCTTCAATGGATAATGTTAAAGCTGTGAAGGCCATTCTTAGAAGCTATGAGATGGTTTCTGGCCTGAGAATCAATTTTGCCAAGAGCCAATTTGGAGCAATTGGGCAATCTGAGGAGTGGTGTTGTATTGCTGCTGATTTCTTAAACTGTGCCATGCTTCATTTTCCTTTATGTTACCTAGGGCTGCCAATAGGTATCAATCCGAGAAGGAAGGTGGTGTGGGAGCCTATAATTAGGAAATTCGAGGCTAGGTTGAACAAATGGAACCAAAGAAGTATCTCTATGGCTGGCAGAATCACCCTAATTAATGTTGTCTTAACAACATTGCCCTTGTTCTATCAGTCTTCTTTCAGGGCCCCCTCAGCAGTGATTAATAGACTAACTGCCATTCAAAGAAACTTTCTTTGGGGTGGCAACTTAGAAGGGAAGAAGATTGCTTGGGTAGCTTGGAGTCAAGTGTGTGCATCTAGAGAAAGTGGAGGATTGAGAATTAAAGACATCAAGGCCCTCAATAATGCTCTTCTAATTAAATGGAAATGGTTGATGTGTCAGCAAATTGATCAACTCTGGAGCCGAATTCTGATTTTGAAGTACAGAGGCTGGAGAGGCTTGGAAGAGGGGCCACCAAAGCCACATTTCTCTCACTGGTGGAATGACTTGAGATCCATTAATCAACATCAGAGTGTGGCTGAGGTTTCTAAGCAGTTTATTTGGAAGTTGGGAAGAGGAGATCAAATTTTGTTCTGGGAGGACTCTTGGGTTCATGATGGGATAACTCTTAAAGAAAAATATCCAGAATTATATCGACTTTCCTTTCAAAGACTTCAGACAGTAGCATATTTGGGTTCTTTCTGTGAATCTGGGTGGGAATGGAAGTTCTCTTGGAGGCGAAATTTGTTTGATAATGAGTTGGGGATAGCTTCAGCCTTTATTGATCATACTGCTGCTATCAACCTAAATGCTAGGTTTTAGGATACTTGGGAGTGGGGAGCTGCATCTAACGGGATCTTCTCTACCAAATCTGCTTATCTTTGCATTCGAGCTGAGCAGTCTTCTGAAGATCAATGCCTAGGTTTCTGCCAGCTTTGGGACATTAAAATTCCTCCTAGAGCTTTATCTTTTGCCTGGAGATTACTTTGGGATAGGCTTCCCTCTAAGGAGAACTTATCTAGGAGACAAGTTGAGATTAACAATGACCTGTGTCCCTTCTGTCAAAGCAAATCTGAATCTGCCTCTCATCTGTTTTTCACTTGTCAAAAAGTTATGCCTCTGTGGTGGGAATTCAACTCCTAGGTTAGGGAGGAAAAAGTTCTTCATTGTAGGCCAATGGATAATTTCCTCCAGCACTCCTCCATAGCAGGCTCGAAGGTTACCAATACAAGAAGGAAAATATGGTGGATAGCAGCTACAAGGTCAATATGGAAGCTCCAGAATGATATGATCTTTCAGAATCAGCCTTTTCACATCTCTAAGTTGGTGGATAACACAAATTTTCTCACTTGGTCCTGGCTGAGGGGGTGGGAAAAGGACTTTAATGTTCCTTTCCATCAATGGTCCTCAGCTATGTCTATAACTATTAATTAGAGTGTGGTCTGTAGGGTCAGGCTCCTGTTGGCTTCTTGTAGGGCAATTGTATTTCTGGTTTTTGTTATATGTTTCAGGAGATCTTCTCTCCTGTGCTATCGTGTAGTACCTCTGGTACTAATTATTGCTTAATATATATATATATATATATATATATTAATTTTGTAGTTAAAAAAAAATCCACTATGGAAGTAAGTGGCAACTTACTGCTTTTTTGTAACAATTAAAACAATCCCTTAAAACTTTTCCATCCAGAGCATAAAAAATACACTATATTCATCAACCCCAAAAGTGAAAGTCAATGTGAACAACTACCATTCCATTAATAAAGTGTCTGCCTTTCCTTAATCTTTTTCTTTCAAAATTGATTGACATGAATTGGTTCCTAAATGGTTGAATAACTGTATATGTCTTGTACAACAAGATCAGCCATACAGTTGTGGGGCCTGTTGAAGTTCAGCATCTGATTGAACATAGTACCAGTAACTGGATGATACTTCTTTATAATATGGGTTTTGTTCATGTTTCTAATCAAAACTTGGATTTTGATGTTCTTGTTTTCAAGAAGACATATATGTTTTGCTCTGGCTATTTTTTGTTTTTATTTTTTAAATTAAGAAATGCTAAAGTTAATATGTTTTTCTTTTGAAAAATAAAATATGAATCAATGGTTGAAATTTAGTAAGAATCAATGGTTTAGATTTTTTACAATCAATGGTCAACACTTTTTCGATGTTAGTTAACTCTCACTTAATGAAAGGACCTTTGTAACATTAACTGGAGTTTAAGGATTGATTGGGCTGAAGTAAAAAGTTGAAGATGCCTACTTGCAAAAGTCACAAAATTTAAGGTGTTTTTTACACTGTTTTCTTGGTTATTAATTATTTGAACAGGTCATCCCTCCCATTGCTAAAATTTTAAAATTATTGTTGTGTATATCGATGATTTGTCTTTGAATTTAATGTATTGTACTCTAGGCAGATGAATTTGAGGTCCAGTATAGGTCTCTTAAATTAGAGTCTATACAGTAAAATGTTTTTCTTTATTGGTGCTTCATTCCTTTCCACCAAAATCATGAATATTGCCTGATTTACTTTCAACTATGATTTTATTTCTCCATTGTTTATTCAAATCTTCAAAATTTGTTCGGGTATGCCAAAAGTAGAAGTAACCTGCACCTCTAACATGGACTTGGATGCAATGACACCAGTTCTTGTAAACCTTTAGAGTCCTCACACGATCTCCCAATTGAACCTTGTGGGTTGATGGCATAGAGTCTGTTCAATGATACATATACGTTCAGTCGCAAGTCATCAGATTTGAAGGTCAATAGGAAGAATATTGCGTGGAAGAGTGATCGTGATCACAAATTTTGGAAAGCATGTTTACCCATTTAATTTTCAGAATGGGACTTTAATTGGGGGTGGAAAGCTGGATCCAAGTATTCCTATATGTTTGAAGCTTTTGAATTGCATATCAAGAACTATTGTCATCCTTTCTTCCTGTGATCAATTTCCTTATTTGGATTTGAAATATCTTTTAGTGACCTACATTGCAATGCCTTCGCCTTTTATTCATCTATTTGACATCCAATATTTAACAAGATTGCTGACATGGCAGTGCAGTAGACTGCCATGAACATTTCTATTAAATATTGAATGTCAAGTTAATAGATAGATCAAAATGGCATAATAAAAATAATGGAGGGACTAAATTCTAGAGAAAAAAAATAAGGGGACCAAGGGAGACCAAAAGTGCAATTAAACCTAAAAATTATTTATTACCGATAGTTTAAAGATAAAAAGGGTCATTATTATCATGCATTGTGCTGCTAATTTTCACTTTTGGGGCTTAAAATCAGGTTTACCGCCAAATGATGTATATGTATCTACAAGTGGATTATCAATAATGCTCCAAATCTTATCTCAAATATGGGTTGGTTACACGGATTAGTCAATGCCATAGGATTTATCAAAGATCGAAATTTCAATAAAAATCTTTGAGTAAGATATTTTTTTGATAGTCTCTCTGAATATTTTCTTATTTCTTCTACTCATTTCATTGGATTTTCATCCATTTGATCCATTTTTCTTAATGAAGCTTTCAGCCTTTGGTTTAAATCTTATGTTAGATATCACAATCAAACTCCATGTTACTTGTAAGATGGATCCATGAAGCTTAAACTATGCAACTTGTATAATGTGATCCACATTTTTCACCTCTAAAAGTAAAATTAGCAATATTGAAGGGTGGTTTAATGCACTAAGAGCTCGTCACGGTTGTTGTTCAGGGATGGATAAATTTAAAACTGCCTTACCACCATAAGTGGAGAGGTTGTTTCTGCAATTAGAATCAGTGACCAGTAGGGCAAATGACAACAACCTGAACCTCAACCATCACCCTTGGATTATTGGTTAATGTGTGAATAAAGGACTAATGATTTAGCCTTTACATTGAAATAATATGTATTTCATATCATTAAGATTTGTAATAAATATATAAATACTTTTAAACATATAAAATTATATTATAATTAAAATTTGTCATAAATATCTCTTCAGCATATATAAATTATGTTTTAAATTTATAATGAATAATTTATATTATGATATAATGTTATTTTAATTACAAGTATTTTTTATAAAATATTAAAGTTTATGTTAGAACTCAAGATATTAAAAGTTATATATTATAAAAGGTAAGTAAGACATTCAAATATTGGATTTTTAATTTATTAATTAATTGTTCTAATAAGTTCACAAGCAACCGTTTACACCACCTTCAAAATCTTATACTTATTTTATAATTGTCATCTTATTCAGAACCTCAACAACATGATTTTGTTAAATGCAATTAAAGGTAAGAGATAATTTACATCTCTATTGTTGAAATAATAATTAGCAGAAATCAATTTATTTCATTACTTTTTTAATTTATTAGATGATTGCTTTTACTTTCGGGAGTTTATTAAGGTATCCTTGCTTCTGAATGTTTCGCAGCCTTTTCACCTTTGAAACTTGACGGCTTCTGGTGTGCGATAGTTAAACTGGTCCTGGATCGTGTGAAAAAAATTTCAGTCGTTGGATATAAGCTTATACAAATGAAAGGCACGGATTGAATGTGATAAATTGGTCTCAACCGTTTTTATAAAATTTTCAGTTGCAGAAAGGTATCACAGCGCCAACCATGGCCACCACTTGATGCCCCTATTCGTCCTTTAAAGGAAAATTAATGGTGGTTTAGGCTTGAAAAGGAAGCTCCCTCAAAAACATTCGTGTAGCAGTCTATGCATGCTTGAAAAAGATCTCGTTAAACTCAGATTTGCAAGATGAGCGCAATTTGGTTTTTTCATGAAATTCATCAAAATCCTTTAACAATTGTTGATGGTTGAATTTTTTAGATTCTTAAAATTTACCTGATTCAATTGGAAATTGTTTAATTTTAGTTCCCATAACTAAAATTGAACGTTAACGGTTAGTGTAAAACCTTAATTGTCACGTGTTCACATATAATTGGTTGTTTAAGAGGTATATGCAATTTATCCTCATAAGGAATTATCTAACTAACAGTTACTGATGAAAAACAATTACTCCAACCTAGACTTGTAGACTTCATCCTTGGACTCGAAAACCTTCTCATTACCCCCAAATCCTATCCTTCACATTACCAAAAATCCTAATTCCCTAATTACAACACGAACCCAAACTAAGCAACTTCCTTGTTGTGTTTGCCAAAGTCGCACGTTTCCCTAATTACAACACGTTCCCATGGCAAGCAGTGCATCATCGTACAACTTTGAGTCCCAAAGTCGCATGTTGTGTTTGTGTAACGTAGAGGCTTTAGTAGTGACATCGTGGACTGAGGATAATCCAGAGAAGGGTTTTTATGGTTGTGGTCTATACAGGGTAAGCAATAGTCTTTAGTGTTGGTTCTGTTTTGGTTTGTGTGTTGATTTTTGTGTTTATTTTGCCCATGTAGGTTACAAGTAAAAAATGGTGTCAATTTTTTTAGTGGCATAATCCAGTTGTCAATAGTGGTGAGAAGAGGATCATTGTAGCATTGATGAAGAAGGTAGAAAAAAAGGTTTGCAAACCCAGATAAGTGAAATGAAGATGAAGGGAAAAATTTTAGGGATTTGATTGGTTTTGTCTTAGATCACTGTTTGCTTGTTGGTGTTTTTATTATGTAGCAGAGGAATGTGATGTAATGGTGGTAATAGTAGTCCATTGCATTTGTGGTTTGGGTTTAGGATGAAATTAAGGTTTATGAGTTGTATTATGTGGTCTTTGATCAAATTAGTTATGGTGTTTTTGTATTATGCTGCCATCAGTTTTAGTGTGCAAATTGTATGTAATTAGTGAATGGTTATGCTAATCAAAGAAGAGTTTATTGTTGTTCAGCTTTGGTATTCATTTGGTGTTCGTTTGGTTATCATTTTGGGAAAATGAAGGTGGTTTAATGTGGTAGTAGTTGGAAACAAAATTTGTGTGTTGTGGTGTGGTGTCTGAAAAAATTTTGTGTTGCCTTTTATGTCTGAAAAAATGTTGTGGAGAATGTACAGTAATTGAACCATCATGTCATATGTTTGAAAATAGAAGTTAATCAGTCATAATGCATACCACCATGTCATATGTTTGAAAAGTGGCTCTAGCTAGCAGATGAAGATCTACTATAAAAGTTGGAACTTCTGTACCTAATTGGTTTATATGTTCATTATCAGAACCATGTTTAGAACTTAGCAAACCACATATCGTTTGTGTAAAATGTAAAATGCATTCTCGACAAATTAGCAAATATTGATTTACATGATTTTCAAGGTGCATCGTGTATGTTGAGCATAAGTGAAAAAATAAAGCAAGATTGATTATTTTTCAAGATTTTCTTTATGTCAATTATACCGAGTTGGTCCCTCAATATGGCATGATATGTTTTATAGCTAATCAAATAAAGTATAATATGAACTTAATATATTTGTTTATGTATAAGAATGGCTTTTGTAAAAGTGTGTACCCAAACACCATCCTTATACATTGCAAAAATATAATTACATAAGAGTGCATTACATAGCCTCATAAAACACTACATCCAAAAAATAACAGGGTTTATCTTATCCAGATCCTTCCAAGCATTTGCATCATATACCTTAATTTGGTTCATAGCCTTTCCCCAATCAAGGACAGTAGTTGCTCTAGCTGTCATCCACATCAATTCTCTCATATGTGCTCGGAGATACTTCTTTCTCCAATTCCCATATAAATGTTTCACACAACCTATGTTCAACATTATGTCCAAGCTCCTTAATTACCGCAACCAACCCCTACAAATACAAGTGCAAAAATAAATAAAAAATACATCTAAAGTCTATAAAAAAATTATGCATGGTGCAAGCCAACTAACGCACGTTAAAAGTCATCTTAAAACTTAGATTAGGTGAAACTTGAAAGTTTTTCAAGATAATGTAATAGTATATGACACTGAAGTTTGCAAGTTATTCTTAATGAGTTGTCAATTTTAAACTGTTTATTTTAGGGCTAAGATTATCTTTGGATTAAATGTTTTTGCTGGAAAATCAATAGAAGGTGCTTCTGCAATAGGACCCTGGAACTCCACCAAATAGAACTTGAATCATTGTTAAAACACCTAATAATCAATTACATACATAATATGTAATTAATTAACTTTTGACGTAATTGTAGTTTTTATCTTCAATCTTTTAATTTTTGGTGAATTTTATCTCCAACAAATTAATTTGACATATTTTATTCCACACTATATAAGAAACTTACTAATTTTACCTTAACATTTGTACATTAATAAGAATAAAAGTTGGGGTAAAATTTGCTAAAAAAAAAGTTAAGGGTGAAATTCACCAAAAAGTAAAAAACTTGGTTGCAAAATTAGTCCCAAAAAAATGCTAAAATATGTTTGTGATCCGTAATAAAATTTCCTCTGCTTTTGTTTCCTAATGTTTGAAAAGTATTGTTTGAGCCATGCTGTTATGATTTGTGGTGGTTTTAAAACTGTCAATATTCATTTTGAATTGCAAATTATAATTTCTAACCATTAGAAACTGCGAGAAACAATTGATATAGATATGCATCATATGGAATTCTAGATATGGAATTCTAAAGAAACAATGCATCATATTAAACAAAAGAAAAAAAATCTAGATATGGAATTCTAAAGAAATCTCTTATAGCTTCATTCCCCTAGTTATAACCACCTTCACCTAACCCAACCTCCACCTTCGTGCTACCGTCATAGCCACCAATGCTTAGATCTACAACCTAACACCAAACAAAACCCCACCAACGCAATTCATATATAACTAAGAAACACTTTAAAACTCGTAATTCCAATCTTGACAGTTTTCAAATTAGAAATGCAAAATCCACTAACACACATTAACCTCGAAATAATCACACTCTCGGAGCAAAATATAAAATTAATAGGGGAGAATTAGAAAATAAAATTGAGAAAAGGAAAGCAAACCTAGAGCGAAGGAATGAGATTTCTTGGAAAAAGTGAGAAAAGAGGAAGGGAAGGTAGGAGAGTGGGGCTTCTTGTTTGCAGAGAATGACTAAGACGATGTCGTAGCAACTTTCTTTGCGGCCAAAGGTTGTTCCAACGTCATGTACTTCCTTGTCACTCGTGCTTTTGCTTCGTCAATTTCAGCTGTCACGACATTGTGGATGCCATCAAGTGAGGGTACAGTATTTGGGACCCATCCGCGTTTGGCAAGAGCCTATTGGTCATAGATGATGTGGTCAATGGTAGTTGGTGGTACTGGTGGAAGAAAGACTTGAGTTGGTTATCATTAGGTTCCACTTGTTTCTAACCGTTTCTAATCACAAGAAATTGTAATTTGCAATTTTAAATCAATACTAGTTGTTTTAAAACCATCACAAATCATATCTTTAAAAAGTTAACAACCATGTCATCAGTTAACGGAAAAATCCTAACGACAGGGATCAAAAACAAAAATTTTCAAAGATCAAGAAGTAAAAGTGAAGAAAAAAAATTATCAGAAATCATAAACAAAAATTGAATATATCAAATATCATTAACATATTTTAACAATAAAAAAGAGTATAAAGTGCAATGCAATATTGTTAGGGTAAAATTCACAATTTTTAAAAAAAATTAAGAGATATAATGCATAAAATCAATTTTTTTAGTGTAAAATTCACTAAAAATTAAAAAGTTGAGGTAAAAATTATAATTAAGATCTAAGCCTTAATTTTTTACATGGGGTATATTAAAGTCATGAAACATAAGTCATGTGGTAGGTGTTAAGTTGATTTGGGTAAACCAATAGTTCCCGAAATATTGACAATAGTAATGCAAACTCTAATCAAACAGGGATTGAGATTTTGACAAAAGAGGACAAGACAACTTCTATCATGGGAAACTTAGTTTCATTTCCTAAGTTCGAAAACTTTTGGTTACCATTGGATGGATGAGCTTTTAATATGATGACCATTAGAAGAGTTTGTTTGCAGATGAGTTAGGCGTTAATGATGATGGTTAAGGGGAAAACATCTTTTTATTATTTTCCATGTGTATCCAAACTAAAACAAGTGTCATCTTGATGTGTTGATAGGGGACTAACGAGAAGACTTCAAACTTTTCTTTTATATTAGGAATATTGTGTAATTTTTATAATTTGGGCCTTTGTTTGGGCTTTTATTTGTTTTTTTAACTATGTTGTTTAGTTGGACCTTCAGTGGGCCTTTCTGAAATAGGCCTTACTAGGGTTTTAGTTGAACAATATAAGTAGGGTCGTAAGACATATTTTGTAAGCAGTTTTGGATGAACTGAAAAGTTAGCTTTTGTTAATTGTGAGAGAATTGATTTCTCTTGGTTCTTGTGTAGAACCCTAAATTCTTATCAAAGAATTCTTATTTTATTTGACAAATTCTCCTCAACTTATCAATCCTTAGGGATTGTGGCGTTGTTCTTTTCCATTTCTCATCTAATATGCTATTGCTTTTCATCTTTACAATTTTCTTGAATTTTTTACCTATTAGGATGCTGAATTTGTGATTCATGATTTAGGGTTTTCATCATGTGTGGTCCACATGGATGAGCACAATGTTGTGTTGGATTTAGGGTTAGTAAAGGTGGGTTGGTGAAATCGGTGGGTTTGTGTTTGTTTTTTTATGGCTTTCATGGTTGTGGTTATCATTTGTGTTTGTTGTTTTTGGTTTGGGTCCTTTGTGTTGTGAATTTGAATATCGGAGGTATCTGTTGAGTCCGTGGGAAGAGTAGATCTACACAAGAAAATTGTTGTGGTGTTTTTTTTTTGGACCGTGAAGCATGTACTCTGCTTTCATGTAAGTGATTTATGTTAATATTTTTTTGCCCTTTTTTTGGTTGTTTGGGAAAAGTGTATGATTTTAAGATTCTGCTTAGGGCTTATGTCTCTGAATTTGGTATTATTGTTTGGTTTGCATAATTTTCCAGCTATGAGTGTATTTCTACAAGCCAAATTATATTAGTTATTCAAGAGGCAACTGTAACTTTAACATTAATATCAGCATGCCTTAAAAGTGTATCAATAATTAATGCTTTCAAAGATGATGAGAGAGCATTTTGTAAAGGTTCGGTGGGTGATTGTTCAATCGTTCATACTCTTAAACCGTTGTAATTCCGACACAAAAAAGAAGAAAAAAAGTAAGATAAATGAATGTGCTTAATATTTTGGTCATTTATAAAGTTAAGAGTATGTCTAAAGACTTTCATAAATTTTATTAAAATTAATTGTTAAGAATGTAGCAAATAAGTGATATATATATATATATATATATATATATATATATATATATATATATATATATATATATATAAAGTTTTCATGTAATTGTTTGTTTTTCTCCTGTTATTCTTTATAAATTATTTTTCTTTTTACCTAACGCATAATTACTCATATTAGACATATAGTTTGAGGTTTTTCTCACTTATTTGTTACATTCATAATTTTTCTTGAGTTGTTGATGTTGTATATATGTTTTTTTGGGTAATTTTAACAATTAGTTCAAATATATGAAAATCATTGTTAAAATTTCTTTATCAATTAATCACCTTTTATTAGTTCTACAAGGGTTAGAAGTAATTTTAAGCTCAACAATGTCTACTAAAGGTTATGAAAGTCTCAAGACATACTTTTAACTTTATGAATGACCAAAAATATAAATCACATTTCTTGATCTTACTTTTTTTTGTGTGTGTGTTGGAATTGTAGTGGGTTAAGAGTCTTCTATCAATGGTTGAACAATCACCCGACAAATCTATGCAAAATGCTTTCTTAGCATCATTGAAAGCATCAACTATTGATACACTTTTAAGGCATGTTGATGTTGATGTCAAAGTTACCGTTGCTTCTTGCATAATTGACCTAATTTGGCTTGTAGAAATACACTCACAACTAGAAAATTATGCAACACAAACAAGAACACCAAATTCAACGACGCCCAAACAAAATCTTAAAATCATACATTTCTTTTCCAAACAATCGAAAGAAGGGCAACAAAAATTTATCAACATAAATCACCTACTAAGAAAAATAGTATGCCTCACTGTCCAAAAAAATGCCACAACCATTTCCTCGTGCGGATCTACTCTTCACATGAACTCAAGAAATACCTTCGGTACCGGCGCCAACTTTCCGTCGAAGAATATTCATTCCTCTCTTTCTCTCTCCATCTCCTATTTCTTCCCTTGCTTCTGTTTCACTCCACTACGCTCTGAGATGTACCCATCATTATTCCAGGTAATGCATATTTTCTTCGTCATTAAGATTTCAGATTTGCCGCGTTGTTAAGACATGTAACTTGTAAGTGTAAGATATCCTATGCCTTTTGATTAGTTTTAATGATGCTCATTTGGGTTTCTAATCGTGCTATTTAAGATATATTGGGATTGGGACTGAAAAACACTACCCTTATTTTTTTTTCTTTGTTGGAGATGCTTTGTTGTCGTCTACCCTGTCTAAATGCCGTGGCAAATTGGAACTAACAACAACAAGAACCAAAGATTTTCTCATTAGGTGCGATTTGTTGCATAAATCAAACAGTGTAATATTGTACTATTACGAATCATGTCCTACAAACTATTAGCCTCCATTTTTTTAAATGATTTTGCATATGGTTTTTCTTGATCTCCCTCTACCTCTAGTGATATTGCCGTTCTCTATTTGATGAATTGGTCCACTCTACTAATGATTAGCTTCTACTGCCCAACCACCTAAGGTGACATTCTACCTTTTTTATTTTTCTTGTATCAGGTGCTACCCCAACTCTCTCTTTAAATTCATTCCTAATCCTATCTTGTCTGATATATGGACTCATCCAATGCAACATTCTCATATCTGTTATGCTGAGTTTATTCTCTTGTTACCTTTTTGTTGCTCAATGCTTAGTTCCATACAACATCACGAATTGTAATGCAGATAGTATTACAGATTAACTTATAGTATTTTTCTGCTTTTCAATTATTGAATACAAGCTCTGGTGTAAACTATAACTAAAATGAGAATAGGAATTGATGAGTAACTATTCACCCGTAATGCAGTATTGGGCAAATGCAACTGCTGGTGAAAATTGGGTAGTTAATTTGTAAGGAGACACACCAAGAACTTGGGTAGCTGTGGTAATGGATCTTCATGGAGGGAGTTTGCCAACAGTTAGCACAGGAGCACAAGCAATTCTAGGACATTCAACACGAGATGATGGTGAGTGTTACTTTCTTGGCAGGTTTTGAACTAATTTTGTTGGTTTAGGACACTGCAAGTTTTGGTACTGCATTGATGGATTTTCTGACAGATGATTTTATATATATATATATATATATATATATATATATATGTGTGTGTGTGTGTGTGTGTGTGTGTGTGTGTGTGTGTGTGTGTGTGTGTGTGTGTGTGTGTGTGTGTGTGTGTGTGTGTGTGTGTGTGTGTGTGTGTGTGGCAATCATATACTTTGTTGATATTATTCACTGAATCTTTTTCCTTTCTCCCTTCTAAATCCCCATGCTTTCTACAATATTTATTTGACCTATGAATTTGTAGGTTTTTGAAATTGTGGATAGGTATGACATTGACTGTGTACCTGAAGAATTTAGAAGTAATAAGGTCACATATATTAAAGATGACTAAATCTCAAAAAACTGTTCACGATTCTTAAAGGTGATAGTTCAATTTTAGATTAATTACATCATTTATTGATTGTTGCTTCAGTACTCAGTAATTTTCAATTAAATAGATCAGTGGCACTTAATTCCTTAATCTTCCATTTGAATGATTGGTTGGCTTCCCCTTAAACATCTTTGAATGTTGCCTCAGGATTCACAAACCCCTTCAGTAACATACCCTTATACTTTCTAAAGTGGCATAGTGTGATCTTGTATGCCCTGTTTGGCAACATGGAAATAGGGTGGGGAGAGTGGAAATACGGGGAGTGGAAATAATGTTGGTTGTTTGTTGAATGGAAATAGAGTGGAAATGGGGTGGGTCCACTAGTATTTTTCCACACTATTTCTCACCTATTTCCATTCATCTCTTTATTTGTTTCCTTATTTCTTCTGTATTTCTCTTCAGCCAAACACTTTTAATTTCCACTTTATTTCTCACCTATTTCCATTCACCTTTTCTATTTCAATCTACTATATTTCCTTCCTCTCTACCAAATGGACCCTTAGAGTGGTGAAAAGCTTGTCTACTTAAAATGGAGCTAGTTATCTGTTATCCATGTGCATCTTGTTAGTACAGTCTGTGAAGAATCTTCCACCCTTCAAGAGAATATTATATGTGCTGATGTTGATATTATGAACCATGAAAATCATGTCTGGTAGTAGATGGTGATGGGTTTTGGCATTGTTCAAAAGGACATGGCATTATATGATATTTTCTTTCATGTTGTTCTGATGTTACTTCACTATCATAACATTCTTTGCATGCTTTGTCATCCCTCATTTAGTTATTATAAATAATTTTGGAATTAAAATGCTAATATCTTGCCAAAAGAATTACTGATAACGTTGATCTTTTTACTGTCTCTTGATTATGTTTACAATTTTTTAGGTACTTAAGCCAATGAAAGCACCAATTTATATCTATTATCAACTTGATAACTATTACCAAAACCACCAACGGTAAGGATTTTTTATATTGTTCTTTTCAAATACAATGATGAAGTCCTTAGAATAAGTATTACTCCCTCCGGATCAATTTTAAGAAAGAAAAAAAGAAAACCTTTTATGACTCATAAGTAAATTTTAACTACTTTCACCCTATTTAATGATACTATCTCAAAAATACCCTTCAATTAATTGAGATTCTATTTCCAATAACTCTTTTTGTCCTTGATATCAGGTTCCATTGAAGGGTACTTTAGGAAAAAAGTTTATTTCTTAAATGTAATTAGTGGAATTAAATGATATTTACTAACTTAATTAGCATAAAAGTTAGTTAATTTTGTTTATATTTAGGTCCGGAGTAGTATTTGTCAAGGACACAAAATCATCGCTTTTCTTAAGCTTTTATCTATTTATACTTTCTCTTTCATATTTATCGCTGTTTATTTATTTGTTTGTGTTTTGGTCAATACACTAGCCGTTTTTATATCATGTACTGGTCCTCATTGTTGGAAATAATTTATTGAGTAATGAGTATATTCAATTGAGCAAACCTGAACGTATGCCCTATTATGAACCAAGTTGGTTTTCTTGCTTTCATCAAATCTATTTGCTCTTTAACACTTTTCTTAGGTTGTATTTGAACTTATTGACATTTCTCCAAAGCAATTCTGTATTTATCCCCTCAACCTCAAGTTTGATTTTCTATCCCTACTAATTATTGAGAAAAATTCATAATTATGCCTTCTGCGAATAGCCACCTTCAACTTTTACTTTGTCTCAATTAGTCCATGAACTCCCACTAATATTGCAGTAGGGCCTTCCCTGTGAATGTACTAAATCTAAAGCATTGATTCATTTCCTCCCCGAAAGATTTATATTATATTTTCTTTATTTTTTCCAACTTCTTAAATGAAAAAATAGTAAAAAAAGGCCGAACATAACATGTTTTATGTTCTGAAAACAAAAACAGCATGATCCAAGCAACATTACCAACTTAGCTTGTTGATTTCATGATTGAGAGACCAATTTTTATCCCTTTGAAAGTCAGAAGAATCCAGTGATTCTATTTGGCTGCTCAATTTTCTTGTATGGCATCAGGAAAATCATAGCCCACAGCATAATAGATTGACAAATTTAGGAAATCCTAGAAATTCTTTAAATACTTAAATTCAGAGGGAAATGATGGTTGAGCCGTTTAAAGAGGAGGAGATAAGGTGTGTAGTGTGGGCTTGTGGCAATGACAAAAGCCCAGGGCCAGATGGATATAATTTCAGATTTATTAAACATTTTTGGAAGGATTTGAAACCTGAGTTCCTATGGTTTATTGCAGAATTTCATGTGAATGCTTCATTCCCTAAGGGCCTCAATTCCTCATTCATTGCCCTTATCCCTAAGATTAAGGACCCTCAATCTATTAGTGATTTCAAACCTACCTCCCTCATAGGATGTGTTTACAAAATCATTGCTAAATTACTAGCTAACTGGCTTAGCAAGGTCATGAATCATCTTATTGATGAGTGTTCTGGTTGCTAATGAGGTACTTGAGGAGGCTAGGAGGTCTAAGAGGTCCTGCTTTGTGTTTAATGTGGATTTTGAAAAAGCCTATGATTTAGTGTCTTGGCAATTCCTTTTTTATATGATGAGAAGAATGAGGTTCCATGACAGATGGATTGGATGGATTAAGGGGTGCCTCACATCAGCCTCTATATCTATTCTATTGAATGGAAGCTCAACCTCTGAATTTAAGCCTCAAAGAGGTTTGAGACAAGGGGATCCTTTGGCCCCTCTATTGTTTGACTTGGTTGCTGAAGGCTTGACAGGAATGATGAGGGAAGCAACAATAAAAGATTGCTTCCAAAGCTTCTTGGTGGGGAAGAACAAGGTTCCAGTGAATATCCTCCAATTTGCTGACGACACCATTTTTTTTGGGGAAGCTTCAGTGGATAATGTTAAAGCTGTGAAGGCCGTTCTTAGAAGCTATAAGATGGTTTCTGGCCTGAGAATCAATTTTGCCAAGAGCCAATTTGGAGCAATTGGGCAATCTGAGGAGTGGTGTTGTATTGCTGCTGATTTCTTAAACTGTGTCATGCTTCATTTTCCTTTATGTTACCTAGGGCTGCCAATAGCTATCAATCCGAGAAGGAAGGTGGTGTGGGAACCTATAATTAGGAAATTCAAGGCTAGCTTGAACAAATGAAACCAAAGAAGCATCTCTATGGCTGGCAGAATCACCCTAATTAATGTTGTTTTAACAGCATTGCCCTTGTTCTATCTGTCCTTTTTCAGGACCCACTCAATAGTGATTAATAGACTAACAGCCATTAAAAGAAACTTTCTTTGGGGTCGCAACTTAGAAGGGAAGAAGATTGCTTGGGTATCTTGGATTCAAGTTTGTGCATCTAGAGAAAGGGGAGGATTGGGAATTAAAGACATCAAGGCCCTCAACAATGCTCTTCTAATTAAATGGAAATGGTTGATGTTTCAGCAAATTGATCAACTCTGGAGCCGAATTCTGATTTCGAAGTACAGAGGCTGGAGAGGCTTGGAAGAGGGGCCACCAAAGCCACATTTCTCTCACTGGTGGTATGACTTGAGATCCATTAATCAACATCGGAGTATGGCTGAGGTTTCTAAGCAGTTTATTTGGAAGTTGGGAAGAGGAGATCAAATTTTGTTCTAGGAGGACTCTTGGGTTCATGGTGGGATAACTCTTAAAGAAAAATATCCAGAATTATATCGAATTTCCTTACAAAGACTTCAGACAGTAACAAATTTGGGTTCTTTCTGTGAATCTGGGTGGGAATGGATGTTCTCTTGGAGGCGAAATTTGTTTGATAATGAGTTGGGGATAGCTTCAGCCTTTATTGATCAGACTGCTGCTATCAACCTAAATGCTAGGTTTAAGGATAATTTTGAGTGGGGAGCTGCATCTAACGGGATCTTCTCTACCAAATATGCTTATCTTTGCATTTGAGCTGAGCAGTCTTTTGAAGATCAATGCCTAGGTTTCTACCAGCTTTGGGACATTAAAATTCCTCCTAGAGCTCTATCTTTTGCCTGGAGATTACTTTGGGATAGGCTTCCCTCTAAGGAGAACTTATCTAGGAGACAAGTTGAGATTGACAATGACCTGTGTCCCTTCGATCAAAGCAAATCTGAATCTGCCTTTCATCTGTTTTTCACTTGTCAAAACGTTATGCCTCTGTGGTGGGAATTCAACTCCTGGGTTAGGGAGGACAGAGTTCTTCATTGTAGGCCCATGGATAATTTCCTCCAGCACTCCTCCATCGTAGGCTCGAAGGTTACCAATACAAGAAGGAAAATATGGTGGATAACAGCTACAAGGTCAATATGGAAGCTCCGAAATGATATGATCTTTCATAATCAACCTTTTCACATCTCTAAGTTGGTGGATAACACAAATTTTCTCACTTGGTCCTGGCTGAGGGGGTGGGAAAAGGACTTTAATGTTCCTTTCCATCAATGGTCCTCAGCTATGTCTATGACTTTTAACTAGAGTGTGGTCTGTAGGGTCAGGCTCCTGTTGGCTTCTTGTAGGGCAATTGTATTTCTGGTTTTTGTTATCTGTTTCAGGAGATCTTCTCTCCTGTGCTATCCTGTAGTACCTTTAGTACCTTTCAGAGATCAGTGGAGTAAGATCAAACGGACAAATAGGAAGTAAGAATGCAGTATGATAAAATCAAACGTAAGAATTATAAACTTGTAAAGCAGATATCAAGGGCACACCGAAAAGGCTTACAAACCCAGGTTTTTGAAAACAAAGAAACCGAAGCGGCGGCAGAGCCGCACAGGATCGGTGAAGGGAGAAGGGAGATATGAAAAATAGAACTTGAAATTTATTGAAACTGAAAGAAAAGCTTACAAAGAGTTTGTCCCTAGGCAGAGCTTCTCTCTCTAAAACCTGATTCTGAGTCTATCTGAAAGGGTGCCTCACAAAGGGGACAAGGAATCCTTTAAATAGACCCAATTTTTACTGTTTCTGCAGTATCGGTAATGTTTACCGGGACTGTTACAAAACTTTTTACAAATTACATTATTTAAAAGAAACTGACAAGTTAGTTACAATAATTCATGATTATTACAACTAATTAATCATCGTCCAATGATATACCAAAACAGTCATCCTCATTCTGGTAGAATGGATCATCTTCTTGGTCATCATTAGTCTCTGATGATTCAGTTTCCTTCTTGGAAGGTTCTTCTTCCACTTCCTGTTGAAGTAGTTGCAGAACTTCTTTGAGATTCTGAGCAAGAATTTCTTTAGATTTTGAGCTTGCTAAGAATGCTGCTAGTTGCGACTTCTGATTTAGAAACAAAGATGTCTCCGGATCAGCAGGTTTAAGGAACTCAGGATTGCTCTGGAACCAGTTCTTGACTTGATCTGGAGCAGCCTTTGAAGTATCGAATTGTGACCACCATTTTACAAAGGCGTGTCTCTGTAACGGTGGGTATTGCTTGTTGTTTTCAGTTTTTCCGTATCTGTATTGCCATGAAAAGATCCATGACAAGGCAAAACTGGAAAAATACTTTAAATCTGCCGGAATTCGTGATTCCTTGCTATTATAGAGCTTGTTGAATTGTTCGAATCCCTGTTGGACTTCTTCTGGAAATATTTGTGGAATTGGTCCGAAGTAGTTCCACCATTGGAGGAACCAATTTGGAAAATTATATGCAGTATTATTTTTGAAGTAAATCAGCCATGAATGCTTGAATTTACTATTTTGATGCCAGAACACATTGGTCTAGGCGTCAACGTAATCCCAATAATTATACCCTGCAGGATCAAATGGTGCAGAGAATTTTTTTGGGTTGGTTTAAGTTTGGGCCATAATGTCGTGGCTGCATAACCTTCAGGATTTGGATTGTGGAATGGGTATTTAAATTTGGATCTTTGGGGTCTTTGAAGTGTTTAATAGATACTGAGTTTGTATCTATTAGGATGAATTCGTAGAATTTGCGGGTTTTGTTTGCGGCTATAGGCCTGTAATGGAATCCCTGGGGGAATACTTTGGCGGTTGCTTTGAAAGGATTCTTGTCCCAGTATTCTGGTTCCATTTGTAAAACACTGAAAAATTTGTTTTTTGAAATGTAACTTTTACCGGGCTGTGGTGTTGATTCTTGTTGAGTCAACGATTGGCTTGGTTTTTGGTTACAGACGGTTTTGGTCTGTTTGGCCTTTTGGATTTGTTTTTGTAGATCTGTTTCAGAATCATCGTCTGATTCTGAGGCCATTTCTGCCCAGGTCTTTTTGGCTAATTTTGGTATTTTGGTGAGGCCTATGTCTTCTAAGGCCAGGAGAGTTTGTATTGACCAGGCATAGTCAGCCACGGTCTGTTTGGTTGTTGTTGGTTTTGGAGATTCCTGAGTTGATGACTCAGATTTGACGGTAGTTGTTTGGGTTAATGACCCTTCAAGTTTTCCTTTCTGGGTTGATGACCCAGTCTGGGTAGGTGACCCAGAAGATGTTGTAGTTGCCTTTTTGGTTATTGGCTCTGGTAGAGCCAGTAGAGCTTCTTTACCTTTCGTACTGGATCTTCCTCCTCTGCCGAAGGAACTAGACACCTTAGGAGGCATCGGGAATTTTCTGTAAAAATTCACGGGTGAGGTAGTCAGGTAGAGAGTTGGAAGAGCCCTTGATATATTCTATATTAAAATCAAAGACACTTAAAATTGCTTGCCATCTTGCAAAAATCTGTTTTGAGGCAAGGTTTTTTACATCCTTCTGTAAAATATCTTTGGCTGATTTGCAGTCAACTCTTACTAAAAAATTTTGATTTAATAAATCAGATTGAAATTTGGAAATGCACAAAACAATTGCTAAAACTTCTTTTTTAACAGTTGAATACTTTAATTGTGCAGGATTCCAGTGTTTTGAAGTATATGCGATGACATGTTCTTGACCATGTACTTGTTGTTTGAGGATGCCACCGTAACCGATGTCTGATTCATCAGTTTCGACAATTTTGAATGCCTGTGGAATGGGAAGATACAGACATTTTATGGATTGGACTTTGACTTTGATTTCTTTAACTGTTTGGGTATGGAGGTCAGACCAAGGAGGCGGATTTTTCTTTAGCCTGTCATGCAATGGTTTGACAATATTGTTTAAGTAGGGGACAAATTCACCTACGTAATTTAGACAACCTAGAAATCTTTGTAACTGGGTTTTGTCTAAGATTTGGTTGGGGAATTTGCTAGCAAACTCAATTGACCTTTCGATTGGAACAATTGTACCTTGATAAATATTGTGACCAAGGAATCGAATTCGTGTTTGGAAAAGATTGATTTTTGATTTGGAGACTGCCAAACCATTTTGTTTGATGATATGGATGAAAGTTTGGAGATGTTTGAAATGCTGGTCAATGTTTTGGGAAAAGATTAAAACATCATCTATGTAGACAATGACAAATTTTGAATAGGAATTAAAAATATCATTCATAATTTTTTGAAATTCTGAAGGGGCATTCTTCAGTCCGAATGGCATTACGTTCCACTCATATTGCCCGAAAGGTACAGTAAACGCTGTTTTGTACCTATCTGATTCTTGGATTTGGATTTGCCAAAATCCAGATTTCATATCAAACTTTGAAAATATCTTTGCAGAATTTAATCTGTTAAGCAAATCTCTTTTGTTTGGAATAGGATATCTAATCCATTGTAATGCTTGATTTAGTGGTTTGTAATTTATGACTAAGCGGGGTGTTCCACGCTCAATCTCAGATTGTTTGTTGACATAAAAAGCCGCACAAGACCATGGGCTTTTGCTTTTCCGGATTAGGCCTTTATCAAGCAAATCCTTGATTTCCTTTTGACAGTATTGAAGAAGTTCTTCATTCATTTGGATCGGTCTGGCTTTTGTGGGAATTTGTTTTTCCCTAAAGTCTTTCTCATAGGGGAGATCAACAATATGTTTCTTTCTGTCCCAAAATGCATGTGGCAAATCAGAACAGACAGCTGATTCAATATGATATAGTAAAGATTGAATTTTATCTTTTACTTGGGGTTTTCCTAGTTGTATCTGAATATTATTAAAAGATACTTCTTCTTTTAAGAAGTTAATTTGATTAATCTTATTTTCTATGAAATTTATATTTCTGGAAATTGGTTTAGTAGAAAAATTAAATATAATCTTTCTTCCTAAATAATTTGTGGTTATTCCTTCATTAGATATTTGGATGGGAAACAGGGCTCTAATGAAGGGCGTTCCTAAGATTACTTCATTCTTAAGGTTTTTTACCAGAAGAAAGTTTGTGTTGATCCTAAGACCTTGGTTTTCAATGATTGCATTTGATAGCTTAAAATTAATTTTTAATTTTGAGCCGTTTGCCGTACTTAGTTTTTCTGAGGTTTTCTCAAAGAATTTTGTAGGAATTAATCCTTCTAAAATACAGTTTGAATCAGCCCCAGTGTCAAATAGGGCCATTGTTTCTAAAATAAAATCATTAATAATTATCTTTATGTTTATGTAAAATTTTTGGATTTTAATCTTGTTGATTAATCCCATAAACATATCATCTTCTAAATTTTCTGGTTGATTTTCTTCACTGTTGTTGGCATTTTTAGAATCACTATCTTCCTCAAGCTGAGAAAGAATGATCTGATGAATTTCTTGTTGTTGACGAAGTTCTTTTACTTCTCTTTTTAGATTGTTTATCTCTGTTTGGAGATCTTGAATTGTCATTGGCTTTGTTGAAGAATTTTCTAGTCTCTTGAGTATGTTACTTACATCAAATTTGTTGTTCGTGATAAAATCCTTTTGTCTAGGTTTTACCTCTAATGTTTTCTTGAGTTTTTCCAGGAAAACCTTCTTTTCCTGGGAGTCAGGTATGGAATTGATTGCTTCAAACAAGAGATCTTGTTCTCTCGTTAGAGTATTGACTTGCCCATCATCATCTGTTGATGTTAGTTGGTCATCTTGTTGGATTAGGTTTAGGTTTTCATCGGAAAGTACGGAGGATGAAGTTTCTGTTTCTGTTTCCTCCTCCGAGGTTTCTATGAGCAAATTGTTTATTTGCTCTTCAATTGAGGGTTCTAGGTTAAGGTTTCTTAACTTCTTCTTTAGTCTACAATATTTGCTAATGTGGCCTTGTTTTCCATAATTGTAGCACGTTATTTTTTATTTTATTTTTTGTTTAGGATTTTCTATTTCTCTACTGGTTGAGGGTTTGTGAGAGTATCTCTGTTTTGGAAATCTTCTGTTATTGGCTGGCTTATGATCGTGGGCTTCTTTCCTAGAGGTTTGTTTTTTCTTTTGTTTTGGACAGGCTGGTAAGCCAAATTGTTCACAGAAGGAACCTAAATCTCTCTTTGTTTGAGCTTTTTCTTTGGCTAATTGCCTCTGAATCTTGTTGTCCTGGCAGATTTTTAAGGCTACCTTTTGGACATAGGAAATTAATTGACCATAACTTAAGTTTTCATATGGAATATCTCCATTGGCAGATTGACTACGGATTTTATCTCTAACTTTGTCTCCTAATGATCTGGGAAGACCAGCTAGAAATTTTTCTTTCCAAAAAGGTTGTTGACTGTCTTCTCTTGTGTAAACCCTAGTTAGGAAAGTATCTCTGTACCACCTAAAATCTGCTAAGGTTCTACACTTAAGATTTGATAATAATTCTGCGGATATGTCTTTCCACAAGGATGGGTCTCCAATGAAATGTTGGGCTATTGTAAATATTAATGTGTTAACAGCGTCAGGAATCTCTTTATCATCGTCATTAGTAATGACTTTTCCATTGAGATCCGTCTTAACTGCACTGTAAATTTTTTATTTCTCTTCATTAGTGAGATAATTATCCCACCATCCTTTTAGTTGGCCAGAAAATCCTGCCACTAAGATATCTATAATGGTTTCTTCCGAACATTCATGGGAGGTTTGGTAAGCCGTGGCTACCATGGTCATATGTTGGAGTGTATTCATGATGTTATACTCCGTTTGTGCATCTATGTTCCATTCGTAGATGTTATTTGCGCTAAAACTTTTAAAATTGTTTTCACCTCTTTCTTCTAGTAGAAGGTCAGGGGCAGTTGGACGTTGATAATATAATTTGGAGGGTGTTTTCCAGTTTTTGGAATTAATTGGATTTATACTCTTTTTTGATACTGATCCTATCTCAGTTGTGTTATCTGAGTTTTGGTCACTATCTTCATTAATAACATTAATTAATTTGGAGGTACTTCTTGTTACCATTTTAGAAGTATTTTCCAAGGCTTGGGGAGTATCTGGAATGACCTTAAGTAAACTACCAATCTTGTTTAGTAATTCACTATGATTGTCACCTACGCCTTCAGTTAAGGATTTAGTTTTTCTAAGTTCCCTAATTTTCCGTTTAGCCTTCTCACTAACTTTGAAAGGTTTGAATAAAGGTTTTTCAATTTCGATGGGGACACTTGGCGAGGCTCCCTCAATTGATTTTTGTTTAGGAACTACTTTAGTTTTAATGGTTTCTCCTAAAGCTTGTAAGTATTTATTGGTATAATTTGCCTGTTCCATTAGGCTTTTAATGTCTTTAGAGGTTACTTCCTCGTTGACATCTTTTGTTTTGAATGGAATTGCCATGACAGGTTTATTATTACTGTCTTTGATATTTGGTAGTTGATATTGTGTTGTGGGAGGTAATTCCGATTGGATTAACTCACCATCTCTCACTTGCCAGTTTGTTATGACATTTGTTGTTGGGTCACCTATGATTTCTTGTTTCCAAGGGTAATCTATATCCTTTCTGATGGCATAAGCATGAAACCAATCAAAGAAAAGGACATTAATTTTGACTCTTTCGACAAATTCGTAGAACTTGTCTTGGATTTGTTTTCTGTTTGTACCCTTGTAATGTTGGAAAAACCATCTCCTTTGAGGTTCATTCTCCGGAGAATAGAAATCTTTCCTAAGGGTTTCCTTATCAATGCTAAAGTTGTCAAATAACATCATAAGGTTCCATAGAAGAGTATGTTGGGGATTGGATTGACTTTTGGTCGTCCTCCTGTTCTTGGTTGTAAGTTGTTCTAGGTATGCTAGAAGTAGTGTCTAATCCTTGGAGGTTTACAGTAGGGAACTGGTTATGTGACTCAGATCTGGTTAGTCCTACTGGAATTGAACGGGTTCTAACCGAAAAGAACCTTCTAGCTGACTCATATTCAGACCTAGAGGCTTCTATCCTTGATGAAAAAGAATTTCTCCTATTGAAGGTTATCTCTACCTTTCCGGAGTTATCTTGCTTAATATGCTCTATGGTTGGAGCGGGTCGGGGAATAGACGGTGTTGCCTTATCCATAACCCATCTTTCGGGAAGAGTTACTTCATCCCATTTTATTTTTCTTGGAAGAGAAACATTAGCCTTCGTCATATCAGTGATAAACAAAGTTGTTTCTCCTCTTTGAGGTTTTAACAGGACTCTAGATGCACAAGTATTCATGACCTTGTACTGGATCCTATATATTAAGGCTGCTGGGATTGATCCTTCTTTCATGTCAAGGCCATGAAAGTGGATGTTTAAGAACAGAGAGTCAAGAATGTTTCTGTCCATCAGACTCACTGTTTTGTTTGGATAACAATTAAAATATATTGGACCTTGTCCTAGGCTGGTTTCGACTGTTCCAATTAGGGAGTCTTCAAATTGGTTATGCCTAATGTCTCTTAGACACATTAAAACTGCTGCATCTATGCCCATATCAATTAAGGGCTTGATGGCTACTTGTACACAACCGATGTGTAGATATTTATACTTACGGCTATGTTCATAAATTGAATTTTTTGAAAGTAAATGAAATTCTTCCCCTACTTCTTGTCCTAGAGGAATATTGTTTTCTACTGTTTTGATTATGTAATCAAAGTTGTGTTTGTCTTTTATTGTCTCAGGAACGTATAGTTGATCCTGAGGGATTTCTGGAATGTTCCAGTCATCCATATTTTGATTGATATCTTCGAATCGGACTTCCTCATCGAAGAGATTGTGTTTTGGGGCGACCTCTTGGGTCTGGTTGTCTTGATCATTTAATAGATTGGAATTTCTTGAAGAAGATGATAAGGAGGAGTTTGAGCGAAAAGAGATACGAGAAAAAGATCGTAAGAGTCTAGACATGATTATGATATTCTCTAATATCTTTGCCCTCATTTGGTTCCATAGAAATATCTCCGTAAGTAAATATGTCACAAAATTTTTCTGGATCTGAATTAATTTTGCAGTTAAAAAAAAATCCACTATGGAAGTAAGTGGCAACTTAATGCTTTTTTGTAACAATTAAACCAATCCCTTAAACCTTTTCCATCTAGAGCATAAATAATACACTCTATTCATCAACCCCAAAAGCGAAAGTCAATGTGAACAACTACCATTCCATTAATAAAGTGTCTGCCTTTCCTTAATCTTTTTCTTTCAAAATTGATTGACATTAATTGGTTCCTAAATGGTTGAATAGCTGTATATGTCTTGTACAGCAAGATCAGCCATACAGTTGTGGGGCCTGTTGAAGTTCAGCATCTGATTGAACATAGTACCAATAACTGGATGATACTTCTTTATAATATGGCTTTTGTTCATGTTTCTAATCAAAACTTGGATTTTGATGTTCTTGTTTTCAAGAAGACATATATGTTCTACTCTGGCTATTTTTTGTTTTTATTTTTTAAATTAAGAAATGCTAAAGTTAATATGTTTTTCTTTTGAAAAATAAAATATGAATCAATGGTTGAAATATAGTAAGAATCAATGGTTTAGATTTTTTACAATCAATGGTCAACACTTTTTCGATGTTAGTTAACTCTCACTTAATGAAAGGACCTTTGTAACATTAACTGGAGTTTAAGGATTGATTGGGCTGAAGTAAAAAGTTGAAGATGCCTACTTGCAAAAGGCACAAAATTTAAGGTGTTTTTTACACTGTTTTCTTGGTTATTAATTATTTGAACAGGTCATCCCTCCCATTGCTAAATTTTTAAAACTATTGTTGTGTATATCGATGATTTGTCTTTGAATTTAATGTATTGTACTCAAGGCAGATGAATTTGAGGTCCAGTATAGGTCTCTTAAATTAGAGTCTATACAGTAAAATGTTTTTCTTTATTGGTGCTTCATTCCTTTCCACCAAAATCATGAATATTGCCTGATTTACTTTCAACTATGATTTTATTTCTCCATTGTTCAAATCTTCAAAATTTGTTCGGGTATGCCAGAAGTAGAAGTAACCTGCACCTCTTACATGGACTTGGATGCAATGACACCAGTTCTTGTAAACCTTTAGAGTCCTCACACGATCTCCCAATTGTACCTTGTGGGTTGATGGCATGGAGTCTGTTCAATGATACATATATGTTCAGTCGCAAGTCATCAGAAATGAAGGTCAATAGGAAGAATATTGCGTGGAAGAGTGATCGTGATGAAGTCCTATTGTCATCCTTTCTTCCTGTGATCAATTTCCTTATTTGGATTTGAAATATCTTTTAGTGACCTATATTGTAATGCCTTCGCCTTTTATTCATCTATTTGACATCCAATATTTAACAAGATTGCTGACATGGCAGTGCAGCAGACTGTCGTGAACATTTCTATTAAATATTGAATGTCAAGTTAATAGATAGATCAAAATGGCATAATAAAAATAATGGAGGGACTAAATTCTAGAGAAAAAAAATAAGGGGACCAAGGGAGACCAAAAGTGCAATTAAACCTAAAAGATGGTTATTACCGATAGTTTAAAGATAAAAAGGGTTATTATTATTAGGCATTGTGCTGCTAATTTTTACTTTTGGGGCTTAAAATCAGGTTTACCGCCAAATGATGTATATGTATCTACAAGTGGATTATCAATAATGCTCCAAATCTTATCTCAAATATGGGTTGGTTACATGGATTAGTCAATGCCATAGGATTAATCAAAGATCGAAATTTTAATAAAACTCTTTGAGTAAGATATTTTTTTTATAGTCTCTCTGAATATTTTCTTATTTCTTCTACTCATTTCGTTGGATTTTCATCCATTTGATCCATTTTTCTTAATGAAGCTTTCAGCCTTTGGTTTAAATCTTATGTTAGATATCACAATCAAAGTCCATGTTACTTGTAAGATGGATCCAAGAAGCTTAAACTATGCAACTTGTATAATGTGATCCACATTTTTCACCTCTAAAAGTAAAATTAGCAATATTAAAGGGTGGTTTAATGCACTAAGAGCTCATCATGGTTGTTGTTCTGGGATGGATAAATTTAAAACTGCCTTACCACCATAAGTGGAGAGGTTGTATCTGCAATTAGAATCAGTGACCAGTAGGGCAAATGACAACAACCTGAACCTCAATCATCACCCTTCAATTATTGGTTAATGTGTGAATAAAGGACTAATGATTTAGCCTTTACATTGAAATAATATTTATTTCATATCATTAAGATTTGTAATAAATATATAAATACTTTTAAACATATAAAATTATATTATAATTAAAATTTGTCATAAATATCTCTTCAACATATATAAATTATGTTTTAAATTTATAATGAATAATTTATATTGATATAATGTTATTTTAATTACAAGTATTTTTTATAAAATATTAAAGTTTATGTTAGAACTCAAGATATTAAAAGTTATATATTATAAAAGGTAAGTAAGACATTCAAATATTTGATTTTTAATTTATTAATTAATTGTTCTAATAAGTTCACAAGCAACCGTTTACACCACCTTCAAAATCTTATACTTATCTTATAATTGTCATCTTATTCAGAACCTCAACAACACGATTTTGTTAAATGCAGTTAAAGGTAAGAGATAATTTACATCTCTATTGTTGTAATAATAATTAGCATAAATCAATTTATTTCATTACTTTTTTAATTTATTAGATGATTGCTTTTACTTTTGGGAGTTTATTAAGGTATCCTTGCTTCTAAATGTTTTGCAGCCTTTTCACCATTGAAACTTGACGGCTTCTGGTGTGCGATAGTTAAACAGGTCCTGCACCATGTGAAAAAAATTTCAGTCGTTGGATATAAGCTTATACAAATGAAAGGCATGGATTGAATGTGATAAATTGGTCTCAACCGTTTTTATAAAATTTTCAGTTGCAGAAAGGTATCACAGCGTCGGCCATGGCCACCACTTGATGCCCCTATTCGTCCTTTAAAGGAAAATTAATGGTGGTTTAGGCTTGAAAAGGAAGCTCCCTCAAAAACATTCGTGTAGCAGTCTATGCATGCTTGAAAAAGATCTTGTTAAACTCAGATTTGCAAGATGAGCGCAGTTTGGTTTTTTTATGAAATTCTTCAAAATCCTTTAACAATTGTTGATGGTTGAATTTTTTAGATTCTTAAAATTTACCTGATTCAATTGGAATTGTTTAATTTTTGTTCCCATAACAAAAATTGAACGTTAACGGTTAGTGTAAAACGTTAATTGTCACGTGTTCACATATAATTGGTTGTTTAAGAGGTATATGCAATTTATCCTCATAAGGAATTATCTAAGTAACAGTTATTGATGAAAAACAATTATCCCAACCTAGACTCGTAGACTTCATCCTTGGACTCGAAAACCTTCTCATTACCCCCAAATCCTATCCTTCACATTACCAAAAATCCTAATTCCCAAATTACAACACGAACCCAAACTAAGCAACTTCCTTGTTGCGTTTGCCAAAGTCGCACGATTCCCTAATTACAACACGTTCCCATGGCAAGCAGTGCATCATCGTACAACTTTGAGTCCCAAAGTCGCATGTTGTGTTTGTGTAACGTAGAGGGTTTACCAGTGACATCGTGGACTGAGGATAATCCAGAGAAGGGTTTTTATGGTTGTGGTCTATATCGGGTAAGCAATAGTCTTTAGTGTTGGTTCTGTTTTGGTTTGTGTGTTGATTTTTGTGTTTATTTTGCCCATGTAGGTTACAAGTAAAAAATGGCGTCAATTTTTTTAGTGGCACAATCCAGTTTTCAATAGTTGTGAGAAGAGGATCATTGTAGCATTGATGAAGAAGGTAAAAAAAAAAAGGTTTGCAAACCAAGATAAGTGAAATGAAGATGAAGGGAAAAATTTTAGGGATTTGATTGGTTTTGTCTTAGATCACTGTTTGCTTGTTGGTGTTTTTATTATGTAGCAGAGGAATGTGATGTAATGGTGGTAATAGTAGTCCATTGCATTTGTGGTTTGGGTTTAGGATGAAATTAAGGTTTATGACTTGTATTATGTGGTCTTTGATCAAATTAGTTATGGTGTTTTTGTATTATGCTGCCATCAGTTTTAGTGTGCAAATTGTATGTAATTAGTGAATGGTTATGCTAATCAAAGAAGAGTTTATTGTTGTTCAGCTTTGGTATTCATTTGGTGTTCGTTTGGTTTTCATTTTGGAAAAATGAAGGTGGTTTAATGTGATAGTAGTTGGAAACAAAATTTGTGTGTTGGAACTAGCTAGCAGATGAAGATCTACTATAAAAGTTGGAACTTCTGTACCTAATTGGTTTATATGTTCATTATCAGAACCATGTTTAGAACTTAGCAAACCACATATCGTTTTAGTAAAATGTAAAATACATTCTCGACAAATTAGCAAATATTGATTTACATGATTTTCAAGGTGCATCATATATGTTGAGCATAAGTGAAAAAATAAAGCAAGATTGATTATTTTTCAAGATTTTCTTTATGTCAATTATACCGAGTTGGTCCCTCAATATGGCATGATATGTTTTATAGCTAATCAAATAAAGTATAATATGAACTTAATATATTTGTTTTTGTATAAGAATGGCTTTTGTAAAAGTGTGTACCCAAACACCATCCTTATACATTGCAAAAATATAATTACATAAGAGTGCATTACATAGCCTCATAAAACACTACATCCAAAAAATAACAGGGTTTATCTTATCCAGATCCTTCCAAGCATTTGCATCATATACCTTAATTTGGTTCATAGCCTTTCCCCAATCAAGGACAGTAGTTGCTCTAGCTGTCATCCACATCAATTCTCTCATATGTGCTCTGAGATACTTCTTTCTCCAATTCCCATATAAATGTTTCACACACAACCTATGTTCAACATTATGTCCAAGCTCCTTAATTACCGCAACCAACCCCTACAAATACAAGTGCAAAAATAAATAAAAAATACATCTAAAGTCTATAAAAAAATTATGCATGGTGCAAGCCAACTAACGCACGTTAAAAGTCATCTTAAAACTTAGATTAGGTGAAACTTGAAAGTTTTTCAAGATAATGTAATAGTATATGACACTGAAGTTTACAACTAATAATCAATTACATACATAATATGTAATTAATTAACTTTTGACGTAATTGTAGTTTTTATCTTCAATCTTTTAATTTTTGGTGAATTTTATCTCCAACAAATTAATTTGACGTATTTTATTCCACACTATATAAGAAACTTACTAATTTTACCTTGTCATTTGTACATTAATAAGAATAAAAGTTGGCGTAAAATTTGCTAAAAAAACGTTAAGGGTGAAATTCACCAAAAAGTTAAAAACTTGGTTGCAAAATTAGTCCAAAAGAAATGCTAAAATATGTTTGTGATCCGTAATAAAAATTTCCTCTGCTTTTGTTTCCTAATGTTTGAAAAGTATTGTTTTGAGCCATCCCTTTATGATTTGTGGTGGTTTTAAAACTGTCAATATTCATTTTGAATTGCAAACTATAATTTCTAACCACTAGAAACTGCGGGAAACAATTAAAAAAATCAAATCTGAAGAGGGTGGTGAAATGGAGGTGAAACAATGCATCATATTAAACAAAAGAAAAAAAAATCTAGATATGGAATTCTAAAGAAATCTCTTATAGCTTCATTCCCCTAGTTATAACCACCTTCACCTAACCCAACCTCCACCTTCGTGCTATCGTCATAGCCACCAATGCTTAGATCTACAACCTAACACCAAACAAAACCCCACCAATGCAATTCATATATAACTAAGAAACACTTTAAAACTCGTAATTCCAATCTTGACAATTTTCAAATTAGAAATGCATAATCCACTGACACACACTAACCTCGAAATAATCACACTCTCGGAGCAAAATATAAAATTCATAGGGGAGAATTAGAAAATAAAATTGAGAAAAGGAAAGCAAACCTAGAGCGAAGGAATGAGATTTCTTGGAAAAAGTGATAAAAGAGGAAGGGAAGGTAGGAGAGTGGGGCTTCTTGTTTGTAGAGAATGACTAAGACGATGTCGTAGCAACTTTCTTTGCGGCCAAAGGTTGTTCCAACATCTTGTACTTCCTTATCGCTCGTGCTTTTGCTTCGTCAGTTCTGGCTGTGACGACATTGTGGATGCCATCAAGTGAGGGTACAGTATTTGGGACCCATCCGCATTTGGCAAGAGCCTATTGGTCATAGATGCTGTGGTCAATGGCAGTTGGTGGTAGTGGTGGAAGAAAGACTTGAGTTGGTTATCATTAGGTTCCACTTGTTTCTAGCCGTTTCTAATCACAAGAAATTGTAATTTGCAATTTTAAATCAATACTAGTTGTTTTAAAACCATCACAAATCATATCTTTAAAAAGTTAACAACCATGTCATCAGTTAACGGAAAAATCCTAACGACAGGGATCAAAAACAAAAATTTTCAAAGATCAAGGAGTAAAAGTGAAGAAAAAAAATTATCAGAAATCATAAACAAAAATCGAATATATCAAATATCATTAACATATTTTAACAAAAAAAAAAAGAGTAAAAAGTGGAATGCAATTATGTTAGGGTAAAATTCACAATTTTTTTAAAAAATTAAGAGATATAATGCATCAAATCAATCTTTTTAGTGTAAAATTCACTAAAAATTAAAAAGTTGAGGTAAAAATTATAATTAAGATCTAAGCCTTAATTTTTTACATGGGGTATATTAAAGTCATGAAACATAAGTCATGTGGTAGGTGTTAAGTTGATTTGGGTAAACCAATAGTTCCCGAAATATTGACAATAGTAATGCAAACTCTAATCAAACAGGGATTGAGATTTTGACAAAAAAGGACAAGACAACTTCTATCATGGGAAACTTAGTTTCATTTCCTAAGTTCAAAAACTTTTGGTTACCATTGGATGGATGAGCTTTTAATATGACGACCATTAGAAGAGTTTGTTTGCAGATGAGTTAGGCGTTAATGATGATGGTTAAGGGGAAAACATCTTTTTATTATTTTCCATGTGTATCCAAACTAAAACAAGTGTCATCTTGATGTGTTGATAGAGGACTAACGAGAAGACTTCAAACTTTTCTTTTATAATAGGAATATTGTGTAATCTTTATAATTTGGGCCTTTGTTTGGGCTTTTATTTGTTTTTTTTAACTATGTTGTTTAGTTGGACCTCCAGTGGGCCTTTCTGAAATAGGCCTTACTAGGGTTTTAGTTGAACAATATAAGTAGGGTTGTAAGACATATTTTGTAAACAGTTTTGGATGAACTGAAAAGTTAGATTTTGTTAACTGTGAGATAATTGATTTCTCTTGGTTCTTGTGTAGAACCCTAAATTCTTATCAAAGAATTCTTATTTTATTTGACAAATTCTCCTCAACTTATCAATCCTTAGGAATTGTGGCGTTGTTCTTTTCCATTTCTCATCTAATATACTATTGCTTTTCATCTTTACAATTTTCTTGAATTTTCTACCTATTAGGATGCTGAATTTGTGATTCATGATTTAGGGTTTTCATCATGTGTGGTCCACATGGATGAGCACAATGTTGTGTTGGATTTAGGGTTAGTAAAGGTGGGTTGGTGAAATCGGTGGGTTTGTGTTTGTTTTTTGATGGCTTTCATAGTCATGGTTATCACTTGTGTTTGTTGTTTCTGGTTTGAGTCCTTTGTGTTGTGAATTTGAATTTAGGGTGTATTGTGGCCTTGGGTAAACACTGCCAAATTTGAAAGAAAAAGGCAACAACCACCTTCGACAGGTTTGGGAAGTTTGGTGCTGATATCGGAGGTATCTGTTGAGTCCGTGGGAAGAGTAGATCTACACAGGGAAATCGTTGTGGTGTTTCTTTTTTTTGGACCTTGAAGCATATACTCTGCTTTCATGTAAGTGATTTATGTTAATATTTTTTTGCCCTTTTTTTGGTTGTTTGGGAAAAGTGTATGATTTTAAGATTCTGCTTAGGGCTCATGTCGTTGAATTTGGTATTATTGTTTGGTTTGCATAATTTTCCAGCTATGAGTGTATTTCTACAAGCCAAATTATATTAGTTATGCAAGAGGAAACTGTAACTTTAACATTAATATCAACATGCCTTAAAAGTGTATCAACAATTAATGCTTTCAATGATGAGGAGAGAGCATTTTGTATAGATTTGGTGGGTGATTGTTCAATCGTTGATAAGAAACTCTTAACCCGTTGTAATTCCGACACAAAAAAGAAGAAAAAAAGTAAGATAAATGAATGTGCTTAATATTTTGGTCATTTATAAAGTTAAGAGTATGTCTAAAGACTTTCATAAATTTTATTAAAATTAATTGTTAAGAATGTAGCAAATAAGTGATATATATATATATATATATATATATATATATATATATATCTATATATACATATATATATATATATATATATATATATACATATATAGTTTTCATGTAATTGTTTGTTTTTCTCTTACTTGTTATTCTTTATAAATTCTTTTTCTTTTTACCTAACGCATAATTACTCATATTAGACATATAGTTTGAGGTTTTTGTCACTTATTTGTTACATTCATAATTTTTCTTGAGTTGTTGATGTTGTATATATGTTTTTTGTGTAATTTTAACAATTAGTTCAAATATATGAAAATCATTGTTAAAATTTCTTTATCAATTAATCACCTTTTATTAGTTCTACAAGGGTTTGAAGTAATTTTAAGCTCAACAATGTCTAGTAAAGGTTATGAAAGTCTCAAGACATACTCTTAACTTTATGAATGACCAAAAATATAAATCACATTTCTTGATCTTACTTTTTTTTTGTGTGTTGGAATTGTAGTGGGTTATGAGACTTCTATCAATGGTTGAACAATCACCCGACAAATCTATGCCAAATGCTTTCTTAGCATCATTGAAAGCATCAACTATTGATACACTTTTAAGGCATGTTGATGTTGATATCAAAGTTACCGTTGCTTCTTGCATAACTGATCTAATTTGGCTTGTAGAAATACACTCACAACTAGAAAATTATGCAACACAAACAAGAACACCAAATTCAGCGATGCCCAAATAAAATCTTAAAATCATACATTTCTTTTCCAAACAATCGAAAGAAGAGAAACAAAAATTTATCAACATAAATCACCTACTAAGAAAAATAGTATGCCTCATTGTCCAAAAAAATGCCACAACCATTTTCTCGTGCGGATCTATTCTTCACATGAACTCAAGAATTACCTTCGATACCGACGCCAACTTTCCGTTATAAAGATTTTCTCGTGAAGAATACTCATTCCTCTCGTTCTCTCTCCATCTCTTATTTCTTCCCTTGCTTCTATTTTGCTCCACTACGCTCCGAGATCTACACATCATTATTCCAGGTAATGCATATTTTCTTTGTCATAAAGATTTCAGTTTTACCGTGCTGTTAAGACATGTAAGTGTCAGATATCCTATGCCTTTTGATTCCCCCCTGTTTTGATTAGTTTTAATGATGCTCATTTGGGTTTCTAATTGCGCTATTTAAGATATATTGGGATTGGGACTGAAAACACTACCCTTATTTTTTTTTCTTTGTTGGAGATGCTTTGTTGTCGTCTACCCTGTCTAAATGCCCTGGTAAATTGGAACTAACAACAACAAGAACCAAAGATTTTCTCATTAGGTGCGATTCGTTGCATAAATCAAACAATGTAATATTATACTATTACGAATCATGTCCTACAAACTATTAGCCTCCATTTTTTAAATGATTTTGCATATGGTTTTTCTCGATCTCCCTCTACCTCTAGTGATATGGATGTTCTCTATTTGATGATTTGGTCCACTCTACAAATGATTAGCTTCTACTGCCCAACCACCTGAGGTGAGATTCTACCTTTTTTTTCCTATATCAGGTGCTACCCCAACTCTCTCTTTAAATTCATTCCTAATACTATCTTGTCTAATATATGGACTCATCCAATGCAACATTCTCATATTCGCTATGCTGAGTTTATTCTCTTGTTACCTTTTTATTGCTCAATGCTTAGTTCCATACAACATCACAAATTGTAATGCAGATTTTATTACAGATTTTTTTTTATCGGCAATGATAATATATTAGATACATAAAATGTAGTACCAGAGGTACTGATATACATATATATTATACCTTATTTCTGGTTCCACAGCCAGACAATCCAAGTCTAAAGGAGAACCAAAGTAAGGAATAAATTAAATATACATATGTTGCCCTGCACACTGTTCTAGCCTCTACTGATACAAAAACCTTGTCTAATACTACTTGACCATTGGTTAAAATGGATTGTGAAATCTTTTTCAAAACCCCTTAGCCACGTCCAGATGAGGAATGTAGCATCTTCAAGCAGTTTATTAGCATTGAAGGTTGCATTATAGAACACTATGTTGTTTCAGAGCTTCCAAATAGACCATGTTAAAGCTAACCACCAGCAGTGCCATCTCTTGAACCTTACACCATCCACTTGAACACCTGTGTGTTGAAGAAAATGGTGTTTTGGAATTAGAGGAAAAGGTAAATGTAGCCATGACATGGTTTCCCACCACAAGGGTTGGATTTTGCTGTAGTGGAAGAATAAATATGATGCATCCTCTTCAGCATTTCTGCAGAAAGGACAAAGCGTGTCTGTGAGCTGCACTTGCCTTCTCTGTAGATTTTGTCTGGTAGGTAGTCTGTCTCTAAGTAGCCTCCACCCAAAAACTGCTATTCTGCTTGGTATCTTTAATCTCCACAATTCCACAAAGTATTCCTCTTGACTACCCACAACTGCCTCCTCCTCTAGCATTTGATATGTGTTACGTGTTGAGTATTGGCCTATTGGGTCTGCACTCCACTCCCCCTCGTCGGATCCTTGTTGCTGTATGACCTTACCATCAACCTTTCTCATGAAATTGACAACCAGGTCAATTTCACTGTCGAATAGTGACCTTCTCCAGGTGAAATTCCACTCCCAACCTCTGTCCTTATGACTTCCCATCTGACAAACAAGCTGATGCTGCTGTAATGATATCTGATATAGCCTAGGATATTTTCCTGCCAATGAATCCTCCCCACCTAGCCACCTATCCTCCCATAATTTGATTTTATCTCCACTTCAAACCCTCCATTTCATCCCATTAGTGATAAGCTGCCCCTGGTGAAAATGAAGGAAAACCTTTTTTAAATCTCTCCACCAAATTGATTCATGAGCTTCTGAATTTGCATCCATCAAACCCCTCCAACCACCATATTTGGATTCTAATACCCTAGTCCATAGTTCTCCTTGATTTTGCATGAGATTCCACTTCCATTTGCCGAGCAATGCAAGGTTAAAGTTGTTGATGTCCTTGATGCCCAAGCCCTCCTTTTCTTTTGGTAAGCATACTACATCCCAATTGATCCAAGGAATCTTAGCTTGGTCAGCTGCACCTCCCCACATGAATCGACGTTGTATTCTCACCAGCCTATCCACCATTGCTTTAGGAACCCTGAAAAAAGAAAGAAAGTAGATGGGAATCGATGTTAGCACTGATTTTATTAATGTCACTCTCCCCTCGAAAGATATATGTCTCTATTTCCACTTTGCTAATTTTCGCTCACATTTCTGAATAATGGAATCCCACATATGCCTTCGCCTTGGGTTGGCCCCTATTGGTATACCCAGGTAAACAAGAGGAAAAGTCAGCAACCCACAATTCAAATATTTGGTTGCATGTTGCTTCCATTGAGTCGTTACACCAAAAGCTCCAAAGCCACTCTTTGCAAAATTTATTTTTAAGCTTGACACAAGTTCAAATGTCCTCAGAATAGTTTTAATGGCCTTTGCATTCTCCATAGTTACCTCTCCTAGGAAGATTGTGTCGTCTGCATACTGTAGGATACTAACATCCACATTGTTGGATCCTACCTTGAAGCCTTTATACAAATTTTCCTCCTTGTCTCTCCACAACAACCCATTCAAAGCTTCAGCTACCATATTGAATAGGAAGGGTGCTAGTGGATCCCCTTTCCTCAGACCCCGTTTAGGATAGAATTCAGCTGTAGGGATACCATTGACCAAAACTGAAATAGACGCAGATTTCAAACACCCCGCAATCCATTTGACCCATTTGGAACTGAATCATGTTCTTTCCAGCATATATAACAGAAAATCCCAAGAAACGGAGTCATAAGCCTTCTCGTAGTCTACTTTGAACACAAGGCAAGGTTTACTGCTTCTTTTGGCCTCTTCAATCACCTCATTTGCAATGAGGACACTATGTAGTAGATGTCTTCCTTCAATAAAAGCAGATTAGGTCTCATCTACAATAAAGGACATCACCTTCTTCATTCTTTTAGCCAGCACCTTAGAGACAATCTTGTACATGCAACCTATTAATGAGATAGGTTTATAGTCATTCAAGATTTGAGGGTCAGCCACCTTGGGCATTAAGGCTATGAAGGATGCATTGCAGTCCCTTGGGAACACTCCATTAGCATGAAATTCATCTAGAAAATGAAGAACATCAGGTTTAATTAGTTGCCAGAACTGCTTGATGAATTTAAAGTTCATTCCATCAGGGCATGTAGGGATACCCTCCCCAGCCCGGTTGTTGAATAGATGACCAACAATTGTACACAGTTTCTTTGAAAGATTTGTTTGATAGCCAGCAATCTAGAATCCTAAAAGGTTTAGGACCCCAATAAATAGATATGGACCTAAGCAATAGTGGACAATGGTCTGAAAAGTTCCTGGGTAAGGTGATTTGAGTGCTTGCAAGCCATTTGTCCAGCCATTCAGGGGAGAGCAGGAACCTGTCAAGCTTACTCCTGGAGGTTCCATTTGGTCTGACCCAGGTGAATTTCCTTCCCATCCAAGGTGCCTCAACTACCTCTAGATCATCTATCCAATCATTGAACTCTTTGATGGTGTTGTTCCCTGGGTCCCTTTGACTTGTGCCAAATCTTTCAGCTGGTTCTCTTATGCTGTTGAAGTCACCACAAATACACCAAAGATCCCCGGACAGTGAGTGTTTTTGCTGCCTTACATGCTCCCACAATGACCTCTTATTTTGGATTTCAGTTGGGGAATATATAGTAATTATGTTAACTTGTTGTGCCTCCCTAATCCATTCTCCTGTGAGTAGAATAAATCCATTGCCAATGACTTTCCTTTGTAGCTTGAATGTCCTTTCACTCCACAAACACAAGATGCCTCCTGCTGTGTTGTTAGCAGGTTGCAATTCCCAACAGACCTCAGCTTCCCCCCATAATGATTGGCACATAGCTTTATCAATCGCTACCTTCTTTGTCTCCTGCAAGCATACCATGTCTACATTCTCCTTCTTGATCAATCTTCGGATAGCTGTCCATTTTACTCCCCTCCCTAAACCCCTGACATTGTATGATATAATATTCATGGGCATCTACTAGTATCTTCCAACCTCTCTACTTCCTCCTTGTCTCTTTTCTCCATTTTCTTTAATTTTTCAATGATTATGTGTTGTTTGTCTCCCCCTGTAGCACCCAATTGCTTAGTCGTATTCCAAATGTTGATGGCTTCGTGAGTCTGCTGCGGTTCCAGCATGTCTTCTGGGCCTTCATTGTGTGGTGCTGAATGTAGATTCAGGACAGTGTTTGTGTTGGTGGCAAGCCCATGATGAGTCAAATCCTCTATTTGGAGAGAATGCAAGTTGACCATTCCTTCTGCTATGCCTTTCGGTGGAGTATCCAAAGGCTGGCCCAAATTTAATTTCTTTTGATACCTTTGTCTAGAGTATACCTGTCACCCTCTTTCAAATCCTCCTTTGGTGTTTTGTGGAGTAAGGCCCGGAAGCTGTGTGGCCTGTGTAGGGGTGTAACTAGAAAACCCCACATTTATATTGGGCCCAATTTCTGGCCCACTTTCCTCCACGTGAGTGTTATCCCCCTCCTTGCTTAAGTAATAGGAATACAAGCTCTGGTGTAAGCTATGACTAAAATGAGAGTAGGAATTGATGAGTAACTATTCACCCACAATGCAGTATTGGGCAAATGCAACTGCTGGTGAAAATTGGGTAGTTAATTTGTAAGGTGACACACCTAGAACTTGGGAAGTTGTGATAATGGATCTTGATGGAGGGAGTTTGTCATCAGTTAGCACAGGAGCACAAGCAATTCCAGGACATTCAACATGAGATGATGGTGAGTGTTACTTTCTTGGCAGATTTTCAACTAATTTTGTTGGTTTAGGACATTGCAAGTTTTGGTACTGCATTGATGGATTTTCTGATGAAAAATGATTATATATATATATATATATATATATATATATATATATATATATATATGGCAATCATATAATTAATGAATGAATCACTTTTTACTTAATCTAGAGAGCATTTAGAGAATGGAAATGCTTTCTTATTCTTATTGAGTACACAGATTATGCAAGACATCAACATACTCATACACACATATATGTTTCTTTATAGACTTAGGTTCTGTTTGAATACTAGTTAGAAGAGCTTTTGGGAGCTTTTCTACTGGAAATATATAGCTTTTTCCAGTAGAGAGAAGCTCTCAATAGCTCTTCTAGCTTTATATCCAAACAAGCTCTTTTAATGTATAACTTATGGGCAAATGGAAATGGAGACTATTTGAGAGGCAGGGGGAAATGTGGGCAAGGGTGCTCGACTCAAAGTATGATGGATGGAGGAGGCTAAATGAAGAACCGAGAGCTACTAATGAATCTATGTCGTGGAGGGATTTGAAGAAATTATGTCAACATCCACAGTAGGGGAAGCTTTTGAATAGTTCGATAATATGGCAGGTTGGGTGTAGGGATCAATTTGAATTTCGGGAGGATACATGGATAGGAGGTGGGAATCAATTATTAGAGAAGTATCCTCGGCTATACACCATATCAGATAAGCAAAATCAATTAATTCAAAACATGGGAATTCACAAAGACACAGGTTGGGAATGGGATTTTAAATGGCGAAGACCATTGTTCGATAGTGAGATAGAGCTAACAATTTCATTTATTCAAGAAGTGGAGGGGCTCAGAATTAGACCTCTCATTGGTGACCAGTGGGTGTGGGTACCTGACCCAATTGGGCAGTACTCAGTTAAGAGCGCATACAGTGTGCTTAGACAGCACGTACCTGTGGAGGCCCAGGGGGAAGAGTTCAAGGAATTATGGAAGCTCAAAGTTCCATCTAAAGCGGTTGTGTTTGCTTGGAGACTACTCAAGGATAGGCTACCAACCAGAGACAACCTGAGGAAGAAGCAGATTGAGCTGCAGGATTATTTATGTCCCTTTTGCAGAAGTGTGGAGGAGAGCGCAACACATTTGTTTTTTCACTGCCAGAAAATAATTCTGGTATGGTGGGAATCGTTGTCTTGGGTGAATTTGGTGAGTGTCTTCCCATATCACCCAAGACAACATTTTATTCAGCACGTGTCTCAAATCATTGAAGGAATGGCTGCGTTTAGATGGAAATGGTGGTGGATAGCATTAACTTGGACCATATGGAAGCACATAAATAATATAGTTTTCTCCAATAACAATTTCGACGCAAATAGAATGATGGAGGAGGCATTGTTTTTGGTATGGAGTTGGATGAAATATTTAGAGAAGGATTTCAACACTCATTATAATCAGTGGTCTTCAAATCTTACACACGGTTTTAGATGTAGCTGACATTAGGAGTGCAGGGCAAATACTTGTAATAGGTTCTATTATGAGGCCCCCATTCTGGGGTGGATCAAACAGTTGGATGAATTCAAATACAACAGAATTGTAATCTCAATCTTGTACCTTTTAGTACCTCTGGTACTCATTTAAGATACATATATATTTATTTTGGCTGATAAAAAAAAAAAAGCTCTAGTGGAGACTATTTCCTAGGCTAATGCAACTTCTCATGCACAAATACCCATGAACAATAAATAGATTTTATCATGTGATTGCATGAATCTTCTATTTCCTAAGTACATTAAGTATGATTATTTCCAACATATTTGACTGACACTATTTCAAACATATAGTTGTAGATGTGACAGAATGGTTGTTTTTTATTTATTTATTTCTAATTAGTCTATTAGCAATTTATTTCAGTACTTAAAAAAAATTCATATTTATTGTTTTTCTGCAAATGCTACAACCTAACTTATCTTTTTTATTGTCACATTAAGGTGACCTAATAAGTAATACATAAGGAATTGGGCAATCTATTTTTGTTATATGTCATGCATTTCATACATTTTCTCTTGTTGAAACTTGACTTTCTATTAGAAAAAAAAAAACTTGTTATGATGTTGAAGCCTTAGACTAGGAAGTAAGTCAGAATTCTCCAACACATTGAAATTTAATTACATGTTTTTTCTTTAGACACATGTCTTTGTATTGAACTCTTTTATTTCTTTTGTTTCCCCTTTTCTTTTCATAATGATACTTGTACTGAGTGCCACTGTGGTGATTTTGCAGTGTTCTATCAGTTTACACAGCAGAACCTTCCAGCATGTAAACCTGCGCTTACACCTGCAGCAGTTAGTTCTTTGACATACTTGAATATTTCATGACAGTTGACACCTTATTCTATCAAATGCATGCATTAAATCTCAATCAATTTCTATGCAGGTCATTGCTACATTGCTATTGATGGGTTTCATTTTCATTCCTGTAGGACTTGTTGCACTTCGTGCCTCAAATAGTGCATAAATAATTTCTACTTTGTTGATATTATTCACTGAATCTTTTTCCTTTCTCCCTTCTAAATCCCCATGCTTTCTACAATATTTATTTGACCTATGGATTTGTAGGTTTTTGAAATTGTGGATAGGTATCACATTGACTGTGTACCTGAAGAATTTAGAAGTAACAAGGTCACATATATTAAAGATGACTAAATCTCCAAAAACTGTTCACGATTCTTAAAGGTGATAGTTCAATTTTAGATTAATTACATCATTTATTGATTGTTGCTTTAGTATTCAGTAATTTTGAATTAAATAGATCGGTGGCACTTAATTCCTTAATCTTCCATTTGAATGATTGGTTGGGTTCCCCTTAAACATCTTTGAAAGTTGCCTCAGGATTCACAAACCCCTTCAGTAACATACCCTTATACTTTCCAAAGTGGCATAGTGTGATCTTGTATGCCCTGTTTGGCAACATGGAAATAGGGTGGGGAGAGTGGAAATAATGTTGGTTGTTTGTTGAATGAAAATAGAGTGGAAATGGGGTGGGTCCACTAGTATTTTTCCACACTATTTCTCACCTATTTTCATTCATCTCTTTATTTGTTTCCTTATTTCTTTTGTATTTCTCTTCGGCCAAACATCTTTAATTTCCACTTTATTTCTCACCTATTCCCATTCACCTTTTCTATTTCAATCTACTATATTTCCTTCCTCTCTACCAAATGGACCCTTAGAGTGGTGCAGAGCTTGTCTACTTAAAATGGAGCTAGTTATCTGTTTTCCATGTGCATCTTGTTATTACAGTCTGTGAAGAATCTTCCACCCTTCAAGAGAATATTATATGTGCTGATGTTGATATTATGAACCAAGAAAATCATGTCTGGTAGTAGATGGTGATGGGTTTTGGCATTGTTCAAAAGGACATGGCATTATATGATATTTTCTTTCATGCTGTTCTACTGTTACTTCACTTTCATAACATTCTTTGCATGCTTTGTCCTCCCTCATTTAGTTATAATAAATAATTTTGGAATTAAAATGCTAATATCTTGCCAAAAGAATTACTGATAACGCTGATCTTTTTACTGTCTCTTGATTATGTTTACAATTTTTTTTAGGTACTTAAGCCAATGAAAGCACCAATTTATATCTATTATCAACTTGATAACTATTACCAGAACCACCGACGGTAGGGATTCTTTATATTGTTCTTTTCAAATACAATGATGAAGTCCTTAGAATAAGTATTACTCCCTCCGGATCAATTTTAAGCAACAAAAAAAAAACCTTTTTTGACACATATAAGTAAATTCTAACTACTTCCACCCTATTTAATGATACTATCTCAAAAATACCCTTCAATTAATTCAGATTCTATTTTCAATGACTCTTTTTGTCCAGGTTCCATTGAAGGGTATTTTAGGAAAAAAGTTTATTTCTTAAATGTAATTAGTGGAATTAAATGATATTTACTAACTTAATTAGCATAAAAGTTAGTTAATTTTGTTTATATTTAGGTCCGGAGTAGTATTTGTCAAGGACACAAAATCATCGCTTTTCTTAAGCTTTTATCTATTTATACTTTCTCTTTCTTAAGCTTTTATCTATTTATACTTTCTCTTTCATATTTATCGCCGTTTATTTATTTGTTTGTGTTTTGGTCAATACACTAGCCATTTTTATATCATGTACTGGTCCTCATTGTTGGAAATAATTTATTGAGTAATGAGTATATTCAATTGAGCAAACCTGAACGTATGCCCTGTTATGAACCAAGTTGGTTTTCTTGCTTTCATCAAATCTATTTGCTCTTTAACACTTTTCTTAGGTTGTATTTGAACTTATTGACATTTCTCCAAAGCAATTCTGTATTTATCCCCTCAACCTCAAGTTTGATTTTCTATCCCTACTAATTATTGAGAAAAATTCATAATTATGCCTTCTGCAAATAGCCACCTTCAACTTTTACTTTGTCTCAATTAGTCCATAAACTCCCACTAATATTGAAGTAGGGCCTTCCCTGTGAATGTACTAAATCTAAAGCATTAATTCATTTCCTCCCCAAAAGATTTATATTATATTTTCTTTATTTTTTCCAACTTCTTAAATGAAAAAATAGTAAAAAAAAGGCAGAACATAACATGCTTTATGTTCTGAAAACAAAAACAGCATGATCCAAGCAACATTACAAACTTAGCTTGTTGATATCATGATTGAGAGACCAATTTTTATCCCTTTGAAAGTCAGAAGAATCCATTGATTCTATTTGGCTGCTCAATTTTCTTGTATGGCATCAGGAAAATCATAGCCCACAGCATAATAGATTGACAAATTTAGGAAATCCTAGAAATTCTTTAAATACTTAAATTCAATCCACTATGGAAGCAAGTGGCAACTTACTGCTTTTTTGTTAACAATTAAAACAATCCCTTAAAACTTTTCCATCCAGAGCATAAAAAATACACTCTATTCATCAACCCCAAAAGTGAAAGTCAATGTGAACAACTACCATTCCATTAATAAAGTGTCTGCCTTTCCTTAATCTTTTTCTTTCAAAATTGATTGGCATTAATTGGTTCCTAAATGGTTGAATAACTGTATATGTCTTTTACAGCAAGATCAGCCATACAGTTGTGGGGCCTGTTGAAGTTCAGCATCTGATTGAACATAGTACCAGTAACTGGATGGTACTTCTTTATAATATAGCTTTTGTTCATGTTTCTAATCAAAACTTGGATTTTGATGTTCTTGTTTTCAAGAAGACATATATGTTCTGCTCTGGCTATTTTTTGTTTTTATTTTCTAAATTAAGAAATGCTAAAGTTAATATGTTTTTCTTTTGAAAAATAAAATATGAATCAATGGTTTAAATTTAGTAAGAATCAATGGTTTAGATTTTTTTACAATCAATGGTCAACACTTTTTCGATGTTCGTTAACTCACAATTAATGAAATGACTTTTGTAACATTAACTGGAGTTTAAGGATTGATTGGGCTGAAGTAAAAGTTGAAGATGCCTACTTGCAAAAGGCACAAAATTTAAGGTGCTTTTTACACTGTTTTCTTGGTTATTAATTATTTGAACAGGTCATCCCTCCCATTGCTAAATTTTTAAAATTATTGCTGTTTATATCGATGATTTGTCTTTGAATTTAATGTATTGTACTCTAGGCAGATGAATTTGAGGTCCAGTATAGGTCTCTTAAATTAGAGTCTATACAGTAAAATGTTTTTCTTTATTGGTGCTTCATTCCTTTCCACCAAAATCATGAATATTGCCTGATTTACTTTCAACTATGATTTTATTTCTCCATTGTTTATTCAAATCTTCAAAATTTGTTCGGGTATGCCAAAAGTAGAAGTAACCTGCACCTCTTACATGGACTTGAATGCAATGACACCAGTTCTTGTAAACCTTTAGAGTCCTCACACGATCTCCCAATTGTACCTTGTGGGCTGATGGCATGGAGTCTGTTCAATGATACATATACGTTCAGTCGCAACTCATCAGAATTGAAGGTCAATAGGAAGAATATTGCGTGGAAGAGTGATCGTGATCACAAATTTTGGAAAGCATGTTTACCCATTTAATTTTCAGAATGGGACTTTAATTGGGGGTGGAAAGCTGGATCCAAGTATTCCTGTATGTTTGAAGCTTTTGAATTGCTTATCAAGTCCTATTGTCATCCTTTCTTCCTGTGATCAATTTCCTTATTTGGATTTGAAATATCTTTTAGTGACCTACATTGCAATGCCTTTCCCTTTTATTCATCTATTTGACATCCAATATTTAACAAGATTGCTGACATGGCAGTAGAGAAAAAAATAAGGGGACTAAGGGAGACCAAAAGTGTAATTAAACCTAAAAGATGCTTATTACCGATAGTTTAAAGATAAAAAGGGTTATTATTATCATGTTTATTTCCCTCATGCTGCATAACAATCACAGGCAACTACACTAAAAGCACTATGCAGTCCTCCATTCAGGAGTTTGTGGTTCTAAAGAATTTTGCCATTTTGTATCATGCTCCTAGAGCTCCTGTTATTTGTGAGATTACTTGGTACCCGCCCCTCCGTGGTTAGGTCAAAGCCAATTCTGATGGCGCGGTGCGTGGTCATCTTGGCCCGACAGCGTGAGGGGGCTTATTCTGGGATCACGCATGGAGAGGTTTGGGAAGCTTTGCTTTCAATATAGGCTCTTCCTCATCTTTAGTTGTGGAATTATGGGGTGCCATTTTTTCTATTGAAACTGCTTGGAGAAAAGGTTTGGCTTGAATGCGACTCTATCTTGGTCGTCCAATCCTTTTCAGACCGTCTCTTGTTCTTTGGCCTATCAGAAATAGGTGGCAGATAAGCTTGCCAACCATGGTCTCACACTTAACTCTTTTACTTGGTGGAATTCCATCCCCCCTTTTTGTATAGCTGACTATATCTACAATGGATTAGGTCATCCTAGCTATAGATTTTGTTGATATCTACTTCTTCCATGGGTTTTGGTATAGTCCCCCCATGTTTTTTTGTTTTATCTTTTTTGGTTCATTTATATAATCTTAGTCAGCTGAGGATGGTAGAGGTAGTGGGTGCCAAGATAGTTGGGGATGCACTTCTCTTTCATGACTGCAGCAGCTGGCTATTTCTAAAAATAAGGGTATACTTATTGGTTGAATTTGGAAAATAACCACCTCTTAAACCATTTAATGTATGGATAGTCTTAGAATAAAATTAAAATTTATGACAAAATAACCAATCTAACCACTTTTATTGGTCTTGATGAATTATGGAATTGTTTCTTATATATAAGACCAAACGTAGTATTTAGTAGCGTTTAAGTAGGTTCCTCCATATGCCAATTTTTCTTTATCCCCCCCTTCCCCTGCCTTTTGGCCTGAAACCAGTTTCACACTTGCACTAATAGAGGATGTAGTGTACGTACAAGTGAAATATTATTATTCAGTACTAGTTGGTCAAACTGAAGTGAAATTAGGTGTTTGGTGGGTAGGGAATTAACATCCCTTGTAACTTGTAAGCTATTCATTTCCTCATTAAAATTTTCTTTATGTACTGATTTTGTTATTATATTTTCTTGTGTTCTGATCCTAATGCATTCTGATAACATATTTCAGCTTGGTGATCAAGAAGATCTCTTAGTTTGGATGTAGACTGCTCCTCTCCCTACCTTCCGAAAGTTATATGGTAGAATTGAAGAGGATTTGGATGTAGATGATGTCATAGTAGTCCACCTAGAGAATAACTATAGCACTTACAGTTATGGTGGAAAGAAGAAGCTTGTTCTCTCAACATTAAGCTGGCTGGGTGGAAAAAATGACTTCCTTGGAGTTGCCAATTTATTTGTTGGTGCCTTTTGCATATTGATCTCCATCATCTTCCTGTTGCTTCATGTGAAAAATCCTAGGTAACATGGGGTCCTAATCTATCTTTTGAAATTGATTATCCCATACATTTTTTGAACTGGTTTTGTTTACAAGTTATGCTCCCTCTTTGGGACAGACCTTATGGGGACACGGCCTACATATCTTGGAATAGGAAAAACATTGCTAGCTGATAAGGTACGTGGTACAGGTACACTGGTAATAATTTTCTTAATGCGACACACGGGATACATATTCTTGTTATTAAAACTACTGTATTTTATTGTAAAAGATGAAGCAGTGTAAACATCTCCATGGGCTTTAACTATTATGGAAATGAGCCATTAGGAGTGGGATAGTGGAGAGAGCTTGGTTGGTTTGCATGAGGTCATAAATCAAACCTCAGCATTGCCATTGTACACACACAAAAAAAAAGTACCATATTGAAATAGAAAGTGTATGTTGTATTAAATTTTGCTGCATATTTTTACAGAATGGAATTGAAACATTTATTAAACCATAGTTGCATGGGTTGATCACTTGCTCTCACATACCAATTGTCGTAGACAAGTCTGGTAGTTTTATCATTTGCGGCAGTTTAAACTAGATAGGATTTTAAAATAAGATTATTTAGATTCTTAGAGCATAATACTTTTCTAATGGTAGAAACGGAAGGTTGGTCTGTTTTCTTTAGTTGTTTTTCTTATTTGATTCCATCACTTTTATAACCGATTAATTGTTTGTTGAAACATTGCATTCGGGGGAAATTCTTTTATACAGAGTCAATCTAATTATACTATGAGTGCATGAAGTACAAAAGCTGATCAAGGGCTGATTGCAGATGATAAATAACTATTAGCTACAGTCATAAATATAGTTAAACAATTTTATTGTAGTTAGTTCCGTATAATTTGTCACCAAAGAAATTCTTTGAAAAGGCTGTTTTATAGTAACATTACTATTTTTTATTTTCCATTTTATCACACTTTAAACATCTATATTATAAATTGGGAACACAAACGTACACTTTATTATTAATTGGAATTTATTAAAAATCACAAATTTGTGAGTTCTATTTATTTAATGAGTTTTACTTAAAGCTGTCAAAATAAGCCCAAACTCATGAGCCAACCTCTCCCCCCACATGTCCGGGCAAAACCCAAAAAGAGAGTTTTGCATTTGGTTGTAAAATTTGGCATGACCCATTTGCGACTCGGCTCACCCAAGTGAACCCGTGGTGAAGCGGGTTGTCCCACTTGACCCACCTAAAAAGTAACCTATATGTATTCTGTAATATTTTTTTAAGATTTAATGTGTTTTGTTCACTTAACTAAAAATAGAGTAAAACTCACCTAAAATACACTTTTAGTATTTTGTAATATTATTCAACATTATTTTATTTAGTATTTTGTTCAAGACTATTTTAAATTTTTTTGTTATTATAGTTCTAGACTTCTAGTTTGTGATAATATGTTTAGTTGTGATGTGTGAATAGTGGAAGATTTAATTTAACTAATATTTTTTTAATTTATTCAAATTTATTTTTCTAAAAATAATTTTTTGTTGAATTTTCTTTAAAAAAACATATTTCTATTTTTATTTTAGGTGGGTCGATGGACTAACCCGTTTAACTCACAACCCATGGTAGGTTGGTTTGGGTCACTTTTTTCTGGAATCAACTTTTAGTGGGTCGAATTGTGTTGGTCCGTTTAAGGGATGAGTCAAAGGTGGGTTGGACCCAACGAGTCAGGCCAATCCATTTTGACAGCTCTAATTTTATTTATAATTTATAGTTTTTAATAAAATTTAACCTACAATAAGGGTATTACGAAGTGTATTATTAAGTACTTCTTAAATAGAATATACATAACTTGGAAAGTGTGAATATCATTTTCCTCACCTTTCTTTAGTAGACATTCTCACAATTTTCTGTTTCTTTTGGAGGTATATTTTGTACACTATTTTGGCAACTAACAAAAAAATCTTTCTAAATCATGTCAAACTACTTTACTTTTATCTTTATTTGTATTATTAATTTTCTTAATTGTCTATCTATTTAATCTATCTTTTTCTCAATCTTTAAGTAACACAATTTAAATTATATATTATAAATTCAAAATAATATGTAAAAAATGTTTCTATTTTTATGAAATTTAATATTAATTATAATATAATTTATATATTAATTTATTATGAATTTTAGTTATATAAAAATAAATATTTATCTATATAAACATGCAGAAATGTTAGTTATCTATATCTAGCTATTTATATACTATATGTAAAAGAATCTTAATGTTTTTTAAACTGTTAAATCGAGATTTTAATTTCATGATTTGATTTAATCATATTTAGTCATTGATCGAAAGGTAACAATTAACAATAGCCTTTGATTAGATTTCATCATATTTAACCGTAGTGAAGAATTAAAATAATTTATAATATGTTACTTTAATTATTAATTAGAGAAAAAAATTAAGAAATATATTTTTTAATTTAATTATTTTACAATATATTTCATAAATAATAACAATGACAAAAAATAATTTTATAATTAAAAATATATATTTTATTATTGATAAAAAGTATACTATAATATATATATTTATAAACTTTTATATCTATTTAATTAAACTTAACTAACTTTTAATAACTGATATCAAAATAGTTGTAAAGTATTTGAAACACATCAGAAGGGAAGTTGAATAATGTGATGGATAAAAACTTAGATTTTCTAAAACTTTTTAAAAAAAATTCTCAAACAAAAATCAATGGACAATGGGTTTTGTCAGGGGTTCAAAATCATGTTGTACTTAGAAAATCACTGCACAAAACTTGGATACATTAGTGTAGGAGTAACTTATAGAGAAGAACTAGTTATATAGAAGCAATAAAGAAAACACAAAGGTTTTATATTGGTTCACCCCAACTCTTGGGCGACCTCTACTTCTCTTTCAAACCTTGAAGGGTTTCACTAATCAATTCTTTGATTACCACCAAGTATTATATATGTCACTTCTGGCTACAACGATTACTCCTTAGGCCACTTCTCACACTACCCTTAAACTCCCCTTGAGATTAAGATCCAAGTATTCTTTGTCACTAAGCCACTCTTGGCTTTCACAAACAATGTATGTTTGATAAAAAAAAAAGATGTATTCTAATCACTCAAGTAGTCTTTACACAATAAGGTCAAATAGAATGAAACTTGCTAACTTAGTAACGCTAAGATTTACTCAATTCACTCAAGTTTATTTCTCCTAGTAGACTAATAGCGCTACAACACTTTTTTCGTTTTGTCTCAAATTATTCTCTTGTGATTTGAAAACCTTAACACGAACACCTTCAAGCTTTATATAGACTTTAGAGCTGCGATCCGTTGTGAGATCTCAGCTAATCGTTGTCTAATAGCATTGAGGCTTTACACGAGGCCATTATTGTGCAAAGAAAGAGAGAGAGAGAGAGAGAGAGAGGACCACAAATAATTTTTGCAACAGAGCTGACTTTTAGCGTTAACTAGTGTCGCCTAATGCTCAGAGCTGACTTTCAGTGTACAAATCGAAAGAAATGTTAATGACATAAGACAAAAAAATTAAGAATATCAAGACAAGATAATTTAAATATTCCTTTGGTTTTTGCACTATGACATGAGTTTCTTATTGAACCATAACTGAAGCACTTGTCTTCTCAGTACTAGACACTGAAGCAATATCGTCCAATGATTGATACTTTGCCTATTGTCCAAAGCCTTTTTGTTCATGGTTTTCTACTTATATCTCAAAAAGATATATGAACCTGTAGCTTAAGCATGAAAGGTTAACACATAAAATTTATACTTTGTTAACATCAAAATCTTAGGGATTTAATTGTTTGTTATTGTCTAGTGTGATTTGGACATAGCCAGACTTAACAATCTCCCCCTTTTTTATGATGGCAAGCAATATAAATTTTGATACCAAAAAGGCTAGAATGAAGAGATTAAGATCAAGGTATCAAAGCAATTTTAGAATATATTGTTGCACACCACTTACTCTTGGTTTGCGTATTTGAGGAATATAACTTTGATATACGCCAAACTTGTTAAACATCATAACATAAGGAGACCTTTCAAAGACATAATTAGAGCATATATTGCATAATTATGGCAGAGAATATGTGAAGATAAATAAGACTATCCTTGAGTTCATTATCTTATGCATGAATAAGAGAATATGTATTAAACAGAGCATTCATAGAATGTGTAGTAAAATTAAAAAACATGAAAAACACACATATGTGACCAGCATAACACTTGAGTTATTAAAAAGCATATGAGTACACGTGTTTTATAAAGAACAAAATTCCTATTCTACTTTCTCCCCATTTGTCATTATCAAAAAACACGAGTTTAAAGAGAAAAAGAAAGTGACTTTGGACATCATTGTCAACCTTTAGTGGACAAAGGTTGAGGGATAGTTGGTGGTGAAGGCGCAAGCATAGACACAAGATTTTCAGTGGTTGTAGGTGGAGGAATAGTTGTTGGTGGTGCCAAAGGTGGTTGGACAGATGAAGGAAACCTTTGTTATATTAGAAAGTTCATATTGAAGAGCACAAAGTCGTTGAAAGACGTGAGGACTCCAAAGTATTCTTTATCAACAATTTGGTTTCCATTCATTCAGTAAGGAACCTTCTTTCCATGGTTTCTTCTAGGTCGACCTGTTGAAGGCGCAACAACTCTTGAATGCGCTCCTTAGACACACTAGTTGAAGAAATGGTGGTCTAAAGGGTTATCTCAAGAGGAATACTGGAAGTGCTGATTATGGTGAGTGCATCTTCAATAAGGGGTTGAGGTTGGGAAGTGACTTCAACCAACAGAGGTTCAAAAACATCAATTTGGGGTCCAAGATGAGCATGTAGGTTGTTGAAAAACTCTTCAAATGCAAGCTTCTGCTGCTGTTGTTTAGCTTCAGCTTCCTTTTGCATCTCCATCAACTGATGGTTGAATTTGTCTTGTTTCCGTTGTAGTTCAGCAGTTATTCCTTGTCCTGGAACCCAAGGGTTCTGATAAGGAGAGAATGAACGCTCATTGAGTGCAGGAAACCTTGCCTAAGTAGTTACTATAGCTCTTCTCATAGCAACTTCTGGGTACTTGTGCAAGTTAAAGACAAATCGAGAGTAAATAGGAAAAGTGTCATGAATGAGGCATTGATAGAATTTGTTATCACCCTTTTGCCTTAAGAAGCACATTTTCCAATCATTGAATCTATAGATCTTGGTTGGATGCAAAATCTGAACCATGCGCATATGATTGGAGGTGTCTTCCTTGTCATACGTTGAGGTGGATGCAAGATGAGAGTTTTCATACATGTCTTTAAAATAAAAAGAGCATGGCGTCGTTTTGATCGAACTCAGTGTCTAGCTTCAAAGAAACCATCTTCTTAGTAGCATCCTTGGTGAAGTACCTGCTCCAATCATAAGAAATTGGACACAAGATAATGTTGTCTTTTGGACTAGGTTGAGGCATAGGCTTGTTGTGAGGAGGAACCTTGCCTTTCTTCTTTCAAAGGCCTAATGAGGGAACCTTGGAGTGATGCAATCTAGCATAAACTTGATGGTTGTAGTTGGTCTGATGTGAATTCCAAGAGGATAGCTTGGCCACTAGTCAATTAACCCGCATTGCATCTTTGACATTCCAACATTAAAGATGTTGTCCTTAATCAGAGGGATGGCTTAATGGCCATAGACTAGAGGAACAAACTTGGACATAGGAGTGAAGAGTTGGATATGCTTTGGAAACGGTGCTAGGAAATCATCAGAGGATGGGTTGATATGTAGGGCATCAATCTTCTGACACCATCCAATGATGTCCTTATTGTAGCTCACCATTTCTCTGCAAGCCCCTGAAGGAATCTTGCGGACATTTTTGCATAGGGCTGTAGAGGATGAAGACTTGGATACCTTGGGGTGAAGTCACTTCCATGTTGGTGAAGGAAGAACTTCAATCCCGGTTGGTGGATCCAACTTAGCAGAAGAGGATGCAGCTTGATCAGCTTTATGTATGGACAGAGGGCAGGTAACAACTTCTTCTTCAACATCCAATGGAAATTGTGTCCAATCTATTGAAGTTTGGAATTTCACGTGTAGTCTTCTTTGAATGTTGTAAGCATTCTTAGAGAGAAAGGCCACTGGAAACTGCATCCTTGCAATGTCTTCATCTGTTAGGTTGGGGTCGATGGCAGGTGGTCCTTCATGGTGGAAGTGATCAAAGTGGATTGGAGATAGAGGTACGTCATGTTGAACTTCATCGTCCAAATCAACAATGGAATCAGTTCTCTTCTTTTTTCAATGATGAATGGTTTCAATGCAACGTAAGCTCTTTTCGAACTAGTGAACGATTGAGGCCTTCTCACAAACCAATGGAATCTCTAATGGTGGAGGGTTGTTGGTATCAACAACAATTGAGGATTTCTTGGCCTCTAGACGCTTAGGTCTTTGAGCTCCTTGTTTTTCTTGCTTGTTGGTTTGAGGTTGAGTAAGAGGAGGAGGAACTTATGATGTAGGTTTAACCTTCTTCACTTGAGGCACATGGGTCTCATCTAAAGGGGGTGTAGCTTTTGGTTTCCTGAATGCTAAACCATCATTGTCACTCTTAGTCTCACTGAGTGTCTTTAGGCGTTATGCAGTGGATGAAGGCTATTGCTTCATAGGTGTTGCCCTTTTGGACACATAGATCATTGCACTTGTTGCCTTAGGAGCAACAAGAGTGGGAGGTGGATGTTGTTGAACATGAGTAGCTTTGGACAAAGGAGCATCCATATTCTCTCTTGTTCTACCATAGATGTCTCATACAAGAATTTCCTTATCACTCCATGTGTTTCAAACGCCTTGGTCAGGACAACACTGTGGTAGATGTCTTTCCCAATGCTCTTGTCTGTCATAAGTTTAGTTGCAAAGCAGTTGAAGAGAATCTGTGGCAATTCAAAGGGAGTGCCCTCCATGAGATGGTACAATATGAACTTGTGGCATTGGACAAGAAGTTATTCGAGCCTTGTTTGTGAATGATGGCTTTGTTTACAATTTGTTGAAAAATCTTTGTCTTAGTCAGCAAGGTTCTATATTTCCTTGGAATCTTTGCCCAGTTGGGTCCCCATAGGGAGTGTCTAACGTGTTCTTCTAGTTCATTACCCCAGTTGTTCATGAACTTAAGGAATGGTCTCAACAAATAACTTCATAGTTATGCGAAGAACCTATCCAGCGAAGTATCCTCCAATAACTTCATTTCGGTAAACCTTGGCAGTCCTCTAGAACTCACGGATGAGTTCAGGCACCACCACCCTAGGGTCTTCAAAAAAGTGGTGGATGCCACATAGCATGAGGTGGGCTTTGATGACGTAACCAACATTCTCCAAAGATTCAATGTTGAAGAAATGTTCGATATGAACTTTGTGTTCTTTGTCTTTCAATGTGACTTCTGCAACAAGAATGGACACTAAGGCTGGTCTTATGATATGGATAGGGGAACTTTCCTTGGATGAAGCAAATTGTGGGTTTTTTTTTCTGAAGTCAAGTTTAGCTTGGGTGGCTTGGGTTTGGTTCTGTTTCTTGTCCATTGTTAGGGTTTCTGGAAGTTTCTGAGAGGAGGAGAGAGTATAATGCAAAGAGGTTTCTGAGAGAGGATTGCAGAAGGTTTGATAGTGAAAGGTTGTAATGATTTATGATGGTGGCAGTTAAGTGTTTAGGGTGAAGATAGAGAAAGAAAACATGGGGGGAAGTTGAAATGGAGTAGGCTTTTTCGAAAAGGATCAGACCTACTTTAGGTGACTCAGCACAAATGCACTCAAAATGTTGCGTTTCACTAAGCTTGCGTTTAGGGTCACAATCCATATATTGGAAACATGTGTTTAGTGCATAGATACTGACTAAGCTCATTAGACGATAGGTCCTTTGGACGCTTAGTGATGTGTTGAGATGTTACACATGGATTTGAAAATTCATTCCATAGGGATCATGCCAAGCCTTTCTCTTAAAAAGATTAGCCTATCTCTAGTAAGGGGTTTTGTAAATAAATCAATAAGCTAATCTTCTATAGATACAAATTGGGATTCTACAGTACCCTTCTGAACATGATCCCTTATGAAAATGATATTTTATTTCTATGTGTTAGGCATGTGAATGCATGATGGGATTTTAAGAAAGATTTATGTCAGTAGTATTATCACAGAGGATAAGAATTTTACTCTCAAATAAGTTGTAATCCTCAAGCTGATGTTTGATCCACTAGAGTTGAGAACAACATCTTGCAGCTAGTATATACTCTACCTTTACTATTGACAAAGATATTGTACCGTGTTTCTTGCTCGTCTGAGAAACCAAGCATCCCCCAATGAAGTGACACCCTCGACTGATGCTTTTTCTTTCTACTCTATCTCCACCAAAATCTATATCACAAAAACCTACTAATATGTATTCCTTTTCTCTCTTAAAGCACAAACCAAGGTTAGGAGTTCTAATCAAATATCTAAATATGCATTTAGAAGCAGATAGATGAACTTCCCTTGGTTCCTTTTGGAATTTGGCACAAAGACATACATTGAACATGATGTCAGTTTTGGACGCAGTGATGTTGGATCAAGTGGCCTCGGAATAATTAAGAAGGGGGGTTGAATTAATTATTAATGTGTCTTGACTAATTAAAAATTATCCTTCTTAATATTACTAGATTCAATTAGGCTTTACTACTAAGTTATGAGAAAGTAAAGGACAGAAACAATAACTTAGACAAAAGTAAAGTGGAAATAAAAAGTACACAGCGGAAAAATAAAAAGTGTAGGGAAGAAGAAAGCAAACACAAGATTTATATTGGTTCGGCCACAACCCGTGCCTACGTCTAGTCCCCAAGCAACCCACGGTTCTTGAGATTTCCAATAACCTTGTAAAATCCTTTACAAGCAAAGATCCACAAGGGATGTACCCTCCCTTGTTCTCTTTGAACAACTAAGTGGATGTACGCTCCACTTGAACTGATCCACAAGAGATGTACCTTCTCTTGTTCTCAGTATTACAAACCAAGTAGATGTACGCTCTACTTGTGCCACAAAGGATGTACGCTCTAATGTGTTAAGATAAAGAATTCTTAGGCGGTTAGTCCCTTGAATCTTTGTAAGGGGAAACAAAAAATATCTCAGGCCGTTAGTCCTTTGAAATCTTTTGTTCAGAAGGAGGAGGAAGAATCAAAAAAATTCTCAGGTGGTTAGTCCTTTGAATTCTTTTGGTAAGAGGGAGAAGGAAGAATCAAAAGAATTCTCAAGCGGTTAGTCCTTTAAATTCTTTTGGTAAGAGGGAGAAGGAAGAAAAGATAGCACACTTTTGTTTTCTGCAGAATTTCCACTTGCAGAAAAACAAAGTTTTGAAACCGAAGTTTAGAAAGCTTTTTGGAAAGAGTTTTTGCAAAGAAAAACAATGGGCAATGGTCATAAAAGATTTGAAAGAGATATGTGTTTTTGATACTTGTAAAATGCGTGCCAAGGTCTTCCTTTTATAGACTCTTCATGTCTGGTAAAAAAAACTATTGGAAGAGTTATAACTTTTGAGAAAATCATGTTAAGAGTTATAACTCTTAACTTTTTCTTCAAAACTATTCACTGGTAATCGATTACCACAATTGTGTAATCGATTACACAATGTATTTTATGAAAAGTTGTGACTCTTCACAATTGGATTTGAATTCCAACATTCAGATTCACTTGTAATCGATTACTAATATAGTGTAATCGATTATACTATTTGAAAATCATTTTGGAACGTTACAAATCATTTGCAAATATTTTGAAAATCAATCTGGTCACTGGTAATTGATTACTGCTAATTGGTAATCGATTACCAGAAAGTAATCACTCTGGTAACTTAAAAAATTTAAGAAAATTCTTTTGTAAAACAAAACTGTGCTATTTGGTTTTTTGAAAAATTCTTTTAATACTTATCCTATATGAAGTCTTGACTTGTTGCTTCTTGATTTCTTCTCTTGAATCTTGAATCTTGGATTGGATTCTTGATGCTTGATCTTGAATCAATCACTTGAGCTTTTAGCATCATCAAAATTGCTTGGTTCATCATCATGAAATTGCTTCTACAAGTGAGATATAGAAGAGATCCTATCATTCTTCTGTATGTCTTTTCATCCACCTTCTTTGATTCTTCGTCCAGTCTAAGTATTGTGGTTGGATACATAGGGGTTTTCCTTTGCTTTGCATCATCCATCTTGAACTTCTTTAGAAGTTCCTTCACATACTTGGTTTGATGTATGTATATGCCTTCATTTGTTTGCTTGATTTGAAGTCGTAGGAAGAACTTCAATTCTCCCATCATACTCATATCAAATTCTACCTGCATAAGATTGGAAAAATCATCATATAGAGAGTCATTAGTAGCACCAAATATGATATTGTCCACATATATCTAGACGATTAGGAATTGACTTCCATAATCTTTGCGAAACAGAGTAGTATCTACCTTTCTTCTTATAAAGCCATTTTCAGTTAAAAAAAGAGCTTAACTTTTCATACCAAGCTTGAGGAGCTTGCTTTAAACCATACAAGGCTTTTTGAAGTTTGAAGACATGATGAGGGTAGATAGAACTCTCAAACCTAAGGGGTTGTTCTACATAGATTTCTTCCTTAATAATTCCATTGAGGAACATGCTTTTCACATTCATTTGATACAACATCATACCATGATGGGCAGCAAAAGATAGTAAAATGTGTATTTCCTCTACACAAGCAAAGGAAAAAAGGTTTCAGTATAATCCATACCTTCCTATGGTGAGTAACCTTTGGCCACAAGCCTAGCCTTATTTCTCATAACCTTACATGTTTCGTCTAGCTTATTTCTAAACACCCACTTTGTTCCAACAACAGATTTGCCTTTGGGGAGTTCTACAAGCTTCTAGACATCATCCTTCTAAAATTGGTCCAACTTTTCTTGCATAGCTTTGACCCAGTGTTCACCAGACATAACATCATCTATGTGTTTTGGCTCAATCTCTTGAGAAAGTTCCTTCTCTAGACTTTGTCCCTAGGATCACCAATGATCTAGGACTTTGGATGATGTTTCCTCGGCAAACGTCTAGTTGGTTCTTTGACTTCTTCAAGTTGATCGTCCACTAGTGAGTTGGACGCAAGCTTATCTTTACTGGACATGGTAGCAAACTTGATGATATTTTCAATTTTCATTTCTGCAAAGGACTCATCCAACTTTGACATTGTAGTGTCAGGTTTATTGTCATTAAATCTTACATGAATAGACTCTTCCACAGTCAAGGTTTTGGAGTTATACACTCTATATGCCTTGGACGATTTAGAGTATCCAAGTAAGATTCCAGAATCACATTTTGAGTCAAACTTTACAAGGTTATCCTTGGTGTTTAAGATGAAACACTAACATCCAAATGGGTGGAAGTAAGAGATGTTAGGCTTGCATCCCTTCCAAAGTTCATAAGGAGTCTTCTTTAAGATTGGCGTAATATAAATTTTGTTTTGTTAATAACAAGCAATGCTTACTGCTTCAGACCATAAGTGTTTAGGAGTTGAGTGATCATTAAGCATGGTCTTTGCCATTTCTTGAAGAGATCTATTTTTCCTCTCAACAATTTCCATTTTGTTGTGGTGTCCTTGGAATGGAAAAATTATGGTGAATACCATTCTCTTCACAATTTTTTTCAAAAAGATCATTTTCAAACTCTCTGCCGTGATCACTTCTGATTGAAGAGATACAAATGCCTTTTTCATTTTGAATCTTTTTATAGAATTAATAGAAGGTATCAAAAGACTCATCCTTGTGGACTAGGAACCTAACCCATGTCCATCTAGTGTAATAGTCCACTATGACCAGACCATATCTGCATCCAAAAAGGGATGTAGTCCTGGTTGGTCCAAGCAAGTCAAGGTGCAAAAGGCTCTATAGGCCTCAAAGTGGAAAGAACATTTTTGGCTTTAAAATAACTTTTTACTTGTTTCCCTTTCTAATAAGCTTCACAAAGAGAGTCATCTTGATATGACAGCTTTGGAAGTCCTCTTACAAGACTATGCTCTAGCATGACCAAGCTTCTTATGCCATACCCAGTGATGCTCTTTGATTGAAAGTAAGCATGAGACCTTTTGACTAGACAGATCACCAAGTTTAATATTATAAAGATTTCCTTGTCTCTTAGCAAAGAAGAGTGAAGAGTTGTCCTTGTTCTGAACAATACACATCCTTGTTAAAGGTGACATTGTATCCACTATCACATAATTGACTTATTCTCATTAGATTATGCTTCAATCCTTTAACAAGTAAAACATTATCTATATAAGGGTAGGGAGGAACACATACTTTACCTACACAAGTTATCATACCTTTCTGATTCCCTTCGAAAGTGACCACCCCACCTGACATATGGCTTAGGGATTGAAATATAGACTTTTCACTCGTCATATGTCGTGAGTAGGCATTGCCCAAGTCATGACTAGTGTTTTTTTTTCCTGTTATCAAGGAGGTCTGCAATAGGAATTATTTTATTATTAGGTGCCCAAATCTTTTTAGGTCATTTTTCTTTGTTAGCTTATGGTTATTGATAAGCACTGGATGAACCCTTTGATAGGTTGCCCTTATAAGGAGGTCATTGCACTTATTAGTTTCATGACCCACTTTTCCACAGAAGTAGCAAACAATGACTTCTTCGCCATGTGTAATATTTTTTCCTTCGAAACCATGACCAGATTTGTCTTTGGGGTTTCTTTGCACCTTAATAATTTTGTTAAGGGCTTCACGACCACCAACAAATTTTCCTAGTTTATCTCTTAGGGTTTTTATCTCCTCATAGATTTTTACAATCTCAGGAGGTAGTTCTTTCAACACCTCATGTCCCTTAAGCTTATAGTTTAAATCAAAAGACATCTTTTTGTAATATCTTTTTGTCCAAAGATCTGAGTTCTTCTTTTTTAGCTTATCAAGTTCAATATTGGCAAGGGTGCATTCTTTTTGAAGTAAAGGTTTTTGTTTTAGCATTTCCTTGTGTTTTTCTTCTGAATCTTCAAGAGTCATGGTTAAGGATTTCACCTTTTCTTCTAAGTCTTGAAAATCCTTAAGAAAAGTGGTGTGTCCATTAGATACCTTTTCGTTTAATAACTCCTTGACTTCCTCACAGACAATGGTGTCTTGTACATTACCAGGTGAAGTGGTTTCCATAACAAAGTCAACTAAATGAACTTGATGAGTTTTCTTGAGATTCTCATGCTCTTTTTCAAGATGTTGAAAATGTTTGTTTAGTTTTCTATAAGCTTTAGAGACGCAAGTAGAGGCAGACAAAAGTTGATTGTACCATTTAATTAAATCTTCTCTAGATTTGAATATTACATCTTCATCATCAAAGTTGACAGTATCATTAGGTTGAGGTTCCTCATCATTCGAACTTGTGTCCAATGTTGATTCAGCATTACTAGTGGACACATCAGCCAACAAACACAAGTTTGCTTCTTCCTTACTATCCACGTCAAACGATGAATCGTCTTGGTCCTCCCAAGTGCTCATAAGGCTCTTCTTTTTGGACTTGAAGAATTTGTTTTCTTATCCTTTGGCTTTTCAAGGTCAGGACATTCTGACTTGAAGTGCCCTGGCTTCTTACACTCATAACAAATTATTAGACTTTTCTCTTTGTCATGGAAGGATATGTTGGATGATTCGTTGGACCAGGAGGAGTTCTTTTTTTCCCACATCTTTCTGATCTTTCTTGTGATAAGGCTTAGCTCATCATCTTCCTCATCAAAGTCATCATCATCAAATTCTTCTTCTAAAGCATCATTAATAGCAAGGGCTCTGGACGATGACTCTTTGGACGTAAAGTTGCATTTTTGGTCTTTGAACTATAAGGGCTAGCAATTTCCCTTTCTTTGTTCCTTCATCTTAAGCAAGCTCTTGCTTATGGACTTTAAGAATTCCAATGAGCTCTTCAAGATTCATTGAGATTCTTGATGGCTCTTAGGGCCGTGACTTGTGGTCTCCACTTTCTAGATAAACTTCATAAGATTTTATCAATATGGTCATAATTATCATAGTGTATACTTAAAGAGGAAAGCTAATTCAGAATGGTTTGGAAGCGTCCAAACATGGTTTGGATATCTTCTCCCTCTTCCATTTTGAAGATTTCATACTTACGTGTCAGAAGGCTTAACTTGTTACGTTTTACCTCAAAGGACCTTTCATATGTAATGGCTAAGGTGTCCCACATCTATTTTGTGCTTCTGAAGCTGTGAACTTTGGAATATCCTTCTTGTGATATAGAACACAACAAAGTGTTCCTTGTGCATGAATTAAGAAGAAATTTGGGCTTGTGATCATTCGTCCATTTGTTCTTATGGATCTAGTTCTTTTGAGCATCTAAAGAAATGTGATTGCCTTTTCTACAACATCCCACATATCTATGTGAGTATATTCAAAGAAGACAATATTTCTTTCCTTCAAGTAGTCGTAGTTGGCTCCCTTGAACATGGGAGGCTTGTTCATAGCATATCCATTTTTTCCATCGTTTTTCAGGAGTTTTCTTTCCTCTACTCTATCAAGAGCTCAACCTAGAGGCCAAGCTCTGATACCAATTGAAGTACTTGAAAAACACAAGAAGAGGGGGGCGGGTGTTGAATAGTGTGATGGATGAAAACTTAGACTTTCAAAAACTTTTAAAAGCTTTTCTCAAACTGATATCAATGGATGATGGGTTTCGTCCAAGGGGTTCGAAATCATGTTGTACTTAGAAACTAGTTCATAAAACTTAGATACAATAGTGTAGGAGTAACTTATAAAGAAGAACTAGTTATACAGAAACAGTAAAGAAAACACAAAGGTTTTATATTAGTTCACCTTAACTCTTGGACTACATCCAGTTCTCATTCAAACCTTGAAGGGTTCCAACAATCAATTCTTTGATTACAACCAAATATTCTCTATGCCACTTCTGGCTATAACGAGTATTTTCTAGGCCACTTCTCACACTACCCTTAATCTCCCCTTGAGATTAAGAACCAAGTATTCTTTGTACTAAGTCACTCATGGATTTCACAAAAAATATATATTTGATAGAAAATGTATTCTAATCACTCAAAGAGTCTTTACACAATAAGCTTGAATACAATGAAACTTGCTAACTTAGCAACACTAAGATTTACTCAATTCGCTCAAGTTTCATTCGTCCAATAGATTGATAGTGTTACAAGACTTTATTCGTTTTGTCTAAGATTATTCTCTTGTGATTTGACAACCTTAACACAAACATCTTCAAGCTTTATATGGACTTCAGAGCTTCGATATGTTGAGAGATCCCAGCCAGTCGTTATCTAATAGCTTTGATGCTTGACACGAGGCCACTACTGTGTAGAAAGAGATTGGGGACCATAAATACTTTCTGCAACATATCTTCAGAAAAGTACAATTCGCTAGTGTCGCCTAGTGCTCAGAGCCGACTTTCAACGTACAAATCAAAAAAAATGTTAACGACATAATACAAAAGGAATTAAGAGTGTCAAGACAAGACAAATTTAAATCTTCCTTTTTTTTTTTGCACTATGGCACGAGTTTCTTACTAAACCTATAAGCGTTACTTTTTTATGATTGTTTTTAGTACTTAAGGATTGAGTAATTGTTTCATTGCTTTTGTACTACGAGCCTAGTGCTAAAGCACTAGTCTTCTCAAGATTGGATGGTGAAGCAGTATTATCCAGTGACTGATATTTTGCCTATCGTTCAGAGCCTTTCTATTCATGATTTTTTGCTTGTATTTCAAAGAGTTATATGAACCTGTAACTTAAACATGAAAGGTTAATACATAAAATTTATAGTTTGTTAAAATCAAAACCTTATGGATTTAATTGGTTGGTCAATTCAATATAACTTGGACGCAACCAAACTTAACAAGTTGTTCATTTGATTCAATCTGATATGACATTATTGAAAAAAAAAGTCTGATTTAACATTAATAGAGGATTATTTTTTATGATTTATTTATATATTATATGTAAAGGAAGCTTTAGGTTTTTTAAACCATTGGATTGAGATTTTAATTTCATTCCAACCCTTGATTTGATTTAATCATATTTAGCCATTGACTAAAAGTTACAATTAACAATAATCATTAATTAAATTTTATCATATTTAACATTAGTGAAGGATTAAATTGATGCTAATAATACTAGTTAAAATGGTTTATAATATTTTAATTTAATTATTAATTAGAGATAGAAATTAAAAAATATACACACACAAACACTTAATTCTATTTTTTTAGGTTTAATTACTTTAAAATATATTTAATAAATAATAATGATTAAAAATAATTATTTTATAATTAAAAAATATATTTTATTATTGATGAAAATTTATTGATAAAATTATACTATAATGTATATTTATAAATTATACATAACTAGATTTTAAAATAGTGTGATGCACGAGTTTATTTAAATTATATATTTTTTTTATATTTGTATTTAGTATTTATATAAAAATATGTACATTAATAAAATTAATTTTTAAAATATTTAGTAGCATATTAAATATAAATATATTAAAATTGAGAGGTATAACTAATTATATTTTTAATTAAGGAGATGTTGTCTTAAAAAATATTAAGCATAATGAAATTCATTTTGATTTGTTATATGTTCAATTAATAATAGTGATAGCGTATTTAAAAAAAATTGTGATGTAATAATACCTATAAGAAATGTATAAAATAAAAACATAATAAATATATAGCATTGATTATAAATTATTTTAAATTATATATAAAATACTTATTTTAATCATTATTATTCATGAAATTTTTTGAAAATATGTAGCATTAATTATAAATTAGTTTATATTTAATTCATATTTATAAAATATATTTTTTAATTATTGGTCATGAAATATATTTCAAAATATGTTAGTTAATAATAAATTATTTAAATTATATATTAGTTATTTTAAATATTTTAATCCTTCATTAATGTTAAATCTAATGAAATTCAAATTATTTTTCTAAAATGTGTATATATAATTCAAATCTAATTTTATAAAATATGATATATAATATTGTTACCAGTCAAAATATTTTTCAATTAGCCAAATGAATGGGGACATCAGCGCGTTAAAGTTCAAGTTGTAGCTAATATCACGAGATATTGGTTAAATTTGGTTGAAAATTTGAAGACCCCATGATCTAGGAAGTGAATCCCGAAAGATCGGGGGAACGTGGGAAGCGTGTCTCACTGTTGTCTAGCCCCACTGTGAATTGTGAGGATATAAGTCGAAATTAGCTAAAACTGAAGAAGTCATGAACAAATGTGCATAAACACGGTTTAGGATCAGTTAATTTAGATTTTTCAAGTATAAATAGTAGTTTTTAAATGTTTGTATACACCTTCAATCACAAAAACAAAGTAACTTGAGAGTCCACACCCATAATTGTGTGAAAATCGTGCTGAAACAGTCACACCCATAAACACGGCTATCACTTGAGTCACTATTCAAAACTCGTGCTGAAACAGTCATAGCCGACTAAATTCATTTTCGTTAATCGTTGAGATTTTTTCACGACAACATTTATAAAGTTACATTTAAATTTATGTTATTGTATCGTAAATTTTCATTGATTATAGTTTTTCAAAAATTAATATATTATCAAAAATATGTTGAATATTTATTTATTGATTAAATAATTGTGGAGAATACATTAATTATTAATTTTATGTTATTTATTATAAATAGACAGTTTAAAATCATTTTAAATTGTTGTTTATCTGGTAGTTGATGAACGTGATAAATTTTTAATTGATGTTTCTTATTTGGCTGCATAAGAAATTATTTTTCCAGTGGGAAAATACTCTCCGAATATCATATATTTCTTATGGAATAATATTGGTTGATTAATGAAGAAATTAGAAATTATATTTAGTCACTTGAAGTTAACGTGTGTAATTTTAGATAGTTTTATAAACTTTATTAAAACATGTACATAATATATTATGTTTTTTTTTAATTAAATATGCATTTGTTATTTTTTTTTAATTAAATATTCACCAACCGTCGTGAAAAGAGTTGACATACAACGACGGTTTTTCATCAACTGTCGTGAAAAATCTTATTTACAACGACAGTTAATATACTTGTCTTTAAAATACTTGCACCTTCTACAGACGACAGCTGTTATGATGGTTCAAAATCGTCGTTAAAATAACTATTTAACCGACTTAAAAAGTCGTATTTGCAGTAGTGATTACATCGGGGAAGATGATTATAAACTACATTTTTAATGTAATCTGAATAATTGCCATCTTGCTCTATAATAATAAAAATCTTTATTCCTTTTGGTAAAGTGAATTTTGATAATACAACATATAAATTGGAAAAACAGACTTTGACAAATATAGTTCCACGTAATTTAATGATTCTTATCCTTATTTATTGTTATTGTATAGCATATCTTTATTGGGAATTACTTTCTACTCAAGATGCTGTGAAGACTATTCGTGGAATAAGTATTTTTTAGAAAATTTGACCCAATAATATAATTAAAATATATATTTACTCATATAATACAAATCAATTATTATTTATGATACAAATTATTATTTATAAGAAAAAAAATCAATTTCTTCTAAACCGATTTTTTTACCTTTTTTCCCCCTCAATTTTATGTTGTGAAATCAGTCTCTCAATCGATTACATGTGTTATTTTTTATTTAACGGACGTTAAATACATAAATACATGTTTAATGATTGAATTCATAAATATATTTTTACCCAATTTAACGTGGATTAAACTGACGCTTAACCTTCTACTATATAATTATATTTTATTATAAACTTTATAATTATAATATATTTTTCATTTTTTTACTTATATTTTATAATATTAAAAATTAAAAAAAAAACTGAAATAAGTACGTACGAATGAAAAAATTACTTATGATTTTAAAAGTATTTTTTAATAAAATAAGCGGTTTTTATTTTTTATAATCTAATATAGGAATTTTGCATCGACTTGGGTAATGCTAAACTCTTTCGTGATAGTACTTTAATATCAAGCATCCTCTACCATGTTTGTGAGCGTGGTCATTAAACAATATTTGACATCAGCTTAATAGATACTAAATAAAAAAATAAAAGAGAGGTGAGAAATTAGTTGGGGAAAAATCGATTTCTCACATATGAAGAGTACGTAATTTATATCATGAATATAAATAATAGTTGACTTATATCATTTGGATAAATATATATTTTATTTGTATTATTGGATAAAAATTCTTACTTTTTCACCAACATTACTTCCTGTTATTATATTGGCCTCTATTATCCAATGTCTCAGATGCATGATTAGAAGCCTTGTTCCATATGCAGGATTGATGTTCCTCAATAACATAATAGGCATTCCTTCTTTCAACTGCAAGTAATGATTTGAAAATTCATTAACCACCTTTTGTTGGATTTGAAAATTTTAAGAAATTCAAATACATATATAATATTTTAATCGTCTTGATTTAAATTATTTTTATTTTATAAATATTTTATTTAGATCAAGTAATTCAATCGCTTGTATTTTAATTTTTTAGTTTAGATAAAATAATTCAATTTCAATTAAATTTAAATTTTTATTTTAAAATATTTATTGAAAAATTAAAATTTCAATATTAAATGAAAATAAATAATAGTAACTTTCAAAATATTTAAATATTTAAAATAGTTTTAATGTAGATAATATTTAATAATAAAAAAATAAGTTGTTTTGGTTTACCTGTTGATTAGCTATCAATATAGAGGCAGCAGGAACAGAAAAAGTTAATATACAAGAAACTTTTTAACTTCCATCCTCTGCTTCACGCTCACTTACTCCTTCTTAATCTTCACCCTCCGGTTCCGCGTCCTCTACCTCGAAGTCGTCGCGCGCATTGTCGTCTGGCACGAGTCTTGTGACACCATTGTCTTGTTCCTCTGCACACGCGCCCTCTTCACCCTCCTCTCCTTCCCCCTCTCTCTCACTGCCGCCGTCCACGCCACCGTCATTGCCGTCTTCGTCTACGTCATCCTCACGGCCTTTGCCCTCGTGCCGCGGGTCTTCGCTGCCACAACTTTCACTTCAACGCCGTGGATTCAAATCCTCGTTCGCGCAATTACCTCTGGCACGGAGGTATATATGATGACAAAGGCTCAGCAGTGTTTTCGTAATCGAAATGGGATGTAAGAGAGAACAAAAGAGTACTGTATAAAAGAAAGAGAATTTAAAATTCTTATCAATTAGGTTAGATGAAATTTAAATATTTTCAATTTTTACTATTTTAATCTATTAAAATTCTTTTGAAAATTAATGTAAATTTAATTACTTTAAATTCTTATTATTTTAGTCAATTAAATTTTTTTTAAAAATTGATATAAATTTAAATATTTTAAAATCCTGTATTCAAACAACTATAATAAAAGTATTTCAAATTCATCAATCTCATCAGCACTTTTATATTCTTTTGTAGATTCATCAATATGTGAATAATAATATTGTTGATTTCATCAACAGTATCATTTAAAGGAGTGAGTATTGCTCTTTGTCCAAGATACTCTACATTCCACATTTGTTGCTGTAAATTTGGATAGATGTTATCCACAATCTATTTGATCGGATCACTCAGCAAATACAGCAGGTGTAGGTATTTTTGTCCAAGAAGGAACATCTTCTCCTTTCTTACAAACTGTGTGGATCTTTCCATCACCAAGTTGGGGACCCATTTATTAAATTGGAATGCCAAAGAGTTTAGTTCACCTGAAGGTTGAATTTCTCTAATCCTTATGCTCTTGAATAGCATGAAGGTTTTGCAATTATCCCATAAATAAGACTTGTTATTAATACATGACTTGTCTCTGACCTTTTGGTATTACCGGCAAAATCTGTCGAAAATCTCCTCCCAGAAGAACTGTTTTCCCCCCAAATGGTTGAGTTGTTTTGTTTGGACTTCTATAACCAATAATATCTTTGAGTGATCTATCAAGAACTTCAAATGCAAAGTTTTTGGTCATTGGTGCCTCGTCCCAACCAATGAGATCTGTTTGAATTATTAGTTGAGCAAGATTAGTATTTTGTTTGATTGAGCAAGTTCTGTCTTCAAAATTTTTTAGTGGTATTTGAAATCTTCTGAGCTGTTCGACCTTCAGGTAACAAATATTTCAAATTGTGAATATAACATAATATTTTATAATTTTGAAGATAATAATTATAATTTAATTTTGATTTATATTATTTGATAACATATTTTTAATTAATACAATCTGATAAGATAAAGGCAATAATAGTAAAAAAAAAGTCAAGTTAGAGAAAAATATAGAGGACTAATAACTGAAATTAGCATATCTAATTTAGTTGATACGTTAATATAAAAATAAGTTGTTTGAATTCGAAAATGAAAACTGATTAAATACAGTAAAATACAAGTAGTTATTATTCAAATATAATACAGTAAGGTAAAAATTAAAATTTAATTAATTTAAATTCGAAAATAAAAACTGATTAAATACAGTAATCTCCTTAACTCCTTTTGAAGTCAAAGGCATCAGTTGCAAAATGATCAAGGTGAGAAACTTAGCATAGAAGCTATTGAATAGTATAATTAATTGAGCCATATTATTGCTCATGTGCCACTTGTTGCACTGGTTTTTCGGCCGATTTTTCGTTATTTAATTGGTAAAATTGCATTTTTGGTCTCCCAGTTTATCTCTAATTTCGGATTTGATCCCCTATAATTTAATTCACAAATTTGGTCCTCAATTTATAAATCTCTGCAAAATTGGTCCAGGAAGTCCGATTATGATGTTGACCGTTAACCTCAGACGTTGACTGCCATGTGTCAACGTCTGAGTGGTTTCCTGTAAAGGCTTCATTTTTTGTAAGTAAAGTTATACTTTTGGTCTCCCAGTTTTACTCCAATTTCGATTTTGGTCCCCTTATAATTTAATTTGCACATTTGGTCCCTCAGTTTTATAAATCCCTTTATAAATTCAGCCAAATTTCATTACTGGAGAAGTTGTATTTCAAATTTCAAACAAAAATACAATTCTCATACATAGACCACTTAAGCAGTCGTGTACATATAATACCGCATGGGGGAGCAAAAAAAGAAAAAAAATAGGGGGTTATTATAGAACCTGCTAAAGTAAGAAATCTGAAAATTTCAAACTCAGGTTCGGATTCATGCACCACTTTCCCTTGTGTTCAAGATTCTCCAAGAGACAACCCGTCTCTTGATTATAATTCTCACAATCCAAGAGACAACCAGTCTCTTGATTACGATTGACTTTTTGAGATGAGCAAAAGGATTTCTCTCCTTTAGAGTGGATGATACAAATTGAAGTTCCTAGAGGAATTTCTCTCTTTTAGAGATGATAATACAATTTGAAATTCCTGGATGAATTCTCAATAGATTTGCAAGTGTTTGCCCAATAGTTGTTGAGAGAGCATTTGGCAATTAAGTTCTCTTAGAATGTCTCTCTCCTGCTTTTCGAAGTTAGACACACATATATATAGGCCCTTTGTGCCTTTTCAAAATGGTTTGAAGAGATGTGTCTTTTCAAAAAGCTTTTTTCTGAAATTCTTCACTGGTAATTGATTACAAGTTTCTGGTAATCGATTACATAATTATATTTTGAAGGGTCATGTCTTTTCAAAATGTTTTCTGAAGTGTCGTTGCTAGTAATCGATTACAAACATCTGGTAATCAATTACATGATTCAAAATTCAAATTCAAAACCCTTGTAAAAGCTGATTTTTCAAAATTGTCTTCTAGTAATCAATCAATTACGCTGCTTGGTAATCGATTACCAGAACCTTGATCTCTTGGAAACACTTTATTTTGAGGCAAAAACTTGATCTTGAATTAATCTTGAAGCAATGCTTGTTTGTAGAAGCAACCTTGTATTAATCTTGAAGCAAAGCTTAACCTTTGAATGTTTGTTGAAGTAATCTTGAAAGAAACCTTGGTTGATTATTCTTTGGCATCATCAAAATCATGTATTCATACATTCACAGTTCCAAAAATGAAATGTGCATTAAAGGCACCATTACATGAAGGATGTATATGTTTTCCTACCTGAATCTGGAAATACAAAAGCCATGCTTGCACTTTCTACAGTAGCAAGGGCTATAAAGGAAATGAACAAGGTGGCAATATTATGTTGTGTTTGGAGACGGGGACAAATTTATCCAATAGAGAAAATATTGTAGGTTTTTCTGTCTCTGTATCTTGTATTTTTATATTGGTTTGCCTCTTCATTTTTATTTATTTCTTGCTTCTCTAATTATATTGTGTAGCCTGATTCATTTTTATTTATTGGATGGGATATATAAATTCATGTTATGTTAATTTTCTTGCTTAAAAGTATGCATCTGCCACATTTGTTATGTGATCATTTCTTTTTCTCTTTTTGGGAATTGGGATATGACTTTAGTAAAAGTCAACATCTAAATTAGAAAGTTACAAATATTTCGAATTAAACATTAAGGTTAAAATGAAAAAATATCTTAAAAAAATCTATTTTAAAAACACGGTTTAAGGACAAAATTTTAATAAATAAAAGAATTAATATGGTTGTAAGTGTCAGACCCTAATTTATCTGGCTATAATGCTTTTATCATTGCCAATGGTAAAAAAATATTATATATATATATATATATTTGTTGAAAGATAAGAGGTACAAGGGCAGTGAGAACGAAGAGGCAGAGAAGTCAGCAAAAGAAAAAAAAACATAGAGATAGAGATAGAAAAAATGGAACACAGTAAATTAAGAACGGAGTAAGTTACGTAGAAGGAAAAGGGGAACCAATCGAATTGTAGCGTTTGGCACCGGTTACAGTGCAAGGCCAAGGGGTCACTCAAGTTTTGATGGTTGTTTGTTAGATTCAAAAATAAAGCCACAAGGAAGGGCAAAATGGTCTTCACATGAAGATTTCTGACCCTAAGTTCGCCCAGGCTAGCATCCAGCTCGCCTGGGCTAAGATGTAACTTTAGCCCTAAGCAAGCAACTCGCCTAGGCGAGTAGATACCTTCACCATTTGGCTACAATTCACCTGGGTGAGTTGCAGCTCGCTTGGGCAAATTTCCCTACACTCAATGGTTGTTTTCTATAAATAGCCAGGGATGGTTGAAGAGAAAAAAGGTCCAAGAACCTAAAAACCAGAGACCAAATGCAGAAGAAGAAGGAGAAGAGGAAAATTGGAGTCGAGGCACTGGAGAGTTATGACCGTGGATCACTTCCTTCGTCGTTTCTCTTGTTAGTCTTGTGCCCTGTGCAATGATCGATTAGTTTTTCTTAAGGATGAGATGCAATCTTTGTACCCTTATGTGTCCCTTTTGATATTATATATGTATTAATCTTTTCTACTCATTATTGGTAATTTCATTCTACTCGTAATGCTTGATTCTATTTGATCACTAGTGTCATGAAATTGGATTTTAAGTGAGACTGGAAAGTAATATTAGAATGTGAACCGAATGATTTTACTCTTTACGTTATGTTGCTAGGAATAGAGTATAACGTTTTGACTAGAAAAAGCACGAGAATATAATTGTAATGCTGGGGTATTTACTACATATGTGAGGGATCGATATTTAGTAAATATTCTTAGGTTTCAAGTGTGAGGAATTGACTTGGGATAACTATGTGCGCATCAATAATGTTAGAAAATGATTTATATATGTTAATCTTTAGGATACTAAGGGTATGAACGATGAAATCCAATCGTATGTTTTCTTGAATTAATTTAAGTCATTTCCATAATTTACGTATTTCCGACACACTACATTCTGTTATTTTTGTATTTTCCGTTATTTCCATATTTCCATTGTTCCCGTGATTCCGTTATTTTTACTATTCTTTTACTTTAAGTTGTCTTTAGTTAATCAAACCAAAATCAATGACATTCGATTAAATTTGTACATAACTATTGAACTGATAACCTTTATCCGAATAAATTAAGTAAAACTCGAGTCCCTGTGGAGACAAACTCTTTTATAAATGTGAAACCTACAACGACAATTGGTACACTTGCCAAAAGTCTAACAAATTTCTAGCATCGTTGCCGAGGATTGTCACGCTAAGTCTCGGACTTGCTTGGTAATTCTCCTAGAGTGTTTTGTTTTCATAGCACGCGATGCTGGGTCTTGGACTCATCTCGCGCGCCCGAAGATATTCATCATATTCATAATAGGTGGATACAAAGGATATCCGACCAATAAACAAAACCAAATAAAAAAAAATCAATTCAACACACAAACTTTTTTTTGCCTAAAGAACTACGTAGGTCTGATTTTCTCATTGCAGCTGGGGATACGTAGGAGCAAGGGCAACACCCTTGTCAATTAGAAAAAAAAAACACACAAAAGATTCGCCGCTCTTGGGAAAATAAATAATTTTGAAGTCACGTTATTTTTATTGCACACTCGATTAAAGGCTGTTGTTCTTTGTGACGGGCGCTTGAGGTGCTAGCACTTTCCCTATGCGTAAACAACTCCCAAACCCTTTCTTTTCAAAATTCACAGACCTTCTTTTTGGTTTTTCTAATGTTTCCCTTAAATAAATGTTGGTGGCGACTTCCTTTCGTTTCCTTCTTAGAAAACAAATCTCTTTTATTTTCTTTTGCCATCCCGTCGTGATGTTAGGTTGCAACAGATGGCGACTCCACTGGGGACCCGTTAAAGAGTCAAGTCATTTAATTGAGTGTGCGGTTTCATCATGATTTTTTCTATTTTATTTTCCTTCCTTCTTTTATTTATTAATGTGCCTTGCTTCCGTTTATTATTGTTCTCGTTTTGTTCTTTTTCGCAATTTTGTTTTGATCTCGCTTCTTTTATCCGTTATTATGCTATTGCGTGCATGTCACTATGTCATTTTCTCTGCGTGCATGATTATGTTTATTTATTGCTTTATGGGTAGAAATAACTGTTATTGAATCCTAGGGTGGACGACACCTACTATACCTGTCTGGGAATTTTCTGTTTGTTTTGTAGGTAGGGTTGGGTAGTCCTTTAGTTTGCTCCACTCATACACTTCACCTACACCTTATCAAACACTTTGAGATGATGGGCCCTATACTCGAGTCTGAGTGAGCCATGGGGAGTGGAGGTCTAACGAGTCTCACGCTGGGTCTTGGACTCTCCTGACTATCATGAGCCCTCATCTAGAGTTTTCCTCTCGAGTAACGCGTTGTCGCTGGTAGGTCGTCTATTGTCGCATATGTTGTTACAAAAAGGGTTGCTAGCTCTAGAGGCCGATGAGACTTGTTTAGAGCTACCCATGGAAAATGTCATTGATAGTGGACCCTTGGATCTATGCCATTAGGCTGTCGAATTAGGGACACTAAGCTTTCTTATTCTTTTGTCTTAATTTTTTTCTTGCTCATACACATTAGGCTTTCTTTCTTTGCATATAGTTCATGTCATATAAGTTAAGATTTTGCATATCATAGTTAGTCATTCACGTCATATTCAATGCATATCTTATAACATCATGTTAGTATGATTCAACGCATCTTGTGCATCTTCCTCACACATATTGCTCATGCCTTGCATGTCCATGCATTCTCATGATCATGCAACATTTATCCATGCGACGGAAACATGGGCATCTTTTTACATGATGGTGCACATCGGGTTAGCGAATGTTGGCTCATCACCTCTAAAAAAATGGGGAAAGACATTTTATGGATATTAAAAATGATGTGCACAATCAAGTGAGGAGTCTTTGTTCCCGTCACTCTTCATGTTCATTAATCATAGCTCTGGCTCATTCATCGCATTCTGATTTGTTTGAGTCGATTACTGAAGATTGCTAATTGGAAACACTACTCTAAAACATGGGGTCAAATCAAGATTTTTCATTCACTAAGAGGTTCGCACATGTTAAGGTTCTAACGCATGACTTATTTGGTTTATAAGCACTAAAATAGTTGGTGACACCACAACAGTGCCGAGATTTTGTCGGTACTTATGGGAAGATTCTGGACTTAGCCATGATAGAAGTGCCTACAGTCGCTACTACCGCTTTGGTTCAGTATTATGATCAACAAATGTGGTGCTTCACTTTCAAAGATTTCCAGCTAGTACTTATGCTTGAGGAGTTTGAAAAGATTGTTGGATGCCCTTTGGGAGGAACTAAGCCTTTCTTCCCTTCGGGACACTCTCTGTCCATGCCTAGATTATCCGAAGTGTTAGGAATTACGGTGACTGAACTTAGAGAGAAGGAGATGAATAGGAATGGAGTTAGGAGCTTCCCGAAGGAATTAATGGAGGATAAGGCGCGAGAATGTGCAAGTAAAGGAGAGTGGGGGTATTTCATGAGTATTCTAGCTCTTTTAATATATGGAGTGGTCCTTTTCCCTAGCATGATTGACCGGATTGATCTGGTAGTAGTTGATGCGTTCTTAGTCTATTATTATCGATGGGAAAGTCCTGTGGTTGCCATCCTTGTTGATGTGTACTATACTCTAGACTTGAGCTGGGAGAAGAAAAGCACTAGAGTCATTTGTTGTTTGCTCGCACTCTATGTATGGATGGTGTCTCATTTGGTGATGCACAATGGTAGGCCTACTTGTCAATTAGAAGATTTCTGCATAGCGCCTGATAAGAGCAAGATTAATTGGGAGGAGCTTTTGGCTAGCATGATAGGTTCAACAATTCGTTGGTTCCCAAGGTTGGAAGAGGTGCCTAATGTGTTATGTTGATGTGGAGCTTTCCCTAATGTCCCTCTGATGGGGACAAAGGACTGTGTCAACTATAATCCTATGTTGGGGATCAGGCAATTAGGATACCTGATCTGTGGACCACCCTCAAATGGAGCTATCCAACCGTTCATTGCTCAAGGATTGAATGAAGAACATCTCGGTCTGCACCAACAAATTCGGAAGGCGTGGGACTCACCAAATAAGAGGGACGAGGAGTTAAGGAAGAAAGATGAGGGTTTTGTAGATAGCTATCCACAATGGTTGGAGAATAGGGTGCAAGAAGTCAAGCTGCCTAAGAAGACAAATGGTGAAAGGGTTGAGATAGATGTACCTATTGAGACGAAGGAGGTTAGAGAATTGAAAGCAAAATTGCAGAAATCCATGGGGACGAAAGAAAAGTTGAAGGGAGTAGTTATCAGGGTAAGGAAAGAATGCAATAGACTGAGGGATGTCAACATGTCAGCAACTGAACCATTGGAACAAGAAATGAAAAGGGCTAAAGGGGAAGAGACGAACATAAAAAGGTACCAAGGAGCTTTGTCAAGCAATAGTAATGAACTCAAGTTGAGAAGGGCAGAGAAGGACCAAGTAATAACGGAAAATGTGACACTTAGAGATGAGTTGGAGGTTTTTTGGGTGTCAAAGGAAAGCTTGAAGGAGAAACTAGGCATGATGGAAAAGAATATGCTAGTAATTTTCGATCAATATGAGGTAAAGATGATGAGGGAGAGGCAAGATCTGGCTACTATACATGGGCAGGCTTTGAGAAACGAGTAAGCGAAAGTGCTAGCCTTACAAAGTGAAAGAGAAGCAAGGGAGGAAGTGATAGAGCTACTACATCAGGAAAGCAGGAAGTGGATGAATAGGTTTGCGCTCACGCTAAATCAGACTCAAGAGCTCCCGAAACTGCTAGCTAGAGCCTAGGTGATGGCTGATATATATACTCTGCTCTCGACGAAGTTCATAGTCTTTTCGATTACTGCCAACACATGGTCGAACTAATGACTCACATAATTAAGAACTACTGATGCACTTGTTACTTATTTTCGATTGTACCCAGACGCGATGTAATGAACCCAATTTTGTTTTGATGAAAAGTGGGTTTGGTTTGACCCTGTGTTCTTTTGAGTGGCTTGTGTAAAATTTGCAATATTGTAGAAACTTATCATTTTCATGCATTCATGCTTATTGGTTGTTGCATCCTTATGCATTGCTCATTGCATTCTTTCCTTGAGATTGAAAAGTAACCATTGTAATCAACAAGAAAGACAACGCTTTATGACACCCTTACCGAATGCGTGCCAAGACCAAGATAATGAGTGAAATAGAGTAGGTGCAGGAACAAATGAAGGCCGATATAGAAGTCATGAAAGAGCAAATGATGACAATGATGGAGGCGATGATGGATATGAGGAAGATAATAGAGGTTAACACTGTTGTAGCTGCTGCTGCTAGTACCGTTATTGAGAGGAACCTAACTCACTCGCCTGTTTTTAATCAAGAAGGTCACCTAGTATCAAATGTGGAAGGTCAAGGAGGTGCAACGAGGGTAACTACATATGGGCCACAGTACACCCAGAGCCATAATAGATATACTTTTCCACCATATGGTCTGCCTCCTAACTATACATCACCCATGGTTTTACAAGTGCCTGCCGAGAATGTTACTAATCTTATCCTTGTTTGTACTGAGAAATCTAAAGTCTAAAAAAAATTGTGCATGGTGCAAGCCAACTAACGCACGTTAAAAGTCATCTTAAAACTTAGATTAGGTGAAACTTGAAAGTTTTTCAAGATAATGTAATAGTATATGACACTGAAGTTTGCAAGTTATTCTTAATGAGTTGTCAATTTTAAACTGTTTATTTTAGGGCTAAGATTATCTTTGGATTAAATGTTTTTGCTGGAAAATCAATAGAAGGTGCTTCTGCAATAGGACCTTGGAACTCCACCAAATAGAACTTGAATCATTGTTAAAACACCTAATAATCAATTACATACATAATATGTAATTAATTAACTTTTGACGTAATTGTAGTTTTTATCTTCAATCTTTTAATTTTTGGTGAATTTATCTCCAACAAATTAATTTGACGTATTTTATACCACACTATATAAGAAACTTACTAATTTTACCTTGTCATTTGTACATTAATAAGAATAAAAGTTGGGGTAAAATTTGCTAAAAAAGTTAAGGGTGAAATTCACCAAAAAGTAAAAAACTTGGTTGCAAATTTAGTCCAAAAAAAATGCTAAAACATGTTTGTGATCCGTAATAAAAATTTTCTCTGCTTTTGTTTCCTAATGTTTGAAAAGTATTGTTTGAGCCATGCTGTTATGATTTGTGGTGGTTTTGAAACTGTCAATATTCATTTTGAATTGCAAATTATAATTTCTAACCATTAGAAACTGCGAGAAACAATTAAAAAAATCAAATCTGAAGAGGGTGGTGAAATGGAGGTGAAACAATGCATCATATTAAACAAAAGAAAAAAAATCTAGATATGGAATTCTAAAGAAACCTCTTATAGCTTCATTCCCCTAGTTATAACCACCTTCACCTAACCCAACATCCACCTTCGTGCTACCGTCATAGCCACCAATGCTTAGATCTACAACCTAACACCAAACAAAACCCCACCAACGCAATTCATATATAACTAAGAAACACTTTAAAACTCGTAATTCCAATCTTGACAGTTTTCAAATTAGAAACGCAAAATCCACTAACACACACTAACCTCAAAATAATCACACTCTCGGAGCAAAATATAAAATTAATAGGGGAGAATTAGAAAATAAAATTGAGAAAAGGAAAGCAAACCTAGAGCGAAGGATTGAGATTTCTTGGAAAAAGTGAGAAAAGAGGAAGGGAAGGTAGGAGAGTGGGGCTTCTTGTTTGCAGAGAATGACTAAGACGATGTCTTAGCAACTTTCTTTGCGGCCAAAGGTTGTTCCAACGTCTTGTACTTCCTTGTTCCAACAAATTGGTTTTGCGGATGTTATCCCAAAATGATTTAGCACTTTTTAAATGTATTCATTTTGACATAAGAAAAGCTTCTTCTGGGCTCGATCCCTCTTGATCTCAATGCCTAAAAATTTCAACTACTCTCCTATCTTTCATTAAAACAACTTCATTCTTCATTTTAATTTTGTTTTCTGTTTCACAAAACAAATTCCAAAATGATCCTAACATCACGTGAATGGGATGATTAGTGTCAATTTTACATGTGAATACTTCTTTCATGACACTTATTTACTTGAGTTTTAAAAAAACATGCTTGTAAAAATGCCCAAAGATAGGTATTTTCGAGTATTTTTGTATTTGGAAGAAATAATAAGGATTTTAATAAGAAATTTCTATTTTTGGATGCACGAAAGATAGAAATGCTTTTGGATAAAATCTGCTGAGCTAATCATATTTAGCTCAAGAGAACAAGTCCAAAAAAAAGAAGAAAACAGGGAAACTCATCCAGCTTGAATCTGCTAAGCTGATATAATTTAGTTCAACGAATTAGAGGCAGAATCAGAGGAAATTGAAGATAAATGAATCCGCTGAGCTAAATATAATTTAGCTAAACGAAATGAGTTTCCTTCATGATGAAGAATGTTGTTTCACTGAGCGGATCTCTTCGTTCTTGCACCTCCTTTACTTGATATAAATAGAAAAAGGAGAGAGAAAGAAGGGGAAGGAGAGCATAGTAGAGAAAAATAGAGCTGGAGAAACAGAGAGCTTCATAGGAGAAAGAGCAAGGATAAAAAATATGGCGATGGATGATCATTTTCCAAGCCTTTCTCTCATTCATTCATTCATTGTATAGGATTGCTCTCACCATCATGAGTAGTTAATCCTCTTGTTTGGATTGGATGTAATATGTCAAACTCTTTTGTAATCTTATATATATATATATATAAAAGAAGGGGTGTTCCTGGTTCGGTTTGGTTCGAATTTTCATTGAAAAGTTACCCAAACTAAACTTAAAAAATATATGTGATTCGATTTGGTTTAGTTTTCATTTAAAATAAAATCCAAACCAAATCAATAATTTGCTACTCGATTTTTGTGGTTTTTACTTAAATATTATTTTATTAAAATTTATATTCTTTCTTTTCATATTTTAAATAAAATTACATTAAAAAATTATTGATAACAATCTATAAAACTTATTAATATGCTAAACCTTCTACAAGAAAAAATCTTTAAAATTTCATCTATTTTAAACCAAATATATTTTTAAAAAATTATCTGAGAAAGAAAGTAGTATGCATTGTATAAGTTTCGTATACATAACACTACAAAACATTGTGGAACTCAAGTGATACATACATAAAATGCATCACATTGAATATAAAATAATCATATATGTGTAATCTAAAGATTGAATGATTGTTAAATAGGTAAAATTTGATCACAAAGCTTCTTTCCATTGAATTTGTCACTTGTGCAACTTGTTCACTTTATTTATTTGTTCTTGAATATTGATATTAATTGTTTCCGTTGTGAAAATTTGTAAAATAAACTTTTATACATTTGTAATTAGTTGGTTTAGGAGTTTTCATTAAAATAATAAAAATTATTATAATATCTACCCATCCCTATAAATATGGCAATCCATTTACCATTATCTACTCAGAAAACTTGATTTGTTTGCCAAATCCTCCATCATGTGTTACTGTTGCAAAATGTAGCTGTTAGTGAATCTGTTCTTACGTCGAGCCCTAATTGATGCTAAAGTTGTTATATATATTTAGCAGTTGTGCATGTGCAATGTTAATTACCGTGGATAGCATGAGGAACAATTTCAATGTTGTTTGTATAAGAGTGTTTTCATGGTCCTTCCATTGCCAATGAGGCCAATTAGCGCGTCTGTAATACCATCGTGCTCGGTTCACTTTTGAACAAGTTAGAAATTTAATAAAAAAAAATATTTAATTTGAACGATTTTATTATGTGAGATTAGGATTTGAAGGAACAAAGATTTTAAACTTTTTTTTTTGTTGGTAATTTTGAGTCCAAAAGGATTTAAAAATAAAAAAATTAACAATAGAACAAAAATCATCTAGTTTTAGGAATAAAGGAATTTATTCTAAGAAATTTAAAAAGACTAAAAATACACATTTAAATTAAAAAAACAATAGAATCTCAATTGGTTGAAAAAAAACGTAAATTATTCTAAAAAAATTTATATTTATTTTTAATTGTCACCAATAATTTTTGTTTACATACCTTTATATGATTTTTTTTTTTAATTTCAATGTGTCAACTCATTTATGTTAGGAATTTTATAATTCCTAATTAATTAATATGAACTACATATTATATTATAACATTTATATTAGTTATTTACATTTAGATGATCAATATAAAGTGATCTAATTCAATAAGCACATTAGACTGTCTACAGAAAGTTGATATGACTTAATGAACGAAAATCAGTTAGGCGGAACTAATGAGAACCCTAATAGGTTAAAATCTAAGACATGGTTATGGTCCCAAGACACCAAATCAAGAAACAGTTTCTCCTCTTCCTATCTCAAAAGAAAATGAAGGTCTCACAAAAAAGAAGGTAATTTGATTGAGGAAGGTCATTAAATCAATTGTTTGTGACCGCAGTAAGATTCCGCTGCGTATTAATCAAACTCTATAGATCCAAGTATTCTCTAAAAACTTTTGATAATTTGATCTAAAGTGTTGAAATGCTCATTTGATATTTTATAAAGTTTAATAAAAATTCCTACAACTTAATCTACTAAGTGGGATAGGTTGAGCCCACTTGGTACATTTGCTTACCATTAAAGCCGGATTCGCCCTTCGTTGGCAATGCCCAACAGATAGGGAAAAATAGACCAAACTGAACTTTTTTTAACGTATATGAATTTTTCGCCAAGTTCTTGGAAGAAGACAGAATATGGATAATCTTCCACGCCTCGCAAGACCCTACTATCATGTTAACTTGTTACTTGTCATCTTTCACGAGCACGTACTACGCTCTTACACCGTATTACTATTGTGCAGTATCCATGTATTGCAATTAAAAATTTTGTAGTGTTTTCTACCGTTATTTTTTTAGCAACTTCCAACTAATCTACAAGCTCTGGAACAACTTATCCGTAAATTTTGGGTAACAAACCTTTAATGTTTATGAATAAGACAAATAGATAATCTAATTCTCATTAGAAAATACTCTTTCTGTTTTTATTTATAGGACATAATCAACAACATTTTTTGTGTCTTACTATAAGACTTCATTTCATGCATCTCTGGAGTTCATTAATTATTTTTTGACTAAAATCTTTAAATGTCTTTTTCTCTATCTATGGAGATTAGAGAAAATAAAAAGATTTCTAATAAAGTTAAAGATAAATTGTAAAAAATATTATAATTATAAATATATTTAATGTCAATAACTAAATTAATTAACTTTCTTAACAAACATCAATTAGTTAACCATGTATTGTGAAAGGGGGTATTTTGAACTTACCATAAAGGTTAAAAGATGACATAGACTAGTTGGAATGCAAACATTGACCAGCAAACCAAAGGTAACATATAAGAAGAAGAAAAACTGAAAGTTACATATGTAATTGATTACCTACCTATGTAGTCACCCCTAATTCAAGTTAAAACATATAGATAATTAGAACCTAAATATAACCACTACGTACATATATATAATAATATATTTACACTGGAATTTTGGACCAAACCAAAGCAGAGGCTTGTGGATTTGGAATGAACAAATCCTTGCTTGCATAAGGAAGATTGGTGGTTGAAGAAGATGCAGGTGTCTCAAAGCTTGTTTCCTTTTCATCTTCTTCTTCATAGATTGTTTCTAAGGTTATTTGGATTCGTACTTTGCTAGCAGAGACAAAATAATGAGGAGCAACAGCACAGAATGGGGTTAACAATGAAGTTTGAGTGATTGGTGGATACAAAGTTATGTTGGGGATGACCCTGGAGCCTGTGGAAATGGAAGGCATAACAATGATATTGGTCATGTATGCTAACTGGCTTTGCTCAAAGAGATTTTATGGTAATGCAATTTGGTCTGCATGGTATGTCCTTTTATAGAATGGGATGCGGAGCCATATGTTCATGAATCAAAGTGACCCTTTTTGTCCTCATAACTGCAATTATGCCATTTTGCTTCATCCTGATCTTTTTTTTTTTCTTTTCTATATAAATAATTGTGTCATATGGATTTATAATAATTCATATATAATGATTAATCAATTGAGATATATTTTTTTAATATTTAATATGATCTTATTAAAACGTGTAAGTTATTAAGAGCATTAAATTTTTTTACTTAAAAAATAATTTAAAGTTATTTAGTAACTTTTATATATAATTATTGCAGCTTTATTGTTAAAAATAGTGTTGAGTACAAATATTATATGTATAGGTAAAAAAGTTTTTAGTTTCTATAAAATAAGTGAAACAAGCTGTAAATTCAGTGGTGGAGAATTTTGATATTGTACAAAGTCATATGCTCAAATTTTATTCCCATTACTGTACTAAATACTAAAACAAGTAATTTTTGTGCATTTGTAAAATCAATAGTTTTTATTCTTCTAAAATCTAAAATCAATACTTTTTTGAAGGAAAATCAATAATTTTTAGTTTCTATTGGTTAACTGCTTTTTATATATATATATATATATATATATATATATATATATATATATATATATATATATATATATATATATATATAAGATATGTATGTAGTGTCATGCTAATAAGTGGTATACTTGAATTCCTTTGAATCAATCCTAAAATGAATGTTATTTATTTATCTTAAAATGTGTTGTAAATTAAAACATTGATGTCAAAATTTAGAGAGATAGAAATCAAAGAAAAAATTACAAAAATCAAAACTACAATTTACTTATTTTATAAATTTAAAACGAATAGTTTTAAATTTTAGAAGGAAGAAAATGAAAGGAAATTATTTTATAGGCCAAAACTAAAGTTTGTTTATTTTATCAAACAAGTACGTACAAAGAAGTGATTAATTTCCTTAAATTCACATAACTATTTGAAATGATTGTTCATTCCTATTGTTAGTACCCTACTTAATACCTACCATTATCACCATGGCACCTACTAATAAAGCATCACTAACAAAAAACAAAAAATATCACGTAGTCGGATGGTATTAGATCTTGGTATTGACCCAATTAGAATACTGGATCTCGTGCTTTGCACAAGTGAAGTAAAAAAGTAACTGCTACACAACAATTTTTGTCAGAAACCAACAGGTCAAGAGAGAGAAAGTAATATGGTTCAAATAGCAATGCTAACATGCGTTTGTTAAAATGGAGACCGGACAAATTTAATATTAGTATTGATTTGTGTATGTAGCTCATTTGTCATCATCAACACGCATCGAATTTATAGAAGAAAACTTATGGTTTGTTCTATACATAATATACTCATAAGAAAAGATGAAAAGTTTTATGTGTGATTAAATCCTAGAATCATGTTCAATCATGTAATTGGTTTAAAAAAATTGAAATTTATACAAATACATCCAAATTCCATCAGAGTGACTAAGACCATGGTTGTTAAAATAAACTTAGTATTTAGTCTACTTTCATTGTACGTATTTTTTTAAGGTCTAAATCACACTTTTTTATTTCCTTAAAAAATCACACTTTTAATTTCTTATATAAACTTAATAGTTTTAGTTTAGTTTTGTTACTTCTTATTTTAAATTAGTCATTTGTGTCAATTGTGAGGGATTTTAATTGTCAAAAATTATTTTTCTAATCATCATTAAATCAATAACTTTATAAAAAGGGATTAAATTGAACTTAAAAGAGATAAGGATAGAATTGAAAGAAGAAAAAAACTGAGACATACTAAAAGTGTAAATTATTTTTCTAATCATCATTAAATCAATCATCTTTTTAATTTCAGCTTATAAATTTCATGCAAAATATGTGATTTAGAAAAATAATATGGTATCCCTCTACTTCGGAGTTAGTAACAAAAGATAGTCCTAATTTTATAGAATTTGTAAAGTAAAATAATCTAATTTGATCCCTGAAATATTTCAAATCATTATATTAGTTTCAAAAATAAAAAATATTTTCGTCTTTAAAAGTTTAATCAATTTAGTTATTTTATGGAACATGATTAAATTAATCAACTTTTTTGTCTATTAATTAGGATGAAAATAATATTTTTTTATTCATTTAACAACTAATATGATTCAATTCAATGTTTTTTTAATCATATTATAAGTATAAAATATGCATCAATTTTGTCAATTTTGTCAATGAGTAATATCTATCAACAAACTTGATTGATCCTTTAACAAAGTCTTTTCTCTCAATGAAATTTCTTTTTTTATTTACAAAGCCTCAAATACAAGATGTTACTAAAAGATTGAAACCTAATTTTACTCAAATCAACCACATTTTGTTATGTACCCCTTTCAAGTTTGATAAACTAAAACTATGTTTTACTTCAAACTCTGGCCTTTACTACCATTGTTCTTGTACATAAAAATGAATACTCAACTCATAAGACATAAAATTAGTTAAATTAATTCATTTTGATTAATATTGTCATAAATTTAATTAAGTTTTATTTCAAAAATATTCATAGAATCAATTGTGTTTAAGCAGATGTAATGACTCTACTCATAAAAAAATAAAAATTCAACCAATAAATAGGAGTTATATTGGTAGTAGTTCAATATAAATGAATACACTTTCATGGAAAATGAGTTATATCTCATTAATAGACTTCATAACAAATTGGAGGTATACAAAAAATTAAAAATTAATATATTTAAAAGTGATCATATGTTTCTTATAATAAAAAAATTACTCCATCATGTTCTTATTATAAAATCCAAATTAAAAGTATGTTTTTTGTCTTTTTATAAGATTCAATTTTAAAATGTTTTATGTATTAATTATTTTTTTAGAAAAATACATTTCATTAAAGTCAATTCTAAAATGACATTGAAAGAAACAAATCATTCATGTTTGTTACCAAGTAATTGTTCACAAGAATAGTTTTAGAAAAAAAAAATTAATTTAAGATAAACTTAATGCTTTCAATAAATTAACTAATTTTTTAATTCTAATTAATTAGTTAATTGAATCTTATAATAATGACTACAAGAAGTTTCATTTATTTTTTATGTTTAAATATATTTTTAGTTCTTTAAATTTAGATAATTATTATTTTAGTCCTTAAAAAATTACTTTATTAGTCCCTCAAATTTTCAAAAAGTTACTTTTAGTCTCTCTTTGTTCATTGCATTTGTGGTTTCACAATTGTGATGATTTTTAATATTCAAAATTTATTTATTTTAATTCAATTTTATAAAAGATGATCTCTGATGATTTTAAATCGTCAAAATATTTGACTCGTATGGTTTAATGAGATTGCTTACATATTCTAACAGTTTTAAAGAAGAAAGATAAAAATTTGGATGTAAAATTATGATAGATTTTTACAAATTATAATAATTTTAATTTGTCACGAATCATTTTAAAAGAAATTAATTTAAAAAACATTTCTCATGATAAAAAATTACTACAAATTATGACACTATCAATATAAAGAATGAGAGGAATTAAAAGTAATTTTTTGAAAATTTAAGGAATTAATAAAAACATATTTTATATTAAAAGAATAAAAAAATAATTACCTAAATTTAAAGCACTAAAAATATATTTAAATTTTTTTATATAAAAAAACATTTATTTCTTATTTTGCTATATATGAGTGATGTGAACTCTGTGTGCCGACATTAATGTGAGCTTTATCTAATTAAAACTTGACCCTGGTTAATACTTATACGTCCCGGTCACACAACATTCCACTTGATTTTTAAGAACCTAGAGTAAGACCATTTGTTTGCACAGTGCATCTAATACATGGTGGTAACTACAACTATATTTTGTAAATATTATTAGCTCCTTTTTAGAAATAAGATTTTATATAAATCAATTTACGTAATTTTAATCAATTAGAGCTATATATTTGCTTATGCATTAGTTAGTATTTTGACTATATTAATTAGCTCCTTGTTAGTACTCTAAAATTACTGGTTAGCCTTACCCAATAAGTTAAGTTTTTCACACAAAATTATAATTAACTAATGCATAAGCTAATTTCTCTAAAAAATTAACTTAAATAATATTGCATAAACTAGTTTAACTTGTTGGAAGAACTTTATTCTTTTTTTTTCTATTTATTGAGAAATTTTATCCAAACAGGACCTTAATCTATTCTAGGATACAGCATTTTTTTCCAGCTGATTACTATAACGCCTTGGTTGGCAAACGCAACTGTCCCATATTATTGGAAAGGTTATTGTACGAGAAAGTGCATTTTTATGACGACAATAATCATTAAATGTTTTAAAAGCTTTAAAAGTTGGGAATTAATGATTAAGTTAACAACCTTAGTCAATAAAATACATATTGGTTGCTATAACAAAAAAATTAGTCACAAAAAGACGGGAGGAGGTATATACATATAGTGACAAATTTATCCTTGTAAAAAAAATGAGAAAATAGGTTATGCGTTAATAACGTAAAAATATTTTTCTTAAAAGATATACTAGCATTTATATATAATTGATTAACGATATAAAAATATTTTTCATATCATTAGTGTATAATCATTCAACTGAACAGACATTTTGATATAGACTATATCCTTTACCAAAAGATAATTTAATCTTAGTTAAATAAAATTATTTATCACAATATTAACACAGCTGACTTATTCTCAAACTACAAATTATATTTCTTAGTTTAATTTCAAGTACAAAAGATTAGATCATGTCACGATGACAATTTCATTTATATATATAATTGATTATGTGTAACAATCAATAATGTCATAACATTATCAATCATATATTAATAAATTATATACAATGTGTTTATTTATTTTTAAACATATCACTTCTAAATAAAAATTAATCACATTTTATACGTAATTAATCTCATATTTAGGTGGATACTGGGTTACAAACTCAGTGGTAGGTTTGTCCATGTCCAAGGCTTAAAGAGAGAAATTGGCTCCATTCCTCAAATTGCTTTATGAAATAAATGCAAAGTTTAGCATTATCCCATTAGCCTCCTTTTCAGCTTTTCTCACAAGTCAATATTTGAAGAAGCGGGGAAGAAGGCTGCTTCATTTTTCCATTTCTGATTGATTGCAATGGTTGCTTTTCCTTGGCCCTCTTTGGAACTATACACCCTGGTGAGGCCCTCTACATGTATGTGTTTTTTCAACCTTTGAAGTTTGTTCAACCAAACTTGCATGCCCTCCATAACACGGCATGTATGTGATGTTTATGGCTGCAATGTGACGGTGGCTTTGCTGGCTCGGTACAGAGCCTCGTGCAATTACTTGGTATGCTTGAATATATTTTTAGTTGTGATAAGTGAGTGTTTTTTATTTTTTATCTTTATAAGTTTATTTTCTTAATTTTAGTTATTAAAAATTGATATTTTTTTTTTAATTTTTAGTCTTTAGAAGTTTGTGTTTTTTTTCATTTTTAATCTCTTTTTAAGATTTTAATCTTTTTTCTAATAAAAAATTTTAATTTATAGGAACCAAAACTAAAAAATACAAACTTATTCAAACTAAAAATGAGAAAAATATCTTGGAATCAAAATTGAAAAAAATTAAATTTATAGGATTTAAATTAGAAAAATAAGCTTAACACATTCCAACCAATTCTAAAAAACATAAATTTATATCGCATTTGAAGTAGTAACTAATCCCAACATTGAAATATTAAAAAGTAACCAAAATTTAAAAACATTAATTTAGATGGACCATAAATATATTTAAATCATTATTATATGTATATATGCAGCGTACTGCTTCTTCAATGTCTTTGATGCTAATGAATCGACATGATGTAACATGTTAAGTAATCTTGTTTCTAAAAACATTTGATCAGGATTTGATTTCCGATCCCATGCTTAATAGAAAAACATCTCTTAAAAAACATTAATTTTTTAAATAGATCTTATGCTTCCAGAAATTAGTCATTAACTTTAGAATAATGACTTCACCCAAAAAAAAAAGTGTCTTGATACTATTGGAGTATATATGAAAAATGCATGTGGGTTAGTACGTTGATGATGGTGATGCCACACCAAATGACGCATATGAACTTTTGGCATTGTCGTGACGGCGGATAAAAATATCGCTAGCTTCGCTGAACCGGAATTCAAAAATGTCAATATTTATCCATGCAAGTTGCTAGACTATGTTAATTAAGTTTGGATTGAAATATATATATATATATATATAATGCATCCAAAAATAAGGTAAAATTCGTTTGAACCTTTTCGTTTTCGTTTTTGTTTTTTTTTTTTCTTTAGATTTTGGTAAAATTCGAGTAAAGTCGGGTGAATCATTATCTATTCTGAACAAAGAAGGCTCGGAAGTGCCATGTGGCATCATTTCAAGGCCTCACTTCACTTTGTTAAAAATGAAAAATGAAAAAAGAATATTAATTGTACTTCCATCTCCACTCTTCTCTTCTTTGCACTTCATCATCTTCTTCTTTCTTCAATTTTTCTTGCTTTCACTTCGGATCTAACGCACTGCCTCCGACCTCTGCTCCACCAATTTTCTCACTTCTTCTTGCTTTCCGTTGACCCAGGTAAAAATGGTGGTTTGTTATTGTGCTTTTTCCTATTTAATTGCCCTAAGAATCATTCATTTAACTTTCCTAATAATGCGAAAGAACATGTAATTTGTTTAATAATGTGACACCTTTTGAAGTGTGAATGGATTTGTGAGTAATAAAATCCTATTTCAGTTTTGTTTCTGCTTCATTGTCTTTGATTTTCTGTTATTTTTCTTTTTCTTTTTTTTTGGTTTAACCTCTTACAAAGGTGAGTTTGTTTGATTTGTTGTGATTTGCTTGAACACTCAATGATTTCAAACCATTAGTTGCTATGTTAGTTGATTTATGCAAAGGAGTTAGCTTTGATTTTTAGTTGACTTTTCAAACGTGTTCTATTCTATTAATTTCCCTTTTTTTTTCTCTTTGTTGGTGGAAATCTAGCATCTTACCATGTGTTTGGAATATTTTTTGTGTTTCAGCCATGCCTCACAAAGAGAATGCCATTAGTGAAATCCATTCGAAAAGAGGGACTTGAAAAATAGTTGTTCGTATAACCGACCTTTGGTTTGATAGAAAAGCAAGGGGCAAATGTGCGGTTGAAATGGTGTTTATGGACCAAACTATATGTATTTCCACTATCATAAACTTCACGCGTTAGAAAAGGTTTACCACCTCAATTTATAAAAAAATCTTTGCATTGTCTTTGTTGTGTTGTCTTTTGTAGGGATCTAAGATTGGGGCTACTCTAAGTGAGGATTATTTTGCAGAATTTAGACACTTGCTGCAACGTGGTAAAACATATGTTCTTGAAAACTTTTTAGTTGTAAGAAGCATTGGAGAGTGGAGAGTGATTATATGTTGTATTTTGTCAAACCAACATGTGTTAATGAAGAAGAACGCCTTGAAATCCTTGTGAATGTCTATGATTTCACATATTTTGAAGACATCATTGTGGGTGAGGCAAAACTGGACACTTTAGTTGGTATGTTCTTTTAACAATTTTGCTACACATTCTCTAGATAGTTATTGTTTATGTCATTTTTTAATGCTTCTGTAATCATTTGAGTTTTATAAAATTTGTAGATATTATCAGTGTGGTGGTGGATATCATAGAACAACATACGCAATCACCTCCTTATAGAGTAATTGTTGTTCTTAGAGACGAAAAGTATGTTCATTAGTAGCATTTATTCATTTTTGAGAAGCAATTATTTTTAGTTACACTATAAGTGCTCCTAAAAATGGAATATGTAATGCAGGGATGTGGATATGACAATCACTGTTTGGGAAAGTTATGTTGCAGAACTTGGAGCATCTCTGAGTAAAAACAAAATTGAGAAGCAGCCATTAATTGTGATGTTAACACTTGCCAAAATCAAACTACCTACTGGTCAGTATTTAGTACTTATCAATTCTATAATGTTTTTATTTTAAATTTAGAATTCATACTAAACTCTTGGTATATAATTGCATATAAATATCCACTTAGTGTTCATAACACTAAGATAGCATCCAAGATGTATATTAATGCTGACATGTTAGAAATTCATGATTTCCTAAAACGGTATAAACTATTTTAACACTTCAAAAATCCTTATAAATTGATTTTGACAAAAAAAAAGAGTTCTTCAGATTTGTTTACCATACAGATTGGATCTTTCCAAGCCTTATTATACTGGTGAAGTAACTTAGGGAGATGCCTATTCTCAATCTCAGTTTTCTCAGGGATCTCAAGGTTCCTCACTTGGTAGATTTTTACGTAATGCAAAAGTGGTGAGGCTAGGTGAGATAAAACCACTGACACAGGTCAAGTTCCATTTCATTCTTTTGTTATTAACCAATATCTAATTTGTGCACATGTGTGCTAATATATTACAATTGTTTTTTGTCAAACCAGGATTTATAATGTTTGACTGTTGGGACTGTTGATGAAGTCTTGGTGAAGGATCCATGGAGCTACTATAGCTGTTTGTATTATACCTGTTCTGTTGAGGCTAAAGTGTTCCCAGCTACATGTGGGTCGTGTAAAAGGACCCTAAATGAAACTTTGCCTAGGTTATCATTGTAGTCCATAAAGCTTTGTGTTGTGTTGTTTATTATTTAGTTTCACCAATAAAATATCTGTCCATTTTATCATTTAATTGAAATATTGAAATATAAGGTATAAGTTGGTCATTGTGATGAAGCATGAAGGTGAAACCAAAAGATTTCATTTTTGGGATAGTGTTTGCATAAAAATGTTCAACAGAAGTGTTGTAGAGACTAGGAAACAATTGCAAGGTGTAAGTGTGAAGCTATGGTTTAAATAATGTTTAAATACTGTAAATTAATATAGTGTAAATGCTAGAATGATATATTTTCGTTATTGAATATTAACGTGTTCAAATTTTTCCAACCAGGAAGGTGTGAAGAATATGAATTCTTTTCCAACATGTGTCAATGAATTGATTGGAAAACAACTTGCTCTAAGGTTCAAGTATCGCCTTCAATATCGTTAGTGCTCTGTTGTGGATGTTAGTGAGAATAAAGACATCATCACTGCAATCAAAGCAAAACTTTCACCACCGCATAATGTATGTATTATTCTAACTAACATCAAATACTCTCCTGTTGGTTTTCTTTTTAATGTTATTTTGTGATTTTGTGATATTTAGTGATTATTATGCCCATGAATGTTTTTCCTTTTGTATTTTAGCTTGAACAAATCATAGACAAGGGCAAGTCTATTTTTACTGATACTCAATCTCAAGAAACCTTCTTGACAGTAAGTTATTTATGTATTAGGCAACTTATTTGTTGATTGTAGGTACGACTCACCATGTGAAGCATGCTGGAAGATTTTTAGTTTTTTTGCAACATGGACGTAAACCAGCAATTGAGCATTTATACTTTCATTCGGAAGATGAACATCCTGTCTATTTTAAAGGGCAAACAATATATTGATGCAATGATGTCTAAGAAAACTGTCAAAGAATCTATGTTCACAACATGGATGGAAGCAAACAAGATTTACCCACATGATAGAAAACTAACATACCCTCAATATGTGTCTAGCTTTGTGTATGTGGCTCGCAATAGATGTTGGAAGCCAAGAAAACAAGGATATACAATTGGGCATCTAATATGGATACCACCATCTACTGGTGAGCTATTCTTCGTGAGAATGATTCTTTTTGTTGCAAAAGGACCAACCAGTTATGATGAAATCAGAAAAATTGATGGTGTTCGATATCCAACATTCAGAGCTGCATGTTTTGCATTGGATTTCTTGGAAATGATGAAGAATTCATTGGTGCAATTAGAGAGGCAAAAGATTGGGGCACTGCCCATTTCCTTTGAAAACTCTTTGTATACATGCCTTTGATGAACAACATGAGTAGGCTAGAGTATGTTTGAGAAAAGACTTGGCAGTGGATGGCAAATGATATTCGTTACCATCACAAAATATAATATCCAAACCAAGGTATATATTTCAGAAAAATATTTAGCTACATGAAACTCAACCTTTAAAAATTAAACTTAAAACTTTTATCGATTCTATGTAAAAGGTTACCAAGGGGATAACATTGTATATATTTGTTTCCTACTTCAATTTTCAATATAGGACAACTCATAGATGAAGAGGTGCAACATAGATGTTTGTGTCGAATTGAGGACCTTTTACAAGGAAATGGTAAAAGTCTCAGTAGTTTTTCTGCCATGCCTTATCCAATAGATTATGCCCCAGAGCATGTTGGTAATAAGCTTATTCATGAAGAATTGGACTATAATAAAGAAACACTACAACATGATTTCAATTCTTATTATTCTTCACTCACGTAATTATCTAACTTATCATGAATCAAGTGGTTCTTATAATATTATTTTTCCATGTAACAAATAGCTACACTAAATTACAGATGAGAAAAATGATATATTTCATAAAATAATGAATGTTGTTGAAGCACAATATGGTGGAGTTTTCTTCCTTTATGGATATGGAGGTACTGGAAAGACTTTCATGTGGAAAACATTGGCATCGACAATCCGATCAATAGGTGACATTATGTTGACTGTTGCTTCAAGTGGTATTGCCTCTCTTTTGCTACCTGGAAGAAGAACTGCACATTCAAAATTTGTCATTCCTGTACTTGCAATTGCAAGTTCAACATGCAACATACACTAAGGTAGTGACTTAGCTGAATTATTGAAAGTCACTAAATTAATTATCTGGGATGAAGCTCCAATGTGTAACAAGTTTTGTTTTGAAGCACTTGACAAAAGCTTAAAGGACATTATATGAGATACAAATTCAAATCATTTACCATTCGGTGGTAAATTAGTTGTCTTTGGTGGTGACTTCTGTCAGATTCTTCCAGTTGTACCTAAGGGCAATAGATCTAATATAGACCATGCAGCTATAAATTCTTCTTATCTTTGGAATCACTGTCAGGTTTTGAGGTTGACAAAAAACATGCGCTTACAAAATAGTTCTGAAAATACTTGAAGCTCAGACTTAAGGGCATTTTCGAAATGGATGCTAGATATAGGAGATGGTATACTTGTGAGCCTAATGATGGATATGTTGAAATAACTATTCCAGATGAATTTCTCATAAATGATTACAATAATCCTTTAGAGGAAATTGTGAACAGAACATATCCTAATTTGCTACAGTTCTACAACAATCCTGAGTACTTACAATCAAGATCCATACTTGCCTCTACAATTGAAGTTGTTGATAAAGTCAATGAGTATGTCATGTCTTGATACTTGGAGATGAGAAAGAATATTACAGTGCTGATAGTATCAACAAATCAGATGCACTTCAAAATCTAACATCTGAAACAGTCACTCCAGAATTTCTAAACTCACTTAACACATCAAAAGACGGGTTGTGCAATGGTACTAGGCTTATTATCTCAAGACTTGGTGCTCATATCATTGAAGAAAGATCATTTCCACGAAGAACATTGGCCATAAAACATATATTCCAAGGATGAATATGTCTCCTTCAGAATCACCATGGCATTTTAAATTGATTAGAAGGCAATTTCCTTTCATGGTTTCATTTGCTATGAGCATAAACAAATCTCAAGGACAATCTTTGTTAGATGTTGTATTATATTTACCAAGGCTTGTTTTTAGTCATGGTTAGATTTATGTGGCACTATCTAGAGTGCAGAGTAAACAAGGATTACGCATTTTAATTCTTGATCAACAAGGCAAGCCTTGCAATACCACTATTAACATGGGATACAAAGACGTTTTTCAAAACCTTTAGGGAAGGTTAGCAAACTATTATTATAAATATTATAATAACAAATTTAGGTACAAAATATTTTATAAAGTTTGATTGAACTAACTTATTCAATTTTTTTCCTGATTCAACAGGTCCACACACAATGGACTTGGTTATGTGGTGCACCTTCATTCTATTATGCATGTTTTGTTTGTTACAAACATTTTTTGAGGTAAAACTTCACATTATAAGCTTGAAATTAACTATAATTAGTACAAATGTTTCTCAATAATATCATCTACTCATTTGTTGTGTAATTGTTATATTATCTTGAATATAATGAATAATTAATAGAAAAAGTGAATTCAACATGCATAGATTTGTCGAGAATGCCAAAAATTTTCTTAATAACTAAGTGTTCATTGTCCCTATTTTCTGATTAGGCGGTCTTCAATTTAGGAGACATATGCTACCATGGAATTATGAAACCAACATGGGATTGCAGCTTTTTGGATATCCATTAGAAACAATGATAATTTTTTGATATGCATATATGGTATCCATATGTATGATGTCTTTACTATATATATATATATATATATATGACATACCATATTTGATTTGTAGTATAATATATGTGTTGTAGGGTTATTGTATTTATCAAACAGACACTATGAAATAGATTATGCAATACTAATGGATATCAAAATTTCAGTTTAATGTCTAACATAGTGTATAGCTAAATCTTTTCATAAAATTATATGATACATAGACATCAATCTTTTCATACAACAACTACTGAAAATAAAATCGATAGTAAAACATAGACGCTATTCCATCCGTACGGACAGGTATATAACTAGTTTAAGAAGATAATTTTCTCTCATTTTATCTGAGGCCTTACACAAGAATTGTCACTTGGATTAACAGGCGTTTGTAAATATAGTTTGAACTTTGAATCAACATTTCAAGATAGTTATCATGCAAGCAACATGAACAATTAGAAATGTATAGTAAATTAAATACTTTAGGTGGTGTTAAGGATTTGTAGACATTATCATCTTAGCGGAAAAGGCTTTGCATGGCTTTATGCGCTAGCTATGATTGGCCAACCAGAAAGATGCCATCGATTACGTTAACAAATGTTAAATGTCTTAGTGGCAATTTGACACCTAGGTTGCACTTTTGGAGGAGTTGTCCATTGATGAGATAAGGACAAGAACATCGGTTTAGTGATAATTTTGAAACGATAATAATCGGGTATTTGTTTTCAGAAATTGAAGTTTGATGTATAACTCATAAAATTAATTAAATATAATATAGAAACCACAAAGAGGGATTTAGAATTTAATTGCTTTGGAGAAATAAAAATCAAAATTAAAACACACGATAGTCTGGTTTTGGTGGAATTGGTTCTAAGGAATTTAAAGATGACAATCCTTTACCTCGGCTTCTACTCGTCAAAATTAAAATTGTTTTAAACATATATTAGATGCAGTGACATAGCAGGGGCCTTGCCCCCTCCCCTCCTCAGGCCTCAAGATTCTTTCTATATATGAGAAGAAAATAAAATAAAATAAAAAAAGGATTTCGTCATTGTTTACTTAATTTTCTTCGAGCAATAAATATTAAATATTTAAATAATTGAGCCAAAAAAATTTTCCCCGGCCGCCCCCATACATCTTTGTATCCGTCCTTGATTACATGAAAGAATCTACTACAAATCTCTTAGCCGAAGATGGTGGTGTTGATTGGTTGTGGCGGTGGAAATGTAGGAAGGGATTGATCTTGGAATTGATCTTGGATTAGTGGGCTGAACCATAACTAAAATTCACTAATCATAATTAGTGAAATTTTGGCTCCAAAGTTTAGCTCCACAAATTCAATTTCAAATTCAAGTGAAATTTGAATTTCCCTCCATTTTTTTGTGACACTTAGGCTATAAATAGAGGTCATGTGTGTGCATTTTTTTCAACTTTGATCATTTGAATATTAAACTTCAGATTTCAAAGCTCATTTAGATCACAAAATTTTGTGCTCTTCTCTCCCTCTCCCTTCATTCATCTCCTTCTTCCTCCAAGCTCATATCCATGGCCTCCTATGGTGGTGAGCTTCTTCTAGACTCATCTTCTCCTTGAAGTGGCGTCTCCTCTCTCTCTTCCTTTCTCTATTCCGCTGCCATTCATTTTCCAAGAAGCAAAGGAATCCATTGATGAAGAAGATCCTAGGCCTACAAGCTCCAATGGAGCTTACATCAATTCTCTATTTGGATGCAAAAAATTTCTTTTTCCTGCCCCCAACTTCTTCTTACCGCACTTATCCCCATATTAGCATCATCCAATAATCCCACAGGCACCGTTGTTTCAGAATTATTTGCCATTTGCTGCAAATTGCCATTGCTTTACTTTTTTTTTAAGCATAGAAGCATGGTTATGCCATTTACATGATTTACTAAAACCACCCCCTCTCAAATTTGAACCAAACAATTTCCATCAAGATAATGCTCTCCTAAAACCTGGAGCAAGGTGTGATAAAATTACTTACTTTGGCTAGGGTTCAGGACAATATTCAATCATGCTTGGCTTACTGGGTGCAAAGGTTTACTTTAATTACTCATACAAGGTGGCTATTTGGCTCTGTAACAAAAAAATAAATTCAACATGGCCTTCATCATTTCCACATCATGCATCCATTCAGCATTCAGAGATTCATGCAAAAATTAGTAGTTGATACTAGTCATTCTCTCACAATTAAGATTCATACAACTCACCGGTTTGCAGCAATTAGTTTCTCCTACACTACTTTCCTGCCATGCAAGATAACATTTTCACTGACGCACCTAATTTCCACATGCTATCTCTCAACATAATGCAAGCTTATTCGAGGTCTAAAAGTTTCATGGCGCAGTTCACTCATATCATGCAATCAATTCAAAAGACAAACAAAATTTACTAATGTGTTCAACCGTAAAAGAGCTAAACCAAAAATCACAGTTAAAATAAAAAAACCTGCAAAATAAATAAAAACTGTCTGAAAAATGGAAGAATTAAATGAAATCCTGTCGATCATGGATCCTGTGTCGGTATAGGCCATGGGTCCCAAGTCCCCTGAGCTGCGGTGACATCTACTACATAATCAGTGTCCATGTCTTCCTGCACTGCACCCGTGTCCTTTGCAGCCTCCTCCATGTCCTTCGCGGCCTGGGCCTGGGCCTCATGAGCTTCACCTCCCCTCCAAGAAAGGAAGGCTGGACTCCGGCCTAAGCCACCTGCACCAGATAATCCTATAAAGACATGACTGACTATTGCTGGGATAGGTTATGCATGCTCTGTATCACCAGGAAGAGGCCATGGTGAATACTCTACAGCATCGGCACGATTTGGTTACTACTGGTGGTGGATGACACTGAGGGACCTGCTAGAGCTAATGTTGGAGATGAAGGGACTGGTGCATCTGATGGAGGCCGGGCCTTGGCCTTGCGGGACCCTGGGAATGTAATTGAGGGGTCATCAGGGTTCCAGCAATTATTCTGGATGTAGGCCAGATTAGTGGTCGGGCTTAGGGACTCAAAAGTCAAAGAATCTGATACAACCCCTATAGCTAAGCATAGTGCAATGATAAGAGTTGGAAAGCCCAACCTAGAGGAGTTGGATTTGGCTATCTGAGAGATTTGGCCTGAAATCATGGAGCCCAAATCCATATCCATCTTCATTACCAATCCATAAACCAACCTTGCTCTGTCCGTATTAAGATCAGAGGTGTGAGAGGTGGGAGCAAGGTTGGAGTAGGAAAAGGACACTCCAAGTCTGGGCTAGTGTAGTCAAGTTTGTCCTTCCTAAAATGCTTCTAAGGAGCCCCTTCAGCATTCAAAACAAACCCTCGCCCTCGTAAGCATAATTTGGCTGCAATAGCCTGATGATCTGGGTAGGTATGGCAGTAACGGGAATAAGCTGGGTACCGCTCTCCAGGTTCTAGCACCACCAGAGTCTCTAGGAATGTGTTCAGTGTGGTGGCGTCAAAGTTAATCGTCTTCCCCCTTACTTTGCATTGCCTAGGGGAGTGGTCTTTAGGGTCATAGAGGTTGGAGTAAAACTCATTGACCAGTGCAAGATCTATATGATTCTCCATTTTCCACGTAAGGTTCTTGTGCCACTGGTAGCACTTTAATTCCTGAAAGAATTCATCATAGTGGGAGTAGGCCAACTCAACATTCCGCTCCTGGAGGGATTTTCTGAGATGGACATTAGTCTCATATCACTCCCAAGCAATTTCTGAAAAAAAAATCTTGATGCATAGGGCTCTTGGGGTCTAGATGATGATGCACACTTCTTTTTAGATGCCATCTGCACCAAAACACAGAAAAAATGAAGTTAGCCAAGATTCTTATTGAAAAATAACTTAAAAATTAAGTAGTAACATAAGTTTGGCGCTAAGTGAGATGAGCTCGCTTAGTGTGCCTGACAAAATGACAGTAACAATGGCTTAGCGCGATAACATAATAACAGTAACAATGGCTAAGCGCATCTGGTGCACTTAGCCAGCAGACACATGTGACTAAGCGAGTATGACTCGCTAACCCTTATTTCAAACAGAGAGAAAATTGCGCTTAGCGTGAATAGTAACTAGAAAAACATAGGCTTAGCACCACTGGGCGCTCAGCCAGGCTACAAAGGAATTAGAGTGTGGGCTTAGCGAGAGAAACTCGCTAAGCCCAATTGATTACAGAGGAGAATTTGCGCTTAGCGCATGAACAAACATTCAGAAATTTAGAATTACTCTAGGCTGAGCGAATGGGACTCGCTAAGCCCAAATTTATTGCAGAGAGGGAATTAGGCTTAGTGCGAGTGTTGTGCTAAGCCACTGCTGGGGATGCAAAACAGCACAACTACTCAGTTTCATTTAAGCATACTCGCTAAGCGCAGGAGACTGGTTTAGCTAGTTCATTTAATTCCAGAAAATTCAACCAACAACATAGACTCGCTAAGCCTTAAGACACTAGCTTAGCGAGTTCATCCTCAATATGCAGAAAATAACAAAAACTTCATGGCCACGTTTAGCGTGCAAGGTGCGCTTAGCGAGTTCATCTGAAAGCCTAAAAATTCAACGAAAAGCATGAACTCGCTAAGCGAAACAGCCTTGCTTAGCGAGTTCATCGAAAACCCAGAAAGTGGGGCTTGTGAGCCTCAACTCCTTAAGCCACCCTACAGGCTTAGAAGCTCGAGGCTAAGCCTAAACCACTTAACAACAAAATGCTAAACACAATAACCCTAACTAATTAGCACAAAAGCAACAACTAAACAGAATCGAAGCACATAAAGCTTAAAAGAAACATACCATAACACAAAATATGGCTTTTACCCTAGAGTTTTGCATAAATAAAAGCAGAAATTTAAAGTAAAAATAGAAGACTTGCATGGAATGAGAGTTATGACAATATGAACGAAATGTTGATGATGAGAGGCAGAGGAGAAAGAAAAATGTGCATGATATAATATGAGTAACAAAAGTAACTGCCCCAAGGCAGTTATGTTTTCTTTTGTAGTTACAAGTTGCTCACTCAGCGTGAATGTCCCGCTTAGCGAAAACTCTGTGACGTTTGAATTTTTACATTTAAAAACACTCGCTTAGCGAGACACTCTCACTTAGCCCAATTATCATAAATTACAACAGAAGAGGTTTTTGGGCTTAGCGCAAGACTATGCGCTCAACGAGATCTGCAACTGTGATTAGCCTGTAACTTTCGCTAAGCGAGTCACTGTGCGCTTAGTGAGTTAAGTGAGAATGAGTGCAATAGAGTGAGGCGCTTAGCGAGATGAACTTACTTAGCACAATTGCCATTACATAGAGGTTATTGGGCTTAGCGAGAGTGTCTCACTTAGCCCAATTTGCATTAAAATACACATAGAGGCGTTTTTGGGCTCAATGCATCTGCACGCTGAGCAAGGCATATGGTGCGCATAGTGAGCATGTGCCTCGCTTAGCCCAATTAAATATATCCCCAACCCGAGAGGGTTTTGGGCTTAGCACGTGAGGCTCGCTAAGCGAGTGAGTCTCTGTCATGGATGAATATTTGGCACGCTTAGCAAGAATGTAGCTTGCTTAACGCATAGACTTCTTGTGCTTAGTGCATAGGGCGCGCTTAGCAAGATGATTATGCTGATCTTATCCTACCCAAGTCAAATTTTAAGCATGCTTTAAACCAACATCAATCCTCAAGTTCAATCTCTAACTACTCTTGTATCCTAAATTCATCAAACTATGAAAAGAGCTACATTAACAAAATTAAACACATAAAATAAGGGTTAAAGAAAAAGGTAAGAAAGCTAGGTTGCCTCCCAGTAAGCGCTTCTTTAATGTCACTAGCTTGATGGATGACATCCTCTAGGGGTCTTGCAAATGCAGGATGGTGGTTAACCTCTCAATGTTTCCACCATGATACAGTTTAAGTCTTTGACCATTCACCACCCAGCTTCTCTTTGGATTATCTGAATAAGGATCCATCAATTCCACAGCTCCATAGGGCTTCACCTTCTTGATAGTGAAAGGTCCAGATCATTTGGACTTCAATTTACCCGGAAATAACTTGAGTCTTGAATTGAAAAGCAAGACTTGCTGGCTTGGTTGGAAATTCTTCTTCAACAACTTCTGGTCATGGTAGGCCTTCACCTTCTGATTGTACAACTTGGATGATTCATATGCATTAAGCCCCATCTCTTCTAGCTCCAAGGGTTGTAGCTTCCTCTTCCCACCAAACAGAACTTCATCAAAATTCAGAAATTTTAGAGTCCAATACGCCTTGTGTTCCATTTCTACTGGTAAATGACAGGCTTTCCTATAGACCATTTGGAATGGGGATAGTCCTATGGGAGTTTTGAAAGCGGTTCGATAAGCCCACAAAGCATCATCTAACTTGGTAGCCTAGTCCTTCCTTGTAGACACCACAGTCTTCTCCAATATCTTTTTCAATTCCCTGTTAGAGACCTCAGCCTGAACATTTGTTTGAGGGTGATAAGGTGAGGCCACCTTATGCGTTACATTGTAGTGCCCCAACACTTTTTGAAGTTGGACATTGCAGAAATGTGAGCCACCGTCACTGATCAAGACTCTTGGTACCCCAAAGCACGAAAATATGTTCTTCTTTAGAAACTTGACAATAGTCTTTGCATAATTCTTTGGAGTAGCAACAGGCTTTACCCATTTAGAAACATAATCAATGGCCACCAATATGTACTTATTCCCATAAGATAAGGGAAAAGGACCAACAAAGTCAATACCCCAACAATCGAAGACTTCCACCTCAATGATATTCTATAGAGGCATTTCATTCCTCTTTGATATACTCCCCATCCTCTGACATTGGTCACACTGTGTCACAAGCTCATGAGAATCTTTGAAAATTGAAGGTCAAAAGAAACCAGATTGCAAGATTTTTGTTGCTGCTTTATGCCCACTGTAGTGAGCCCCACAAGGAGAGTTATGGCAGTGCCACAATATACTTCTGGACTCCTCCATGGTCACACATCTTCTCAGCAAATTGTCTGCTCTAATTTTAAACAAATGTGGGTCATCCCAAATATAGAAGCGAGCATCATGCAAAAACTTCTTTCTCTGATGCCAATTAAAATCCTTGGGGATGATTCCTGCAGCCTTATAATTAGCAAGGTCAGCAAACCATGGTCTCTCATTCACAACCAGCAGTGATTCATCTAGGAATTCATCACGGATTTCCAGTTCTTTGTGCGTGACTTCTTCATTGACCAGTCTTGATAGGTGATCAGCCACAAAATTCTTTGATCCCTTTCTATCCTTGATGACCAAGTCAAACTCTTGAAGCAAGAGAATCCATCTAATTAGCCTTGGTTTGGAATTGGCCTTTGTGAGAAGATACTTGATGGCTGCGTGATCTGTGAACACAATCACTCTTGATCCAACCAAGTACGATCGAAACTTCTTCAGTGCATAGACAATAGCAAGCATTTCTTTTTCAGTAGTAGCATAATTCAGCTGAGCATCATTCAGGACCTTGCTTGCATAGTAAATGGAATGAAACACCTTTCCTTTCCTCTGCCCCAACACTGCACCAATTGTATAATCACTTGCATCGCACATCAGCTCAAACTCCTAGCTCCAATCGGGTGTTGTAATCATAGGGGCGGACACTAGTCTATCCTTTAGAGTGTCAAATGTTGTCAAGCGCTCTTCATCAAATCGAAACACAACATCTTTGTTGAGTAGAATACCCAATGGCTTGGCAATTTTTGAGAAGTCCTTAATGAAATGCCGATAGAATCCAACATGTCCTAAGAAACTTCTAAATCCTTTTAGATTGATCGGTGGAGGCAACTTCTCGATAACATCAATCTTAGATTTGTCCACTTCGATGCCCTTGACAGAAATCTTGTGTCCTAGAACTATTTCATCCTGGACCATAAAATGGTACTTCTCCCAATTTAGCACTAGGTTTGTTTCTTTGCAATGTTGCAATACCAACTCCAAATTTGTCAAATAGCAATCAAAGGTTGATCCAAATACTGAAAAATCATCCATGAACACTTCAATACATTTATCCACCATATCAGCAAATATTTGCATCATACACCTCTGAAATGTAGTTGGTGCGTTGCACAGCCCAAATGGCATCCTTTTATATGCAAATACTCCAAATGGGCCATCCAAGAGCAATCTGGTTGTACCCTGAATAGCCATCCAAGAAGCAATAAAATGATTATATAGCCAATCGCTCAAGCATCTGATCCATAAATGGAAGAGGGAAATGATCCTTTCTAGTTGCATCATTCAGCTTTCGATAATCAATACAGATTCGCCAGCCTGTGACTGTTCTTGTCGGGATAAAATCATTCTTCTCATTTCTCACCACAGTCATTCCACCTTTCTTAGGAACCACTTGCACCGGACTTACCCAAGCATTTTCAGAAATAGGATTAATTAGTCTTGCCTCCAACAACTTGAGAACATCCTTGCGTACCTCTTCTTTCATCGAAGGATTAAGCCTTTGTTGTGGCTGTCTTACTGGCTTGTACTCAACTTCCATCATGATCTTGTGCATACAATATGAAGGACTGATTCCCTTGATGTGTGATATATGCCATCCAATAGCAGCCCCATGTTTCTTCATAACTTTAACCAATCGGAACTCTTCATCATGAGATAGGGAATTGTGATGCAAGCTCCATTGGAGCTTGTAGGCCTAGGATCTTCTTCATCAATAGATTCCTTTGCTTCTTGGAAGATGAATGGCAGCGGAATGAAGAAAGGAAGAGAGAGAGGAGGCGCCACTTCAAGGAGAAGATGAGTCTAGAAGAAGCTCACCACCATAGGAGGCCATGGATAAGAGCTTGAAGGAAGAAGGAGATGAATGAAGGGAGAGGAAGAGAAGAGCACAAAATTTTATGCTCTAAATGAGCTTTGAAATCTGAAGTTTAATATTCAAATGATCAAAGTTGAAAAAAAATGCACACACAAGGCATCTATTTATAGCCTAAGTGTCACACAAAATTGGAGGGAAATTTGAATATCTATTCAAATTTCACTTGAATTTGAAATTGAATTTGTGGAGCAAGACTTTGGAGCCAAAATTTCACTAATTATGATTAGTGAATTTTAGCTATGGTTCAGCCCACTAAATTCAAGATCAAGTCCAAGATTCTCCACTAAGTATGCTTAGGTAGCATGAGGCATGTAAAGCATGAAGCATATGCACAAAGTGTGACTATATGATGTGGCAATGGGGTTCTGCAAGAACATGCTCACCTCCCCCTCTAAAATTTAATTGGATTGGGCTTCTCCCAATTCAATTAAATTTATTTTCCAACACACACATCAAATATTCACTTAATGCATGTGAAATTACAAAAATACCCCTAATACAAAAACTAGTCTAGGTGCCTTAAAATACAAGGGCTGAAAAATCCTACATTTCTAGGGTAGCTTACCTACATTATGGAGCCCTAAATACACGGCCCAAAAATAATGAAACCTTAATCTAATATGTACTAAGATAAGTGGGCTCATACTTAGCCCATGAGCCCGAAATCTACCCTAAGGCTCATGAGAACCCTTGGGCCTTCTCTTGCATCTTTGGCCCAATCTTCTTGGAGTCTTCTATCCAATGCCCTTGGGGGGTAGGATTGCATCATTCCCTCCCCCTTGAAAAGGATTTGACCTCAAATCCAGAGGTTCTTGAAACTCATTAATTCTTTCCTCAACACTTGTAAAAAGAATAAAAACATATGTATTAGTGATGTTGGGTATGTTAGAGTACGGTAAGGACTGAAAACCCCTTTCCTGACCATCTTCCCATAAGAGAATATAGTTTCTCACCAACTCAATGAGTGGTACTACAAGTATAGAAAAATATGGGACATACATTTTGTGAAAGTTTGTTAAGATATTGAAGCCCCAAATTTCCCTTATACTTGGTGGAGTAGGCCACTCAGGAATGACCTTTATTCTTTTAGGGTCCATGGGAAGCCCTTGATCACTATTTAAAAAGTTAAGGAAAGTAATGGAATAAAACATACCTTTTTCTTTATTTTCATGTTGATTATTCCTACAAAAAATTACGACAAACCTAAGGTGTCCTACACGAGCACCTAGGTTTGCATTGAAACAAAAAATAAGAACAAACCTACCTAATGAGTCCCTATGTACACAAATCATGAAGATGTTGGGTGCATGAGTGGTTTTACAAAAGAGTGTTGCACCACCACTCAACACATTCACCATACCACCTGTCATAGGGATTTGGTGCCTAATAATACCTATTCTAGGCACCAACAAAGTACAAGGATTTAAGCTCTTGCGAACCAAACCCTCATCCAACAACTCTTTTACTTGAGGAATAACCTCAAGCTCAAGAGGTATGGCGGTGCTAAGGGATGTTTCCCTTGATAGGAGAAGGTAGAAAGATTGTTTAAGAAGGAGTTCTATTTTAATATCACCTTTTGTTGCAAAATGATTTTCCTTCTTAACAATCTTCTTGGAGGAATCCTTTTCCTCCTTTTCCTTCCCCTTGGCCTTTGAAGACAAGGCCTTGCTATCCTTCTTTTTCTTTTGTTTTTCTAGTTTTTCTTCCTCATCCCTCTTATCTTTCATAGTTAGTTGATCTTTGGCCACCTGTGAAGGTGTTTGAGGATGCAACACAAATTTAGTGCCAAGATGGGTGAGGGTAATTTCATTAGTTAGGCCATTGTAAATGATCTTCCTATCAAATAGCCATGGCCTTCCTAAAAGAATATGTCCTGCCTCCATGGAAACTATATCACAATTAACTTCATCCTTATATGTCCCAATGGAGAAAGGTACCTTCACTTGTTGGTTAACTATCATTTCCCCTTGCTCATTGAGCCATTGAAGTTTATAAGGTTTTGGGTGGGGAATGATAGTGAGGTTTAACTTGGAAACTAATCTTGTGCTACAACAATTGCAACAAGATCCACTATCCACAATGAGAGAACAAGTTTTATCTAAAATTTTGCATCTTGTATGAAAGATGTTCTCTCTTTGGGATTGAGATAGATCACAAGATTGACCTCCAAGGAGCCTTCTAACCATTAGGAGGTCACCTTCTTCATGGGGGTAGACTTCCTCACTAGACTCTTCACCCCTTACTTCATCTTCACTTCCACTAGAGGAAGGGCAAGAAGTAGTCTCCTCTTGACTACTATAAATGTCTTGACCCCTCATGATCATGGTTTTCTTTTGGGGCATTGAGAGGCAATGTGACCTCTCCTAAGACATTTGAAGCATTTAATATTGCTAGTCTTTTCTTGGGAACTTGTCTTTGGGGTGTACTTCTCTATGGTCTTACCCTTATCTTCCTTAGGTTTTGAAGGTGCAGCCCCCAAAATTCCATGGGCTTGGTCCTTCCTTGGATAAGAGTGAGAGCCATAAGATTTTGAAGAAGGCTTTCTTTTAAGTTGTTGCTCCACTCTTATACAAAGTTGGACTAGCTCATCTAGGTCCCTATATGGAAGGAGTTTAACCTTGTCCCTCACTTCCATATTAAGTCCACTTAGGAACCTAGCTATGCTTGTTCTTTCCTCTTCCCTAAGTCCAGCTCTTAAAAGGAGTAGTTCCATTTGTTGTCTATATTATTCAACACTCATACTCTCTTGTCTAAGCCTTTGGAGCTTGTCCATAAGCTCCCTTTCATAATAGGAGGGAATGTGCCTCTTACTAAGGGCACTCTTAAGATCATTCCAATACTCTACTGGAGGATCCCCATGAATCCTTCGTTCCCTAACAAGGGAAGTCCACCAATAGAGGGCATACCCTTGAAAGCTAAGGATAGCCAATGGAACTTTTCTCTCTTCGCTAATATGATGGCAAGCAAAGAGTTGTTCAACCTTCATTTCCCAATCTAAGTAAGCCTCAACATTATCTTTTCCATGGAAATATGGGAGGCTAATGTTAACCTCTTGAGGCATTCTATCCTTTTCTCTTCTTTGGGAGTGATGTTTAGTATGTGATCTATGACGCCCTCTATAATAGTCGCTAAGTTCTTCACTTAAACTCTTGCAAGAGTCATGACTACTATAGGAGACATGTTTTTCTCTTTTCATTTCTTTTATTATTTTTCTTCTTTCTTCCTCTCTTATTTTCTTTCTTTCATCTTGACTTATTTCTTCCACTCTTTTTTTTCCTTTTTCTTTTCTCTCTTGTTTTTCTTTCCATAACTTAAGGGATCTCAACTCATCTAATATCTTATACAAGGGGTCCTTAGGAGTAGAACCCTCACCATTAACACTAGATGAAGAATGAAGACTCATGTTGGTTCCTATGTTATGGTTCTTTCTTGTTGGGGGTTTGAAAAAAAGGTGAAAGCAACTATGGTTGAAACTAGCCAAAATAAACACTAAAAGAGGTGTGAAAGATAAGGTAAAAACTAATTGGTAAAAGGCAAGCTATCTAGGCAGTTTGACAATGGAGGGTAAAGTAAATAAGCTATGAAAGTAAGCAAGAAATTAAGGTGCAAAAAATGCAAACTAGGCGGATCCTAAGAGTGTTTGGATGACCTCATTTAAGGTTCCCAACAAAACACTCACTATCCTAAGGGAAAATTGCCTAAAATTATTATACACAAATGGAAGTAGGGTGACCTATTGGAGGCTCCCAACTTACTTCCAATGAAAGGCCTTTTTGTTAAGAAATTTGAAAGCAAAAAAAATTGCCAATTACAAAATTACAAAAAAAAAGTCCTCAATTGTGGTGGCTATTCTCCCTTTAGTGTTTCACTCAATTTGGAGTGCTTCTTAGTCCAATAGCTCTTAAGGTGGTTGGCCCCTTGCTTCTTTACTCAAATTCTTCAAGATATGGCATCAATACTCCTTTCCAATTCCCTATATGGCAACTCACAAGCAAGGAAACAAAGAGACAAGCAATAACCAAAGACAAAAAAAAATGAAATGAAAGATAAACCAATAGAGTTTTAACAAGACAAATTTCCAAGGATTATTCAACAATTAAAGCAATGAAAAGCACAAAAAAAGCAAGCTATGACTCAAAGAGAAATCTAGAATGGCTCTAGAGTATAGTAGAAAAACTAAAAAAAAAGACTCAAGAAACCTCTAGTTTTGGCACTTGTTTTCACAATAATTTTCAATTGAAATTTCAGAACTAGGATTGGTATAAAATAGGCACCAATTATAGAACAAATTTTGAGCCAAAACAACAAGCACACTTTCCTTTCACTTTTTTTTTCCTGGACACTGATTTTTCTGCCAACTTGTGTGATTTTTCTTATTTTTTCCTTTAATCCAAATCGCTTGGTTCTTTTTTTATAATTTTGGTCCAGATGTCTAGAAAATTAATTAAAACTTTCAGCTCAAAAAACGTAGTGACCAATTCCCAGTAATTTATACAAGTTTGTATGTTCAAGCTGCCAACACCAACGATTTCAACCTAGAAATCAAGAGTAGTGTTTATGTTGCTTAAGGCTTGGATAGTTACAATTTGTGTTTGCTTATGCTCAATTATCTTGAATAACACAATTCAAGAGAGCTTAAGACTTATTTTGATTCACAAATCCAGCCACAACTCAGCACCACAACTCAACTTCATCATAGGCATCATGTAGGAAACTTAGAAAACAAAAAAAGTTCAAGAACAAGACTACTTCTAGGAATTGATTTAGAACATGTTATGAACTAAATAACATGCATGAATTAGACTCAAAATTCAAAAGATAGGCTAAGAATGACAAGAATACATGAACAAATGTATCTAGAATTCAATCAACAAAATAAAAATTCAACACAAACTTAGAACATAATGTGACAATTACTATGACTAAACATGACTCTAAGACAACATGGATTAAGTGATTTACACTTAGATTTTTGTGTTTTTTTTCTTTTTCTAATCAATATTTTGGAAGAAAATTTAGATCTAAAGGTTCAGCACAAGAATATTATGAATGAAAAATTATAGAACCTAAAATCAACACAAAAAACATGATTCAAGAGTAGATTTACAAAATTTGAACCATAGAAATGCAAGAACAAGTGTAGATCTAAGATTTAATCGGTTTATTTTTTTGAATCTACTCTAAACAGAACCAAACCACAAGACAATGGAGGATATACAAGGTGAATAAGATGAAGAACAAGGAATTAAAGAGAATTCACCGAACAAAAAGATAGAGGAAGCAAAAGAACATCACCTAGATGAAGATGCTCTTGATACTACATGATGTAAGCTCCATTAGAGCTTGTAGGCCTAGGATCTTCTTCATCAATAGATTCCTTTGCTTCTTGGAAGATGAATGGCAGCGGAATGAAGAAAGGAAGAGAGAGAGGAGACGCCACTTCAAGGAGAAGATGAGTCTAGAAGAAGCTCACCACCATAGGAGGCCATGGATAAGACCTTGGAGGAAGAAGAAGATGAATGAAGGGAGAGGAAGAGAAGAGCACGAAATTTTGTGCTCTAAATGAGCTTTGAAATCTGAAGTTTAATATTCAAATGATCAAAGTTGAAAAAAATGCACACACAAGGCCTCTATTTATAGCCTAAGTGTCACACAAAATTGGAGGGAAATTCAAATTTCACTTGAATTTGAAATTGAATTTGTGGAACCAAACTTTGGAGCCAAAATTTCACTAATTATGATTAGTGAATTTTAGCTATGGTTCAGCCCACTAAATTCAAGATCAAGTCCAAGATTCTCCACTAAGTATGCTTAGGTAGCATGAGACATGTAAAGCATGAAGCATATGCACAAAGTGTGACTATATGATGTGGCAATGGGGTGTAGCAAGAAAATGCTCACCTCCCCCTCTAAAATTTAATTGGATTGGTCTTCTCCCAATTCAATTAAATTTATTTTCCAACACACACATCAAATATTCACATGTGAAATTACAAAACTACCCCTAATACAAAAACTAGTCTAGGTGCCCTAAAATACAAGGGCTGAAAAATCCTACATTTTTAGGGTACCTTACCCACATTATGGAGCCCTAAATACAAGGCCCAAAAATAATGAAACCTTAATCTAATATGTACTAAGATAAGTGGGCTCATACTTAGCCCATGAGCCCGAAATCTACCCTAAGGCTTATGAGAACCCTAGGGCCTTCTCTTGCATCTTTGGCCCAATCTTCTTGGAGTCTTCTATCCAATGCCCTTGGGGGTAGGATTCCATCAAATTGCTGATCACTACCAGTGTTGCTTTATTATCTTCCAAAAACACATACTTTAAGTGCTCTATGAGGGCCTTTAAATCTACTTTGGTTTTCTCTGTTGGGAGGTATTTTTTCAGCTCTTCAAAGGGACCTCCCTCAGATGGATTTATTTTCAAACTATCCAAATCCTCCAGACAATCTCTCAGATGTTTCTTTGCTCTTTTGTGAGACAATCAACAACATTTATCAGTGCTTTCTCCAGTAGAGAGTTAGAAGTCATGTTTTGTACCACCATAGCAACTTTTTGCTCAACTGCTTCCATTTTGAAACATGCCTTGTGATCATTTGGATGCTTGATTGCATCAAATAAATTAAAGGTGACTTTCTGATCGTCAACACTCATTTCCAAGTTAGCATTGCCCATATCAACTACACATTTTGTTGTCGACATGAAAGGACGACCTAAAATCAGCGGAATATCTGCATCCTTCTCAATGTCCATTATAACAAAATCTACAGGAAATGTGAATTGGCAAACTTTGACTAGCACATCTTCAACCATGCCATAAGGTCTTGTGATAGAGCGGTCTGCAAGTTGAAGTGTCATTCTTGTGGGTGCAATTTCTAAATTTCCAATTCTTTTGCACATCGAAAGTGGCACCAAATTGATGCTAGCTCCCAATTCAATCAGTGTTTTTCCACTGACACAACCCCTATTGAACATGGAATGGTTTCACTTCCTGGATCCTTGAATTTTGGTGGTAGAATTCTTTGAATGACAACACTGCAGTTTCCTTCTGCCACTATACTCTCATTATTGATGTATTTTCCCTTTTTGGTTAGGAGATCCTTCAAGAATTTGGTATAAAGTGGCATTTGCTGCAAGGCCTCTCCAAAGGGAATACTCATCTCTAGCTTCTTAAAAATATCAAGGAAGCATGCAAAATATCGCTCCTTGTCCTTCTTAGATGGTATATGGAACCTACTTAACTAGAGTGGGGACTACCTCTCTTTTTCTCTCTCTGGCCAACTCACCTTTAGTCCTCCTCTCTCCAGTCTTTTTCCTCTCCACTCCTTCGGTCTCTCTCTTTTTATTTTTCTCCTCATATTCTACCTCATTTTTCTCACTTATTTCTTTTTCTCTCATCTGCTCTCTTTCTTCCTCTTGTTTTCCCTCCTCTTCTAGCTCTCCCTCACTGCTGTTACTCTTCTTTCCCACTAGCATTCTCTCCTAACTTCTAGTGATCACAACTATACACTCCTTATTTGGGTTTTTCTCTGTGTCTGCTCCAAAATTTCCAGAGGAATTTTCTGCCAACTGTTTAGCCAACTGTTCCACTTGAATCTCCAGATTTTTTATCGCCGACTCTGTGCTCTTATGATTGGACATAGAAACCTGCATAAATTGAGTCAGTGTGTCTTCTAATTTGGTGGTTCAGTCATACAGATTAGGCCCTGGGTTGGGAGGTCAATTAGATGGACCTCCTTGGTCTTTATTGAACTGATTTCCAGGGTTTGACCGCCAACCTTGACCTTGGTTATGAGAAAAATTCCCCCTTGCTGATATCCTGCATAACCACCTAGATGAAATCCTTGCCTATTCTGATTTTCCATATAATTAATCTCCTTGGATGAATCATCTTGAGTCGTACATGTGCCAGACTCATGAGCTCCTCCACATATGCTGCAACCTCCAACTTGCATGATTGTTGAATGAGTGGGCTTACCTACATGCAACTATGTTGGCAATTTACTTAAAGTCTCAGTGTGTGATTCAAGCTATTTAGCCAACAGCTTATTCTGTGCCAATAAGGCATCATGTGATGTGAGCTCCAACAAACTTCTCTTTGTAGGAATGTGAGTCCTATCACGCAATATGGCATAGTTACTAGCTGCCATGTTTTCAATTAATTCCATGGCTTCCTCCGGAGTCTTCAATTTAATCTTTCCTCCAACTGAAGCATCCAACAATTGTTTAGATTGGGGTTGCACACCATCAATGAAAATGTTGAGCTGAGTAGGTTCAATAAACCCATGAGTTAGAGTCTTTCGAAGTAGACCATGAAAGCACTCCAAGGCTTCACTCAATGATTCGTCTAGAAACTGATGGAATGAGGAAATCTTTGCCTTTCCTTCAGCTGTCTTCGAATCGGTAAAATACTTCTTCAAAAATTTCTCAACCACCTCTTCCCATGTTTTCAAGCTATTTCCTTTGAATGAATGCAACCACCTCTTGGCTTCACCGGCTAGTGAAAATGAAAATAGATTAAGTATGATGGCATCTTCCAGAACTCCTGCTATCTTGACAGTGTTGCATATTTCAATGTATGTGGTTAAATGAGCATATGGGTCTTCATTTGGTAACCCATGAAAGAGATTTCCTTGAATGAGCTGAATCAAGGAATACGGGTATGAAATGTTTGTTGCTTGAACTTCTGGCAGCGCTATGCTAGTGAAAAACTGTGGCATGGTAGAACTATAATAGTCCTCAAGAGTCACCCTTGGTGGTTGATCTTCTGCCATTATGCTTGTTTTAGAGGCACCAACTTGAGATTCTTTCAGTTCAATGGGAAAGGATGAAGAAGATTCAGACTAAAGAATCCTCTCGTCACTAAGGTTAGCTATCCTATCTCATAGCTCTCTTCTTTTCTTTGTTGCGTTGTTTCTTCTACAAGTAACCTCAATCTCCAAATCCAATGGAGCTAAGTCCCCTGCTGGAGTTTTACCTCGCATACAAGAAGCAAGCTACTACAGAGCAGTTAACCAAGACAAGAGATTAAATTAAATTGAAAAGAAGTAACAGTACAAAAACAAATCAATGAATAAAGAATAATTGCTTCTGAAATATAACATACACATTAAGTAAAAGGAAATTCCCTGACAACGATGCCAAAAACTTGTTAGAGGATTGACAAGTGCACCAATTCGTTAAAGTAGTAATTAAAACGGTAAGCCGAGTATCGTATCCAAAGAGAATTTCTTGTACTTCAATGACGCACATTCAATTTGTAAACAATTTTTAATTGCAATAAAGTGAAATGAAATAGCTCATTCATGTCATAAAGTAAACTGTAACAATTTTTCTCAACTTAAGAACAAGTGCTAGAAATAAACGTTGAGTTGTGAGATGAAACAAATACGAAGGTAATATGTCGGGGAGTATTCTACTGAACTTTCTCTTGACGTGATTAATGAAGTTTTTCTCTATTTAACATTATCCTAATGTTCTTTGCACCGTCAAATTAACTCTAACTGCAATCCCTCACATGAAAGAGCCTAGCCCTCCTAGTTTCATTCTTGATTCCTCAACAAATTCATTCTAAGCGAGTCGCATTACGAATTAGATGCAGTTTTTACTAGATTACTTCACACTATTCCTAGAAATGAAGGCCTCTAGCTGCTCTACCAAGTTCTAAGGACTAAATCATTTCCCAATACTTAAATCCTAACAAAGCATATAAATGGATGATCAAGCCAACAATATGAAAAATAACCACAGATAGAAGTAGAGAACACTAGCGAATAATACTAAATAAATAGTTAGAGTTTTTACATCAAGAGTGCTTAGAGGAAAAACTCCCCTACAATGAAATGTTTAGCCCTCCATTAGCAAGGAGAGCTCATTACAAGGTTAAAAACAAGATAGAAATGGAGTGGTGAAGTGAAGGTATATAGAAAGTAGCCTCCTTTCTTTCCCTCAACCTTGATGCTCTGTTTTCTCTAACCCGCGCTGCATGTGTCATTTTTTGCTTCCCTCTAGCATTGACTTTAAAGACTTTTGGGCTTCTCAAATTACAATTATGCACTCAGCGAGCATGTCTCGCTAAGCAAGAGTTAGTGACTAGGCGCTTAGTGGATGTGGACGCACTAATCACGAGAAGCAAGAAAGGCTTCACTAGGCAGGCTGGTTGCACGCTTAGCGTGCTACTCTCTGACTTTACACTTTCTAGGGTTCTTCTCTCGCTGAGCGAGCTAGCTTCCTCGCTAAGCGGATTAGCCTCGCTTAGTTAATCTGGCTCGCTGAGCGAGCTCTTCAGCAGTACTTCCAAATCTTCTCTTCTTAAACCTAAAAATCAAAATAAAGACAATATTAATCATCCAAATGAAGCCTCCATTGTGTAAAACTCACACAAAAATCAGTTATTTACAAATCTCACACAAGAAACCATAAAATTAGAGGCACATTGCTACTTTTTATCCATTTTTTAATGCATTTTGTACTCTTGAATAGCAATTATCACAATGGTCCCTAAACATAAGAGAAAATAAGTTCAAGAGGAGAAGTGGTTTGTATAGAGGATATAGAGAGAGGAAGTTTGTGACTTTTATTAATAGTGCATGAATTACAGTTCATAACTTTGCTACTAGAGTTCATAGATAAACCATAAGTAGACAACATTTGTGTAAGAAATTTTGGAAAAGGATGGCCAAATCTTGCATGCCAGAGGTCGATGGTAGGTATGGTGTTGGATTGGGTAGTAGCTGAAGAGGAAGTTGGCCTATAGGCATACAGATCACCATTAGTTGGCCCGCACATCAAAACCACCCCCATTACCTGATCCTTCACACAGAAAAAAGAAAAATGAAACTCAACATTAGCATTGTTAGATTTGCAAAATTAAGATACAAAAATGAGATTATGATTTGCATGAGGAACACAAAGGATGTTTTTCATATAGAAAGTAGTGTTTGGTGTGGGAAGTGTAGTGGAGCTAATACGAGAGATTTTTAAACTTGTATCATCACCAATTTGGACTTCTTTGAAACGATTATATTCTGAATGAATGTGCATATTATTCAGACTTTTTGCAACTTGGTGACTAGCCCCAGTGTCAAAGACCCAATTAGGGTTAGTATGGGTGGCAAATGCATAGTGAGCCATTGGAGGGTTTGCTAGGTTTAGGAATCTCTATGCAATACGAGAAATATGTCCTATGGCAAAGCAAAATTGGCATTGTGGTAGTGGCTTGTTGCCACGATAGTTAAAGCTTCTAGGTTTACCTCAACCATAGCCTTAACCATAGTTGGAGTCGTGTGAGGGAATAAGACAAGAAGCCATGGCCAAATGATGGTGTTGGTAGAAGTCCATCTTTTTTGGAGTTTTTCTGAGCTATGTTTGTGATTGGAACTTGTATTTCCACTTAGGAATCATGAAAAATGTATTCATCATGGGCAAGTAGGTGTATGTGAAGTTCTTCAAAGGTGAAGGAATGCTCACGAGTCCAAATTAAGGCAGCAATGCCACAATATTCAAATCCAAGGCTAGTAAGGATATAGAGAATAACATCATCAGTAGAGATATTTCGATCAATAATAGAGAGTTCATCTATATGGCTTTTGACTGAAAAAAGATAGTCAATGATGGATTTGTCACCCTTAATGCAACGTTGAATCTGGTTTTTGATGGACATGACATGATAGCGAGAGGTGTTCACATATTGAGCTTCAATGGCAACCTAGAGTGCTCAAGCAATGTCATAGGAGGCAAAGGAGAGACTGTTTGCTTTATGTTCGCTTTGTTGGCAAGTATACCAGTTTGCACAAGTAGTATATAAAACAGTAAGACCGAGTATCGTATCCACAGGGAACTTGTTTCACCTAGACTATGTATATTTAGTATGTAAACACTTTTTAACTTTGAAATAAAATAAAGATTGAATGATGGATAAGTTTTCTGCAATATGTTAAACTACTTAGACAATGGCAAAATAAACTCAAAGCTGTGTAAATGCGATAAATATCAAGATAAAAACATCGGGGAGTTTTCTACTAAAATTCCTCTTGTTGAATAAAAAGGTTTTTCTCTATTTAACGTTATTCTAGCGCTCTTGCACCGAGAAAATACTCAGACCATGATTCCTCACACGAATGAGCCTAACTCTCTTAGCTTTTGTTCTTGATTCCTCAATAAAATCGTTCTAAAAGAGTTGTAATAAGCATACAGTGCAAAACATATTAGATTACTGCATTCTATTCCTAGATACACAGGTCTCTAGCTTGCTCTATCAAGTTCTAAGGTTTTAAATCATTTTCCAACACTAAAATCCTAACTAAACACACAAATGGGTGATCAAGCCACAAACATGTAAAATAAATGCAGATAGAAGCAAAAAACACCAGAAAATAACATTAAACAGCTAGTTAGAAGATTACATCAAGAGTTTTCAGTAGAATACTCCCCAACAAAGAAGTTCTAGCCTTCCATTACAAGAAAAGCTTCATAAAAACAAGAAAAGGAATATTTTTGGTGAAAGAAAATGGAAAAAGATGAAGGAGAATGTCTTCTCCAGCCCTTCTGCCCTTCTTCTCTCTATTTTTCAAGTAGCAAAAATGGTTGGCTAGACTGTGGTTGTGGTGGTGACCTTTGGTTTTCCACCAACTCAATGTTTTAAAGGATCTTGGACTTCTCAGCACACGAAGGCTCTCTTAGCGAGCATATCTTGCTAAGCGAGAGTAAGTGAAAATCCGTTAAGAGAGCTTGGGCGCGCTAAGCGCGAGAAGAGACAACGTGCTCCGTGGGCAGGTGGGCTGCGCGTTAAGCGCGCTGATCTCTGACTTATCCTCTTCTATGGTTTTGCATCCACTAAGCGAGTTGGCTGCCTCGCTTAGCGGATGAGGCTCACTTAGCCAATCTGCCTTGCTAAGCGAGTTCATTAGCAACTTTTTGCACTTTCTCTTCTTTAGCCTACAAATTGAGTTGAATTCAACATTAGATCACAAAAATGGGGTTTCTACTCTATAAAATCACACAAGAATGAAAATATTTACAATTTCCACAAAAAGAACCATAAATTGGAGGCACATTGCTATTTTCTTACAATTTTTCAATACACTAATAACTCATGAATAGCAATTAACACTTTAGTCATGGATGGGAGAAGAAGATTGACTATAAGTTGATCAATAGTGAACTAGTTTGTGTAATCTTGGTTAGGGTTTGATACACAATTAGTAACTATGGTGGGAGTTTGTGGTGGTGTAGTGCCATCAATGTGACCAAACATTTGGATGCCGAAGATGAGAGTAGTAACCTAACATTTCCAAGCATGGTAGCTGATTCGAGGCAGTTTGAAGGTGATGCTAGCAGTGAGAAGAAGAGAATATGTGCAGCTGATACCAAGTAAGAATTTGAATTAATTTATATATATATATATATATATATATATATATATATATATATATATATATATATATATATATATATATAGTTAAACGATTGGAAAGTGCACCAATTTTATCAAGTAGTAAAGATTAAACGGAAGTTCGAGTGTCAAGTCCATAGGGACTTTGTTTGTACTTGCGTTGGGAAATTCCCAATTTGTAAGCAATAGAAGAAAGAGACGAGAAGAAGACATAGGCAATACATTGTAAATGTGAAATTGCAGATGAAGAAAGAAAAAGGTAAAGAGGAAAACAATTGGAAAATTAAATGATTGCTTTAATGCCAAAGATGAATGCAGAATAAGATAATGTTGGGCCCTAGTATACCAAAACTACTTATAATATAATGTAATTAATTTTCTCTAATTAATGAGTCTCTTGTTTCCACCCGCATCTGCTGAATTACCCTATCTTTGGTTTCCCGCACGAAGGGCCTAGTTTATTTATCCCTTTCCCCCAAATTTTTTTGCTGAGATAAGATAACCAACTGCATTAAGATAAGAGATGAAAAATTATGTGGACAAAATAAATATCAATCTATTTCTAGCAGTGAATTTATGAAGTTATCCTTCCCCAGTTCTTTAGAAAATAACCACTTTTCAATGTATTACCTTCTAAACTTTATATGGATGATCAAACCATAATAATAAATGAGCACAGAGAAGAATAATGGAAACAAAATAACATTAATTAGATAATAGACAAAGGATTACATTACAAGCGTTTTTGGCCTCCAAGCTCCCAACAAAAGGGGTTTAGCCTCCCATTGTCATGAGAGGCTTTACATGTCAGGGGGTTAATGGAAGAAGGTAATGGATGACTAATAACAAGAAAAAGGCGAATGGCTAAAGAGAGAGGGTTTCCCCTAAGGGATAGACCCCGTGTGTGGATTGTGAGACTGTGTGTCTTTTTCTTTTGCTTCCTCCTCCTTGTATAGGCACTAGGTAGCTTAATTTTCATGCTGAATTCGGGCTTCGCGCAAGCTTTCACGCTAAGCGCGCCTTTGGGCTTCTTCGTGGGCCTTTTTTACGCTAAGCGTGTGTTGCACGCTGGGTCTGTCTTGCGCGCTAAGTGGGCTTTCCAATTCTTCCTATTTTTCTTCAAGGCTTTTTCTTCCAATTTTTGCATCAATTTTCCTTCAAAACACTTGAAATCTTCTTCTTTTAACTTCTGCTAATAAAAACTGCAAAGATATTAATTTCTTTATTATTTCATTAAAAACAACAATAAAGTAAAGAAATTGCAATCATTCTTAGCCAAAATTGACTATCAAATTAACTCAAATTTCGCAGTTATCATATATATAATCAGTAAGCAAGCATTAATATGAGGGAATATGTGTTGATCCTATTAACTAAGAATAAGGAAACAAAATTAAACTAATTGCTATAATGAAGGAAGGAATAGTGCAACATTAATAAGAGGATTTACAACATATTTTTTTTTTCCTTGACTAGAGACAGTTGTCTAACAAATGGTCCTCAAACTCTTAACTTTCCCTTTCAAATTCATGTGTTCTTCATGCTTCGAGAATTGGATGCCTTCTCCCTTACTCTAGTAAACATTCCATCGGCTCCTTCTCTTCGTTCAACTTGACACATCATTTTTGCTCTGAATTACTGTCATGTTTTTCTCTGACTTGCAACGCCTCTTCTCTTGTGTAGATTGGTGTTTCTTTTTTAAATTGATGCTCTTTGTAGCATATTTGTAACACCTTTATTTTATAAAGGAATTATTATGATTTTTTATTTAAAATGCAAAAGAATTAAATAATTATCTTTAAAACAATATTCAATTGTAAAGATTACATCAATAAGTAAACAAGTACTCAAAATTACGTAATTATCTTTTTCAAAATAAGAGATAACATCTCTGTTAAACACTAGTTGAATAATTCAAAAGAGATGATAATACTCTGAAATAGAATATCTAACACACTGACAATGTATTATTTACATAAAGTAGTAGAGTAAAACTATTTGACAGGGATAACTTAAGTAATTAAAAATTTCCATAATAATAGTACCAACTAAAAGATAATAAAGGGTACTACATCCAAATAATTATACTAGATCTACCCTCCCATGTATACATCAAAAAGTAAAAAACTAGTCATAAAAGGATGAATCCTACTAACTACCTATCACCAACTAAATCATGCTTTAAGGAACTAAGAAGAATCCTTAGATGGGTCCTCCTCGATCCCTGATGACTCATTTGCATCCTTAGAAGGATCTTCCTCTTTGTTGTCATTATCAACATAGTCCTTCAAAACGAGTGCCTAATTAATCGAACGTTCGAGCAAGAGAAACCCTATCTGTGTTACTGGATCATACGACAGATAAAGAAATATCGCTACCGGGGGATGGCAGAACATACCCCCTCGCAATAGGCTAAGAAAAGATCTCCTTTACCATAATAGATGAAGAATGAGAAGGTGAAGAAGGCATAGTCAATGGAACACACATAGAGTTGGGTATCGGGTACTAAGTTAACTTAAATCAAAGTAAAAAGGTGTAATGTCGGGTACTAAGTCAACTTAAATACATGCTCTGATACCACTTCTTCCTTACAGATTCTTTCTCGTTGTTCTCATGAGACTTTGTCATGAGACACAAAATGGCTTGGTCTTCATCATGATCTTGAAATGACTTCAGATTTGATCTATACCTGAAATTACTTTCGGAAAACAGAGAATTTAAAGAGGCCATTTATCTTGAAGTTGTGAAACTTTTCTCAAGATACCTGCTCTGATACCACTTGTTGGATTAAGTGGCCTCGGAATAATTAAGAATGGGGGGTTGAATTAATTATGAACGTGTCTTGACTAATTAAAAATTATCCTTCTTAATGTTACTAGATTCAATTAGGCTTTACTACTAAGTTATACAAAAGAAAAGAACAGAAAAAATAACTTAGACAAAAGTAAAGCGGAAATAAAAATTGCACAGTGGAAAAATAAAGAGTGTAGGGAAGAACAAGACAAACACAAGATTTATACTGGTTCGGCCACAACCCGTGCCTACGTCCAGTCCCCAAGCAACCACCGGTTCTTGAGATTTCCAATAACCTTGTAAAATCCTTTACAAGCAAAAATCCACAAGGGATGTACCCTCCCTTGTTCTCTTTGAACAACCAAGTGGATGTACACTCCACTTGAACTGATCCATAAGAGATGTACCCTCTCTTGTTCTCAGTATCACAACCCAAGTAGACGTACACTCTACTTGTACCACAAATGATGTACGCTTCAATGTGTTAAGCCAAAGAATTCTTATGCGGTTAGTCCCTTGAATCTTTGTAAGGGAAAACAAAAGATATCTCAGGCGGTTAGCCCTTTGAAATCTTTTATTCAAAGGGAAGATAAAGAATCAAAAGAATTCTCAGGCGGTTAGTCCTTTGAATCTTTTGGCAAGAAAGAGAAGGAAGAAAAGATAGCACACTTTTGTTTTCTGCAGAATTTCCACTTGCAGAAAAACAAATTTTTGAAACCGAAGTTTAGAAAGCTTTTTGGAAAGAGTTTTTGTAAAGAAAAAACAATGGGCAATAGTTAGAAAACATTTGAAAGAGATATGTGTTTTTTATTCTTGAATTCTTTTGGATTTTTTTTTAAAATGCGTGCCAAGGTCTTGCTTTTATAGACGCTTCATGTCTGGTTAAAAAACCATTGGAAGAGTTATGACTTTTGAGAAAATCATGTTAAGAGTTATAACTCTTAACTTTTTCTTCAAAACTATTCACTGGTAATCGATTATCACAATGGTGTAATCGATTACACAATGCATTTTATGAAAAGTTGACTCTTCACAATTGGATTTGAATTCCAACATTCAAATTCACTTGTAATCGATTACTAATATAGTGTAATCGATTACACTATTTGAAAATCATTTTGGAACGTTATAAATCATTTGAAAACATTTTGAAAACCAATCTGGTCACTGGTAATCAATTACTAATAACTATTAATCGATTACCAGTGAGTAATCACTCTAGTAACTTAGAAAATTTGAGAAAATTATTTTGTAAAACAAAACTGTGCTATTTGGTTTTTGAAATATTCTTTTAATACTTATCCTATATGAAGTCTTGACTTGTTGCTTCTTGATTTCTTCTCTTGAATCTTGAATCTAGGATTTGATTCTTGATGCTTGATCTTGAAGTCTTGAATCAATCACTTGGGCTTTTGGCATCATCAAAATTGCTTGGTTCATCATCATGAAGCTTGCTTCTACACCTACAACCAGTGAGATGCCAAATCTAACCTCGCCCGCGAAATGATCTTCCTCAAACCAAGAATCATGGTTCCACCAGCCATCTAGTAGTCGAATCGACATGCAAAATGCCAGTCTCCACTCTCGTGTCATCCTCATCTGAAAAATAAGTTGTATGGGTAATTCCTCTACTCTCCCATCATACTACAAGCAAAAGGACCAAAGTCCATAGTCGCAAACACATTGCATAATTCACATATCCATTCATAATGTTCGACTACACGCATTCACTCTCGTAGCCCTAATCTTTGCCTACACATTTTGTTCCACTTTTTGGGCCTAGCTGCCTCATTGACATGTCATTGTAGAGGTCTTACGTATTTCGTTTAATTTTCTTAGTGACGTTGCAGGAGAGCATACCCTTACCCTGGTACTACGAGTAGGTTACTCTTTACTACAACCAGTTATGCTCTCAGTGATTTTTGGGATTGCCAAGTTGGCTACATGAGTCCCTCAACCTCGTTGAGGTATCACAACTTGACATATTTTTTATCCTTAAGGACTCATGGTCCTCACTTCCATACATTAGGTACCATCTATGGCCACCCACTCACTTACAAGTCCAAGCACTCTCTTAACATCACTCCTCACTAGAATTGTATTTAGGGATGCCTTCTCTTCACAAACATTTCTAGTGGGGTTCATAGTTGGTACAATGACGTGGTCACCAAGGCATAGACTTTAAGCCTCTTAAGCTTTAAGCCCTTTAAGCTCTAAGCTCCCATTGGAGGTTTCCCTTCCTTTAAACATGAAGAGTTTAAGAAGACTTTGTAACTCTTAGTTTTTGTTGATGATGAGTTGTAAAAATAAGCACTAGTCTTGATTAGGATGATTGTTATTGCTTTGATGCTTGATTGTATGAATTCATGCATACATGCATCCTAGACTAGGATATGTAATTCATTGTGCTGTAATTGATTAGCATTGCATTGATTCATGATGATTAGCTTTTGAGAATTGAAACTTTTGACACTTAGTTTTTGAAATCTCTTAGTTTCAATTTTGCATCAATATAATTGACTATATGCTAATCTAGTACACTAATTTATGGCCCTTGTATCTTAGAATTGAGGTAGGTGCACAAATAGTCGACTATCTTTAGTGTCTAATCAAATATTTCGATCTAGAGTTTTTTTTCTTTTGTAAATAGTTGACTATATGGGAATATAATTGACTATCTAGTCTTTAGGAAACCCAAGTGATGTGAACAATAATATAGTTAACTATCTCAATGACCTAATCGACCATTTTTGTTCTGAGGCTATAAAAATTATTTTTTTGAAGGAACTCGGGTGTGACATCATTCCCTTACATTTTTCACTGATTTTCATTGAGAGAGTTTTAGAGCCTCTAAGTGTCATCACCACTTTGATCCTTTGATTGGAGAGTCGTTTTTACATGGAATTAAAAGATATATGCATTGGATCATGAAGAGAAGTTGATACTTTATAGGGACTGTTTTCAAACTTTCACACCTTTCACTTATCAGGTGAAATATTTTCTTTATCTATGTTTTGATTTTCGTTTTCATTAGGTGGGTTACTCAATGGTTTTTATCTAGTGAATTTTCTAAATGTAGGTTGTAATTCTTGATAAGTTTTCAAGGTTAGTGCATTTGTTCGTGAGTTTAGTTGTAACTCAAAGAATATAATGGAAGTATCCTAGTGGGTTACTATGGATCAACTGGATGTAAATTTCTTACAAATCGAACCAATATAAATTGTGTTTACATCTTTTTCTCTTACCCTTCAACTCTTATATTGCTTCTTGCTTAAGTTTCTTAACTTTTGTGTGTTGATATTTTGATTTGTATCATTGTGTAGTTGTTTAAAGGATACTTGTAACTCATTTGTTTCTCTTGTTTCAACTGAATTAAAGGAAGCTATTTCTGAAAAGTTTTAATTTGAGTATAAAATCGGTTCAAAACCAATTCATCCCCTTCTTGGTTTCTGGTTTTTGGTTTCATGTGCCATTATTTCTAACACTTCCAACTTTAATGTCATAAAGAACATCATCACATCGCCCTTGAAGGACACATCCCAATGGGTCACAGACCATTTAGACAACACCTCTACACACAAAAAGTCATGTTATCTTCATGCATCGTTGTGCACCATTGTCCTTTGTCTTATGTTGGAACTCGAGTCCTTTCATAGTCGATGTCCACATGTGCTTTATATCCCGCTCATGTCATAATGAGAGATAAGCTCCAAAAGTTGTTACAAGATTCATCACACAAGTACCAAGTAATGATTTCAATCCTTATTTGTCTCATTACACACAATTTCACTTCAAGTACATAATCATTATTCAACGAACAACATGGAGTAATCAATATCCTTGTGCTTTCTACCATACAAAAAATCCTTAAATTTTCAAGAGTTATTAATTATTTATTTTTTTCAAACAAATTATTATTTATTAGTTAAAAAACAGCGCATTAATGTTAATTACTAACCAACACAATAACAAACACGTTAGCATAGGTCAATGTTAGTTTCTGATAGTCAACGAGACCTTTTGGATAGAGGCACCAAAATAAAAAATTTTGCAAACCAAAGGGACCAAATTTTGCCATTAAAATGAAGGGGGATGAAAATAAAAAATTTGGCAAACCAAAGGGACCAAAATTACAATTTACCCAACTTTGTATTATTAACAATGAAGGAAAAACTCCTCTATGCATTTCCTAAGCATTTTAGTTCTCCTCTCTACCCTTGCAGAAGAATGGATCCTATTGGCGCAAATGCATTTTAATCTGCAGAAAAAAAGAGAGAAAAAATGTGTAATTTTGATTGAATTTGTTATATAGGACTGATGCTTATTGATGATCTAATACTAAGAGTTAAGAATGCATGTTGAAATGTTTCAGAGTCTATAAGCTTTGTTGTATGATATTGTTCCGCACTCTCCCAATTGCGATACTAATCAGCAAGTGTACTTAGTCGCGCAAGTAATATAAAATGGTAAGAATCGAGTATCGAATCACAGGGAACTTGTTTCATTCAGAGAACATTCATTCAATAGGTAAACATTTGTATAAAACCAGTAAATATAAAGAGAAGTTGTGTCTACAGTTATAATTTAACTACAAAATCAACTATCTAAAGGTGAGAGATAAACAGATGATTAAAAACGTTGGGTCTTTCAACTGAACCTACTTGATGTTATTGAGTATTTTTCTCTATTTAAGGTTGTGTTTCATGTTTTATGCCGAAAACAACTACCCAAACCAGGATCCCTCGAGTGAATGGGTCTAACTCTATCTAAACTTCGTTCTAGATCCCTCGTCGAACTTAGCTTAAATGAGTTGCATTAAGATTACGGCATAATATAAACTAAATCCCTGCACTCTGTGTCCAAACATACAGTTCTCTAGCTTGCTCTATCCAGTTTTAAGGATTTAAAACACTTTCCAATGCTAAAAATCCTAACTTTACACACAAATGGGTGATCAAGCCAAAAGCATGAAAGAATTCAGTGCATATAGAAGCAATGAACACATAAAAACAACTTTAAATAGATAGTAAAGGATTTTACATCAAAGTTCAGCAGAAATCCCCAACAAGAGATTTAGCCTTCCATTGCAAGTTAGCACCTTTCAGCCCAAGAACAGGTTTTTGAAGGATAATTAAGATTACAAAGGGGTGGGAATGTCTCCTCCACCTCTAAAAACCTAATAATCACTCTTAAACTCAGAATCTCTCAAAGGTTGAGGCTTTTCGTCCAAGCTCTTCTCTCTTGCTCTGTTGTTCGACTCTGTTACGTCTCTCTTCCAAAGAACTCCTTTATTTTTCGCCAACTTCAGTCTTTTAAGGGCCTTTTGATCCTGAAGGCTCGCTAAACGCGAGTTAGTGAATTTTTGCTTAGCGAGCTTGGCGGGCTGAGCGCGAGAAGAGACAAATGACTCGTTGAGCGAGCTGATGGCGCGTTGGGCGCGTGCATGAATGACAGATTCTCTTCCAGATTCTCCCAACTCGCTAAGCGAGCTGAGTGCCTCGCTAAGCGCATATGCCTCGCTTAGCGAGACACCAGCTACTTCAACCTTCTTCTTCTTCTTCTTCTTCTTCATCCTTTAGTCTGAAACTGAAGCTGAACCACATTAATTCACAATATTGGGAATATCTACTGAGTGAAATTAAACTAAACATAAAAATATGTACAAAACTACAAAAAGAACCATAAATTGGGGAAAAGATATAAATTTCATGAAACTTTTCAATGCAAAAGTTAGTCGTAATTAACGACTAACAGATATTAGCCAACATAAATATCTAAATGAAATTTTTTTATAATGCAAACGTTCAAGATGTATATACATGTACGTAATATTATTACTTTATTCTTATATAAGGCTCTATATATTCAAATGTGTGCTTGTTGTCTTAGGGATTGATAGATGGTTATTCTTTTTCATTTTAGTTTGTTGTGACTTTATATTTTTTAATTTTCTCAAAAAAAAGTAATTAATACCTAGCAAATAATAAGTCATACGATAATATATGACTTTTGAATTGAAAGTCATAAACTATGTTATAAGGGGTCGACGACTGACCACAACGTTCCTTTAAGCAATGATCAAGTGAAGATCGATGTTGAGGAAGTTCAAGATACTGATGCTAGCGTTCATGTACCCACTCAAGAGGTTTAGTTAGTGGGGCAGACACTTAACACCTTCCTTGTTTGACCGACACATCTTGTAAAGCCTTTTTTAGAACATGTATTTTATTTTGTTGTTTCTAAGAATTATTAAAAAAAGGATTTGTTACAAATAAATTTTTCACTGTCATTCGCTTATGTTTATTAATTGTGTAGGATAAATAAGGAGCTAAGGGACCGACAGCTTGTAGATAGGTCGGATCCTTATGTTGATCCCCAATACCTAATGACATTGATCATCCCACAACTTTTCTTCAAGCCGTTGCAAGTGTTGTGGGATGCTACCGTGTTTGGGGTGTATAATGATAACTTCCCCTTGTACATAAAGCATGAAGATCTTTCTGAAATAGCACATGATGGTCAATGTCTGAGCATCTCTGTTATACAATTGTGGATTTTGTAATTCACTTTACATTATTGTATATTAGCTAACTGATAGTTTTAAATTCATACATAATTTACTTTATTTTAACAACAATAGGCATATGACTTTGACAAGTATGCAAGCGGAAAATGTCTTTGTGTATGGATTCCTCGAGCCACAGCCCATACAAAAATATGGGCAATCGTAATTTGAATCAGAAGATTATATTAAGAAATGAATGCAAAATTCACATAGAGATGTGTACCTAGGAGCATACTTGAATGGGTAAATTAAACTAAACAAATCAATTTAAATAATGTATGCTTTATAATACCGATGTTGTTTTCTTCTTACCGATATTGTTTTTAAAAAAACAAACAAGATATTAAAAAAATTTACAAAAAAACAACATCATTTTTCAAAAAACTGATGTTGTTTGAACAACATTGGTTTCTAGTAAAAATGATGTTGTTTTCTGCTCCAAAATTTTTCCAACAGATAATTTGTACCTTCCAAAATAGTAATAAGTGCTCCAAAACTATTATGGAATGGTTATTGCAAAAGGTAATTACATACCAAAATAACTTTCCTAGAATATATAATTTTAGAATACTTATTTCTATTATAGAATAGCTATTTCGGAAAGTAATTTTTTAGAATGATCATTCTGAAATAGTTTTATATCACAAGTAATTTTTACTTTTCATAATAATTTTTCCGAAATAATTTTGGAACGATTATTTCTATTTTGAAATGTTGATTCTATAAGATAAAAATTATAAACGTTAATCTTGTAAGAGTAAAATCATATTTTTATTATAAATCTTTGGTTTTTTCACCTAAACGACTATAACTACTTTCCCTCCTTGTATTTCTTCTTCCCTAACAAACCAAACATACGTGAATGTTTGATCTTTATACTACTTGAAATAATACTTACTAAGTCGGTTAAATAAGACATTTTATGACGGTTTTGAACCGTCATAAAAAGTGGTGTTGTAAAATGACAAAAAAATATAACAACAATTCCAATAACCATCTTAGAAAGTCACATATACTAAGACGGTTATTGCAATAACCATCTTAGTATGTCGTTTGTTTAGATGAGAATCTAAGATGGTTATTCGCATAACCATCTTAGTATGTCTTTGGTGTAGTTGCCTTTCTATGACGGATATACTGATAACCATCTTAGTATGTATCCTATTCTAAGACGGTTAGTTGTATAACCGTTGTAGATTCCTAAGTACACTAACGACATACTAAGACGGTTATTTCAATAACCTCGGAAATTTAGAGTAGGTGAAAATTCTCCTAATTTATGGTCGTATGATTTGTTATATAAATAGGTAAATGCTTTTTTCTGTTGTGGATAGCAATGGTATGGCCAATCATTGTAGGTCTTAGAATATATATATGTTGTGCTTTTTTATTTTTTTTGTTGCTCTTTGACATCTTTAACAAAGACATTATACATTGATTTGAACCAAAACTATCATCATCATTTTCCACAATTGTAAAATCATTTAATTACATAATACAAGAATTTACATAATAAATGAGAGAGTCTACAATTTACAAATGACCATAACGATCTTTTAACAACACAGAATTTACCCAATTGTAAATTATCCAAGCATCCAGCAAATAAAGCAAATGGTACTTTGCATCAGTGAATTGTAATTAAATATATATCTTTCCCATGTTATAATGCATTACAGATATAAACGACTGGCAGAGACCATTCATGATCCATTCACACAAATAAAAAAATGTGTTGAAATCATAACTTTTATATGGAAAAGGAGTTGAACCTAAGGATCACTCATCTGCTACCAAGTTATAAAGTAAACTAGCAGCAAGCTTATGTTTCATAAGAGGAAAAGAAAAGCAAAATACAGGAAAAAAAACTCAATCAATGAATGTTGCAGTCCATATCAATCATAATGGGGCAAATTTCCCTAGATGGGGTCCTTTTAAAATGTATTTCCCCAAATGGGGTGGTTTTGAAAAATTTTACGTGAGGGGGTTGTTTGTTTATGTAAAATGCATGGGGCTCTTAGCAAACCGCCATTGCCAATGGCGAGTTTGCTGAGCAACGCTCACATGGCATGGAAAACACCACTCGTGATGGCAATTTGATGGGAGGTTGAACTCGCCACCTCTGCTGGCGAGTCTGGGCACGGTTTCGTAAATCGCCAGTCAAACTGGCGGTTTTGCTTTTGCAGGATTGCTGGTTTGCTTTCAAGAGGCACGTTTTTCAGCTTTTTCAGATAAAGGGGAGTTGCAACTGCCATTGGCGAGTTAAGGGCAAGTTGCAACTCCCATCAGCGAGTTAGGGCACAAGGATTAGCCACTACTGATGGCGATTTAAGGGCTATATCTACGCAAAATTCATCTCAACGTTGCTTTGTACTCAGATTTCAGTATTTAAAATTGTGAGTGTTTAGGAATTCCGCTTTGTATTTGCTTCTTCAACGTTGTTGTGTACTCAAATTTAAGGGCTATATATACGCGAAATTCATCTCAACGTTGCTGTGTACTGAGATTTCAGTTTTTAAAATTGTGAGTGTTTAGGAATTCCACATAAGGTTTTGTATTTGCTTGTTCAGTTTTAAATATTTGAATCAGGCTATAATTTGTGTTATAATTTTTTTTTTCAAAACTGTGAGTGTTTAGGGATTTATCTGCATAAGGTTTGATATTTGAGGCTTAAAGATTTGAATCCATCCATAACGATTGGTGCCCATTACACATGCAGATGCCCTTGTTTGATTTTGCGCTCAACTTTACACAGTTACTATCCATGTTTGCATTATTTTAAAATTTTCATAATAAATTCGTTTATTGTGTTATTCACAAGGAGGAAAAAAAACAATAGTACTTACCATACAACAAATTTTTTAGTATCATTAATATAGGTTATGTCTGACTAGAATAAAAACGTGCATTTTGAAGTTATGTTAAATTTAAACATACTACTTTATTTATAGGTTACTAAAGTTTTTTTAATAAATTAAATATGAAAACATTATTAGTGTAAATTATTTATATTATTACTTAAAAACTAATACGTTCCTTATTTGGAAGTAAAAATAATATGTTCTTATATATATTCAAAAAAAATATAATTGATAATACGTTCCTTTTTTGGAAGTCAAAATAATACGTTCCTTTTTCGAAATTAATAATTTGTGTTATAATTTTATGTAAGTAATTTTTTATAGCAGTTTGAATGTATAGTTTTTATTAATTTTATAATTAAATTAGTTTTATATTTTATTTTGTAGTTTCCAGTAAAATAATTTGTATGATAATTTTTTTAAGTAATTTTTAATTAAAACTAGATTTTAGCTTTCAAGTAATTTTTTTAAGTAATTTTTTTATTTCTTAGTTTGCAGTAAAATAATTTGTATTATAATTTTTTTAAAGTAATTTTTAATTAAAACTAGATTTCAGCTTTCAAGTAATTTTTTTAAGTAATTTTTTTATTTCTTAGTTTCCAGTAAAATAATTTGTATTATAATTTTTTTAAGTAATTTATTTTATTTAGTAGTTTTCAGTAAAATAATTTGTATTATAATTTTTTTAAGTAATTTTTAATTAAAACTAGTTTCCAGTAAAATGATTTGTGTCATGAAATTTTTAATTAATTTTCTTCAGTGTTGGTGTATATTAAAAACTAGATTTCAGCTTCGAAAAAGTGTGAGCGTTCTTGAGATTTAAATTTGTCCGCATAAGGTTGAAATTTGCTTCATGAGACTTTTTGTCATTACATTTTACTATTTTGAATTTATTATGAATAATTAATTAAAATATTGTTTTTGTAGCTACACGATGAATTCGGTTATAACAGTGTTGTATTTCAATGGAAGGGTATATAAAGATAATGATGGTGTAATATTTGAAGGCAGTAAAAAAGCGATTCAGATTAAATGTGGAATTAGTTTCAATGCTTTGAAGAAAAAAATTGGAGACAAGGTAAAGTTACAAAATAATGAAATTTTTTCTGCTATCAGTTGTAGATTTTTAGTGTCAGGAAAATATATTGTCTTGCAAATTTGCGATGACGAAGACATTGAAACGATGCTGGAAAGTTTTAAACAACAACAAGAAATGTCAGTTCTAGAATTGTACATAGAAAAGGATGTGGCTGGTGGTTCAATGTTTCATTCTACAAATTCCCTTACATCATGTGGAAATTATTTATCTAATGATGAGACACAACCGCCAACAAATATGAACAATTTACATATTGACGAAGATGATGATCATGATGATGATGTTTATCTTGTGTCTAACTCATACGTTAAAGAGTCTTTAGACGAAGATGACAGTGTTGACGGTATATCAGATACAGACAATGAAGTCCCCGACATGATTCCACCAGTAATGGATATTTGTAGATGTTCTACGTTACCGCCATGGATCTAAGGATCCATGCATGGGTAAATCTTTGTAGATGTTCTACGTTACCGTCAAGGATATTTATTTCTGAAAAATGGTGAGCTAGCCAACTTAATTTTACCACACTGCCTTGAAGTTCACCTTCCTGTGGTCTGACGCCCAACAATTCTTCACACAATTCGCCCCAATCAAGATTAGTCTGACCAATTAATGGTGCCCTATCAACAGGCAGACCCAATAATATAGAGACGTCTTGAAGAGTAATCGTACACTCTCTGCATCTCATGTGAAATGTATAGGTTTTGGGCCTCCATCTTTCAATCAAGGCAGTAATTAATAACAAATTTATTTTGAGGTAGTCCATCTTCATTATCCAGTAAAAGTCAGATTATCGAAGCAGAGGAATAATTTTCTCTGGTATCTCTTCTTGACCTTGATAAATCGGGACAGCTCGTCAAATGTGCAATTTTCTGTCTGGTTCCTCATTCCAAACATGTTCTGAAACATGTTTAGGTTGCATCCATAAAACGTCTCCTTCTATTGGACAAGACTTAATTTGTATACTTGATGAACACGACGACGAAGATGTCATTGATACTGAAAAAAAATATAATAAAAAAAATTGACAACAAAAATTTAACATAAAAAAAATTAATTTGACTTACAACAAATTAATTAAAATCTCACTAAATAACAAAATACATAAATTTGAACAACAAAATACTATACAAAATTAAAAATCTTTAAACTAAATAATATTAACATTCTAACAAAATTATAAATTAAATTACATAAAAAAACATAAAATACTAACTAAAATACTATACAAATAACAAAATTAAAAATTTAAATACATACATAAATTTAAATAAATTACCAATTTATTTTACGATTAATAAAATTTAAATTAAATTACATATATTACACAAATAAATTAAAATAAATTAAAAAAATATTATGGAAACAAAAATTTAAACAATATATATATATATATATAATTAAAAACGTATCATATATTCCAATAAAAATTAAAAATAAATAAACTAAACAATATTAACATTCTAACAAAATTATAAATTAAATTACATAAAAAAACATAAAATACTAACTAAAATACTAACTAAATTACTAACTAAAATACTATACAAATAACAAAATTAAAAATTTAAATACATACATAAATTTAAATAAATTACCAATTTATTTTCCGATAAATAAAATTTAAATTAAATTACATATATTACACAAATAAATTAAAAAAATCCAAAAAAATACAATGGAAACAAAAATTTAAACAATATATATTATTAACAATGTATCATATATTTCAATAAAAAATAAACTAAATAATATCAACATTCTAACTAAACCTAACATACTATATATATAACATAAATAATATCATACAAATCTAAAAAATCTAAACCAAATAATAATAACATATCAATTAAAAAAACTTAAACAAATTCATATTAGCAAATTAACTACAACTAATGTACGTATAACACAAATAATTACATACCAACTAAAATTATAACATATATTTATAACACAAATAATTTTATTATTTTAGGATACTACTTAAAATTTAAAATTATAACCTAAACTAAACAAACGTACTATATATATACTAACCAAAATCTACACATATATAAAACAAATAATACCATACTAATTTATAAAATCTAAACAAAATAATATCATCAAAAACTAACATAAAGCACAATTAATACTAACTTAACATATGTATATTAACCTAACTAATATTCTTAAAATAATATTTATAAATTAACTAAAACTAACCTAACATATATATATAACACAACTAATAACTTACAACTTACAAAAATCTAACCTAAATAACATTAATATCTCAACTAAAATTAATTTAACATATATGTATATAACATAAAAGTATATAGCAAACAAGATAAAAATAAATTAACTTACCTCAAATACGTACTAAGAAAAGCAACCAAAAAGTGTAGGCCAAAGAAGAACAAAAACTTCACCTACAACATATAAAAAATTTATCAATTAATATTAATATATCAATTATACTTAGCATATATATCACACAAAAAAAAAATCAGTTAACAGCATACTTACACATAACACAAACCCATAGCAAGAGAATAAAATGAGTTCACGAGAAGCAAATAGCAATTACAGGAGAAGGAAGAAGAAATGCAGTGAAGAGTGAAGGGAAGGGATTCAAAAACGAACGCAGACATAAGGGAGCACCTCCAGCATTGCTTTATAGGCCAGAAAATTTTTGAACAACCAAATCGCCACCATGACTGGCGATTTCCAAGCCAGTCAATGCTCCTTCTGCGCCTGCTGCAGCTTGCACCGTAGCTGCACCGCCTACGCCTACGCCTGAGCACCCCCTGCAAAGCCAACCCGCCAGTCAAAGTAGCGGTTTCCAAAACCATGCACAGACTCGCCAGTCATGGTGGCGAGTTCCACCTGACACCAAGTCGCCATCACGAGTGGCGTTTTCCATGCCACATGGGCGTTGCTCAGCAAACTCGCCATTGGTAATGGCGGTTTGCTAAGAGCCCCATGCATTTTACGTAAAAAACAACCCCCTCACGTAAAATTTTTCAAAACCACCCCATTTGGGGAAATACTTTTTAAAAGGACCCCATCTGGGGAAATTTGCCTCATAATGGAATCCTATCAGGTTACGTATACATCACATGAGTCTGTGTGTTGCATCCCCAAGCTCCCGACTAGAAATAGATCCTGGAGGGTTTTTCCTGATATAGAAAAAGGGAGAATCAAAAACAAAGTCTTACCTCCCATTTTCAGAATGGTGTCTCCTGCCTGAATCTTCATGCCACAAAACAGGTTTAGGTTTTAGATCCCTAATTTCAACAATCTGTACAAAAAGCACATAATTTTATTTTTCCACCAGTAGACAAAACAGAATGAAGCATACTACTTTAGAAAGACTAGTGTCTACAACAAACATTTGAAATTGAACACAAGATTGGGAAAGGGACTTGGTAGTTGTACTAAATTTAATACCTTTTTTGGAAATTTAACTCCTTGTGGTGGTTAGGTAATATGTTTATGTGCATCTGGGAGTCTATATATTGCACATTTGAGCAACAAGGTATGAAAAAGCAAATACGATAAATCACAACAACTTTCACATCCATATGACCATAAATCATGTTCTTCTACGGATCAACTTGATTCACATGCTGATTTTAAAGTTGTAGATCAAGTTGATTGTTACGAATCAAGTTGATCCGTAAGAGGCTATATTTTTTGAAATTTTAACCTTTATTTAAGTTTAATTTTGTTTTTAATTATTACTTTGCTTGTATTGTCATTTTTTATTTGAATTGTTTATACGTGTAGAATGATATAGGGTTTTGGCTTTTTACTAATGATGAGTTATTATGTATAGTTCGGTTAGGTGTTGTATGCCTGTGTTGAAATTTTTGATTTATTGTTAAAATGGACGAAGATCAGTGGATGTTTGAAAGTATAATGTCTGAAGAAGTGGATATGGATTATGAAAATGAAGAAGAATGTGGTGTGAATGAACCACATGTTGATTGTTCGGATGCGTTCAATACTTCTTAGGTAATAATGTTCATGATTGTGAGTGATTTAATAAAATGAATATGTTGTAGGAAACTAAAATTATCTGGATTGATTTATAGGTGTTTGACAGCCGAGAGAATGTTTTGCGGTGAGCTCGATCCGTTGCTCATGAAAATGGATTTGTGGCTGTGATTATAAGGTCTGACACAAACACAAGTAGTAGAGGAAGGACTTCGTTTGTGTTAATTGGTTGTGAAAGGAGTGGCGAGTATAGGTGTAGGAAGAAAGAATTTATTAGAAGAGATACTGGGACTAGGAAATATGGGTGTCCCTTCGAGCTTCGTGGCAAGCCAGTGGTTGGAGGACAAGGCTGGATGGTGAAGTTGATGTGTGAGATTCATAATCATGAATTGGCCAAGTCATTAGTTGGACATCCATATGTTGGGTGATTGACTAAAGCTGAAAAGACACTTATTGCTAATATGAAGAAGTCAATGGTCAAACCAAAAAACATTCTGCTAACTCTGAAGGAGCACAATGTCAATAGTTGTACGACCATCAAACAAATATACAATGCAAGAAGTGCATATCGTTCTTCCATAAGAGGAAGTGATACTAAAATGCAATATCTAATAAAGTTTCTTGAACGGGATCAGTATATTCATTGGCACAGATTAAAGGATGAAGACATGGTTCGTGATATCTTTTGGTGTCACCCTAATGCAGTGAAGTTAGTCAACACATGTAATTTGGTGTTTTTGATAGACAGTACTTACAAAACAAACAGGTACAAACTCCCACTGCTCGATTTTGTTGGGGTGACACAAACTGGGATGACATTCTCTGCCAGTTTTGCATATCTGGAAGGTGAACATCTTAATAATGTGGTTTTTACTTTAGAACGCTTCTGAGGTATATTTTCAAGACGTGATGCCCTCCCTGAAGTTATTGTGACTGACAGAGACCAAACATTGATGAATGCAGTGAAAATTGTATTCCCTAAGTGTACAAATTTGTTGTGTAGCTTTCACATAAAAAGGAATGTGAAAGCCAAATGTAAATCATTAATTGGTCAAAGAAATGCTTGGGAGTATGTCATGGATGCCTGGGGAACTCTTGTTGATTGTCCTTCGGAGCAGCAGTTTGATGAGTGGCTGAAGAAGTTTGAAATGGTTTGGTCACCTTGGTCAATGTTTGTTGACTATGTCAAGGATACATGGATAATCCCACACAAGGAAAAATTTGTTACCGTGTTGACGAATAAGGTGATGCACTTAGGTAACACAACAACAAACAGGTATGAAATTGTTCAATTATTTCTATTAACGTTGATGAATTGATGGAACTTTATTATTGTATATGTTTATTGTTATTTGTGTATCTGAAATGTAGGGTTGAATCTACTCACTGGGCTTTAAAAAGAGTGTTACAAAATAGCTTTGGAGACTCATGCAGTGTTTGGGATGCCATGAACAACATGATGACGCTACAACACACGAAAATTAAAGCATCATTTGAAACAAGTACACATGTCGTTGAACATGTCTTCAAAAAAACCTTATACAAGAGGCTTCTTGGAATGGTTTCAAGGTATGCTTTAAATCATATTGCTGCTCAATTTGAGCGTGTTCACTATGCTGGCAAGAATTCTTCCAGTTGTGGCTGTGTCATGAAAAGCACACACGGTCTTCCTTGTGCTTGTGAGCTATCCAAGTATGTTGTTGGTTGCATCCCACTAGATTCAATCCATATGTTCTGGAGGAGACTCAGTTTTTTAGACCAAGGGTTATTTGAACCCGAAGTGAGCATCAAGGAAGAAATGGAAACAATATCCAAAATATTTGAAGAACTTGAAGTTTGTGGTAAGTTTACTCTGAAGACTAAACTTCGGGAAATTGCATACCCTGATCAAAATTTGATGTGTCCTCCTCTAGCAAAGGTTAACACAAAAGGTTCACCGAAGAAACCGATGAACAGAAACCCAAGGTCAACAAAGCGTGATCCATCTTACTGGGAGTATGTAGATGCTTTTGATTCTATGCAAAATAGCAATTCGTCAGTGAGGCATAGTGCATCATCTTCTGAGCAGCCCAATCCAAGAACGATCATGCCTATGTTGGATCAATTTCAGCCATTTATCCATAACTTCATTCATAACATTGTTGATTTCAAAGCTAATGGAAACTGTGGATATTGGTCGATTGCTGGTTTATCAGGCATGGGTGAAGACTCATGGTCGTGGGTCCACACCCATCTGCTTAAGGAACTTGGGAAATTCTGAGATGAGTATATGAAGCTCTTTGGTGGCAAGGAGAGATTTGAGGAATTAAGGATGTCACTACTTGTTGATGGGTTAACCAAGGTATGTAATTTATGTTTTTGATTTTTAACACTTAACTTTAAAATTAAGTTTGACGTGTATATTTGTTTCATTCAGGTGACTATGGATAAGTGGATGGATATAACCGACATGGGATATGTCATTGCATCAAGGTATAATGTAATCCTTATATCATTGTCTCAACAACAAAGCATGACATTCTTTCCTCATAGAAGTCAATCGTCGCCAGATTTTTTAGTGCATCGCATAATTTGTATCAGTCACGTGTATGACAATCATTTTGTTCAGGTACATTCTAGATATAAAGTGTTTTTTTTTATTTATGCAATGATTTGTGTACGATTGAGTTAATATTTTTTTTGCATGTACAACAGGTTTATTTAAAAGATCGTTGTCCTTTACCGTCTGTAGCATTGTTATGGTCTAGCAATTGTCATCCTCAGGCGAAGCAATGGCCAACTCCATATATTAGTAGAATGCAACATTACAAAAGCTTCATGATGATCAAAAGAGACTATGTTGACATAAATGATGATTGAACATGTACCTTTTAATCACATTAGAGTTATGTGTCTTTGTAAATTTGTTACGTTAACAAAAAAATTATTACTTAATTCTTGCTTTAAGAAAAAAAGTAATTGGTGCAACTAAAATAAAGTACGCATGTATGATAAATCGTTGTCTGAGTTGACAATATATTGTGAAATGCTTGCGTGTTAACATAAAGCGTGATAGAACATTGTAAGGCTTGACTACACATTCAGATCTGATGCAAGATAAAGCGTGTCACGTCATTGGTGTAGTTGACAACACAGACAGAAACCATGTGCACGCGTATGTATTTATTTTAAAAAATTGAAGCAATGATATTGAAACTCATCTATATATATGACACAGCCGAACACAGTAAAATATCACACATTTTATCCTAACCTAACTCTTAGAACAAAGTATGACATTCTTAGGAGAAACAAGCAGTCAGACAATTGTGAACTCAACATTAGGCTTTATTTTTCCAAATGGATCCATTATTCACAACAACAGTGGTGTTTATTTTGAAACTTCCATTCCAGTACCCATTCGAGTACCTAACGGTTGTGATTTTCAAACGTTAAAAACCAAAATACACAATACCCTTCAGCTAACCGACAAATAATATTTGAATGAAATTTACTATCGACACCCATTCACAGATACAGGTAACCATGTTCGCTTTCAATGTATGCAACTGAAAAATGATGATGATGTTAACACAATGTGTCATACCCTAATTTCATCCGGAGACCACTATTTGTCGACATGCGGCCTTCATTTGACCACCTCAAAATGTTTAACACCCATTGTTGTGGAATCCATAAAGTTCCAAGATGTTTCGGGAAGAAACCGGTCAAAAACACGAAAACGGGAGTGTATTTAGCAAAGTGGGGTGTGTGTAAATAAACTGTTACACTCTAATTTCATTCGAGGACCATTGTTGATCGCTTCGTAAGGCTTAACACTTATCACGGTGGAATCCGTAAAGTTTCGTGAGATTTCGGAAAGAAAACAGCCAAAAACACAAAAATGGGGGGTGAATCAAGATAGGGTGTAAATAGCAATTCGAATCTAGGCCCTTTCGGAACATTTTGGAAGTTGGGTTGCTTATGGAGGAAGCAACTGGGCGGCAAGCTCCTCCATGTTTTGTTGAAAAATGGTTCCCAGGGCTTCCGTGGCTTCCGTAATACTTCCATAAAATTTCTGAAAACCTTGGGTAAGCATGTTTCACTTAATATTGGTGAAAGGGAAAAGAGAAAAAAAGATGAAAATCAAATCCGAAACACTTCCGTAAGACTTCCGAAACTTTTTCGTAAAGTAAGAAAAGGGGGGTGAATTTAATAATTGGGGTGCGCTTGGAAATCTTCCTCAAGAAGCCTCTTGGCGGCAAGCACCTCTCTTTTTCCCTATAAATAGGGGAGGGGGGATGTTTCAAAAATGTTCATGACCCCTAGGCTATGAATTTCGGCTATTTTGGGTAAAAACACGTTTCCGCGAAGAAAAATCAAGTCGAAGTGCTTCCGAGATATTTCCGTAAGCAAATCTGTGAAGATTTTCCTTCGTTCTTCGTCCGTTCTTCGTTCGTTCTTCGTTCTTCAACCGGTAAGTGTTCGAATCTGAGACTTTATTCTTATTTAAGTCGTTATCTCGCCTAATAAATGATAAAATGAATTTCAACCGATCATTTGTGTTGTAATCTCGTTTAATCACTGTTAAAGCAAAATCTAACTGATCCTTCACACTGTAACCTCGGTTAAATCAAAAAAAGAAAAATAGTAATAAAATAATCAAAATATCTTGGAAAAAATTAATAATAAAATAAATCAAAAAAATCAATCGGACATTTTTCTTTGAAAGTTTCCTTGAATGAATTGACTAATAATCAAAGTGAAGCTAAGGCTAAAATCAACTCATAAATCAAGCTTTGTTTGCAAAAATCACTAAAAACCGTTTTAAGGTCCAACGCCTTAAACGATCTTCTTTGCTTTTATTGGTTAATATGGACCATTCAAAAGCATAAAATCAAGACGTAACTTTACCGTTTGTGTAAGAACTACGTAGGTCTGATTTCCTCATCGCAATTGAGGATACGTAGAAGCAAAAGCTTCGCTTTTGTCGACCACCCCAAGAGATCGTTAATGGTCCAACGCCTTAACGTTCCTCTCCTTTCAAAAGCCAAGAGATCGTTAATAGTCCAATGCCTTAACGTTTCTCTCCTTTCAAAACCAAGAGATCGTTAATGGTCCAACGCCTTAATGTTTCTCTCCTTTCAAAAGAATCAAAAGATCGTTTAATGGTCCAATGTCTTAAACGACTTTTGTGCGGTTAAAATCGATCTTGCGGAGAAAGATCAAAACAACTTAACCAACGTTTAGTTTTGCAAGAACTACGTAGGTCTGATTTCCTCATCGCAATTGAGGATTCGTAGGAGCAAAAACCCCGCTTTTGTCGACCACCCCAAGATATCTTTAATGGTCCAAAGCCTTAACGTTCCTCTCCTTTCAAAAACCAAGAGATCGTTAATGGTCCAACGCCTTAATGTTTCTCTCCTTTCAAAAGAAGCAAAAGATCGTTTAATGGTCTAATGCCTTAAACGACTTTTGTGCGGTTAAAATTGATCTTGCGGAGAAAGATCAAAACAACTGAACCAACGTTTAGTTCTAAAAGAACTACGTAGGTCTGATTTCCTCATCGCAATTGAGGAATACGTAGGAGCAAGGGAAATACCCTTGTCGACCACAAAAAGATAAAAAATACAAAAGGCATAAAAAGACATAAAAACGTAAAAAAGGGAAAATAAAACAAATCGAAGACATGATATTGCACACTTGGTTAAAGGTTGTCGTCCCTTGTGATGGGCGCGTGGAGTGCTAATACCTTCCCCGTGCGTAAAAACAACTCCCAGACCTTTCACAAATTAAAGTTCGTAGACTGCACCTTTTCAATTTTTTCGACGTTTTCCTCAAATAAACGTTAGTGGTGACTTCGCGCATTTTCCTTTCTTGGAAGACTCACTCGTGAGCCCTGCGTCGCCTTCCTGCCGAAGGGTAGGTTGCGACACAATGTTAATGTGTAATCATCAATTTTCATGTGTTGGTCCGATTGAGTTTTTATGCACCATTGGTAGAACACCAGATGATATATTAAACTTACTTGAAACCACTATGACCCCTATGCATGATGTCCTGCTATATTACAATGGGAAGTGGAACATGCCACGCAAAAATGAGTTTGTTGGTTACTCGTTCACAGGAAAAAATCCCAAAAAGTTTGACATTCCTTCCGGATGTACCATGGATGAATTGAAGGATTTGATCAAGCAAGTTGCGCCTCATGGGATTTCCCCTTATGGTATTCACGAAACACAAATGATAAAGTGATTGTTTTTTCAAAAATCAAGTCACCATGAGTATTCAGATAAAATTATCAAATTCAAAATAATTGAACTGAAGACCAACAATGACGTGCTGAAGGTGTTAGTGCAGCCTAACTACTGAAAAAAATTTGGGCCAATAGAAATTTTAACTATTTTTAGTAAACATGTAATGGAAATGGAAGACGACTTGTCCTTGTCACAAAATTAGCATGACTTAGTTGTAGTATTTGATGCAATTTTTATTTCTTTCCACTATGTTCAAGTTAATGTAATGTTTGAATTCATGTCCATTATCATATGATGATTATTTTATGCTCAATGGAAATGGAAAACTACTTTTGTCGGTGTTTCAAATTAATTTTAAAAATAAAATAAATGAAGAACTAAAAAAAAGGAAAAATGAGAACTAATTTTAAATAATAAAAATAAAGTGAAGAACCAAAATGGAAAAAAAATAAAAACTAAAAATACTAATGAAAAATTTAAAAATATAAAAATTATGGAACTAAATATTTAATTATAAAAAATGTGATTTATTATAATTTTATAAAATTATTTGAATTATTATGGTGTGATGACATAGAATCAATATTTGAGGACCATGACCAATCAAAAAATTATTTATGAACTAAAATCAATTTGAAAAATTTTAAACACTCAAGAGTTAGTTAATTGTTATTTTTATATTATTTTATTTATGTAAATAGATTCAAATTATTAATTTTATTTTATGTCTCTTTTGTTTATGTAATTAAAATATAACATGTGATTAAAAAAATATTATCCTAATGGTTGTTTGCTTCAATTTTAAATGACATTCATACTATTTTAACGAATTTCGAATGAATTTAGAATCAAGTAATTTAAAAATAACATTTAGACGTTAACACTTATATTATAAACAAAATTAACTTTAAATATACAAAATGTTCAGTCAAAAAAAAAATGTTTTCAACTACAAGAAAAGTATATACGTCGTATGATAATCTCAAATGTGTAAAGAAACTATGGCTGATCCGTGCACCGCCTATGTCGAGACCTCACATACACAATGCGGTCTTCTGTGACACCCCTGGCAATCCTAAGGCATTGTTCGATGACCTCATGTGTCAATGTGCCTGGCGTGACTACCCCTAGGTTGAAATGACACTCCAACCTCTCGGTGATCGCATGACAAGCCTCCTGTTAAATAGAAAACAAACAAATTAGACAAGTTAGTATTAAAAAATTCACATAAATCTCATTTCATACATCAAACCAAATAGTAACACTTACCACTACATGTTTGGGCTCGTCCACATCAGACGTGGCAGGTGTCGATGTTGCTGTTGGCTCTGGGACCAGAGGGATATGTGGCTCTAGCACCTGAGGGATATGAGGGATATGTCTGGGCTGCGTAGCAGGTGCATCTCGCTGAGGAACTGATGTCTTTGCCGCAGTCATGAATGGATGCGAAATGACGAAGAATCAATCGATGTAGTTGGCCGCACACTAACCTGGCACAACACACATCTCACCTGCTAGCGCAAGATGGTCTGAGTAGTGCATCCATCTGTCGTCTATCTCATCAAATGACACCCATGAATCGACAGGCGGAGCAGGAATACTCTGGACATATCCAAATTGGCGCATGACCCTCTCTGGTCTGTATCTGATAGCAACGGGCCCCTAGCAGAGCTGACCGGAAAAGCATGAAATCAAATCAAACTCCTGGACTTGTCGGTGCTCCCCATATGGCATCCAACAGACATCGAGAATCCTCAATCGATCCAGGCGCTGCCTGTACGTCTCTGTGGATATGCTATTCATCGTCTTCTTCGTAGCAATCCACCGACATGCACATGGTGAAGCGTCGTCGTATTCCGAATCAGTATTGCACTCCGCAACTGACGGAAAGTGCTCGTATATCCAACACTACAGAGGTTACATGAAAATCATACAAAATTCAAATGAACGTCTAAAATACCCTAATTAAAACATTGTTGTAATTAACTTATCAAAAACATGTTAATTACCTGTAACAAGGTGATGTAACCAGCAACCTATCGGTTGGTGCTGATGCAAGCATCACTCAGGTGATCGTACATATGCACCAGGGCAGCAACTCCCCATGCATACCTCCCAAACTGACTGAGGTCGCACAGAGCATCCAAGAACACAACATGCACATGGGTTGCACTCTTGTTAGCAAAAAGAGTGCAACCTAGAAGATGAAGAAGATATGCACGAGCTGTAGGTGTCCAAGGTCCAGCCTGACATCTACGTTGATACACATTTGGTTGCCAAGATAGGCATATGTACGGTCCATGACAATGTCCGGTCTCGGCCCTAGCTGCCTCTGGTGAGACAAGTAGTAAGTCGACAAACATCAGCACCGCCTCGTCCAGGTGCAGAGGCTCGAAGGTATGGAACTTGCCAACAATGGGCAGATGAAGAAGAGACGCCACATCGTCAAGCATGATGGTAACCTCCCCCACAGGAAGATGGAAACTACTCGTCTTCCAGTACCACTTCTCCACAAACGAGGATATAAGTCCCTGATCGTCGGTGTCTACTGAACACGCGATCAAAGGACTTAGTCCTGTCCCAGCAACTAGCCCCTCAATGGTAGGGACAGGCCTGCCTAATTTTTGCACCTTCCTTCCGTGGGAGGACAACTTCAACTCAGGACATTCCTGAATTGAAGTATAAAGGAACAGGCAATTTATTAACATAATATTTTTAAGTAACACAAATCTAAAAAATAAAGCATACTTAACAAATAACTTAAATTGAATATTATAAATACCTCCCCGGTCCATACGCTGGCTGCAACATGCTCAGCATACTCGGTCAGCATTGATAGGTCGGTCGGTCCCCATAGAAATCCCTAAGGCTCATTTGTAGCAGCCTCTACACCGGTGTCTACACCAGTGTCTTGTATGTCAGCATCTACCATCGGCTCATCCACAGCTACGCTAGCCTCAGCCGCAAGTACGTCAGCCTCAGCCACAGGTACATCTGCCTCAGTCGCAGGTACCACTGGCTCATCGTCGGCAACAGTGACAGGTACCTGTTGCCTGCATGCCGATGCGGTAGGCCTTCGCCGCTGGGGAGCATCATCAGAATCATCACGATCATCTCTCCCCAGACCTCTGCCAATAACCCTACCTAAGGCACGACTTAATCCTCTAGTCCTAACCATGATCTGCAAATGTCTACCACAAATTCCATCACTAAACCACACAAATTCATCACAATATTAACTTGTTCAAAGGGTATTTTGCATTTTCCATTCTCAAGGAGAAATTTAGAAATTTTATGTGTATGTGTCTGTGGTTTTTTTTTTAGTTGTGGATTTTGTTAGGTTTGGAATATGTTTTCAGCCACCGTTATGGAGGAGGATTTGGAAAGTGGAAACTTTGATTGCGGTTTTGGTTTGAAAGAGGTTTTGAAGTCCCTTTTGAAGGAGGATTTGGAAATTGTGTGTATGGTTTTTCAAATTTCATTTGGTTTGGTTTGGGAGAGCTTTTGAAACTAGGGATTTTATATTGAAGGGAAATGTTCGAGAAATTTGGTGTTTTGTGTTTGGGTTTGGACTTTGGAATGATTGACCAGTTTGAAGAAGACTTGGTAATGGAATCATTGGGTTTGGAGGAGTGTGTAAATAAATGGGGGCGGGTAGGAAGGAGTGAGTGACCAAAATGTTTTATTTCCCCAATACTTATTTGGCGTGTGTGTGAACTTGGAATTTGGTCAATTTGCTAGTGCTTCACACACACAAATTTGGAGTAGGAAAAAATAAAAAAAAACTAATGGTCTAATTGGCTACTAGTCTACTACTTGTTTCTCACGCTTTGGAGCTGGAGGGAGTTAGAACGTTCACAAAAAAGAAGGCTTGTTCATAACTAGCACTGGGCCACCAAAGCCCACTTGACATTCATGGAGGGATGCTTTATAATGGAGGAGAATCAGCCTCTACCAAATTCATCACAACTGGTAGAAGGTAGTGGTAGACATGGAATGTAGTTTAGATATTCTATATGGCCAGTGTCAAGTCCAAAATCACATTGGGAGTCTTCGCTAAGGGAGGAAAATGAGTTTCTCAAGATTAAGGTGTACATGTTAAATTGTCTTTACTATTTTATTTTAAACTTTATTCAACTTAATAGTTCAATGTGTGTTTCTGAACATTATTTGGATATAGTTTTTGCCTAAATATCACTCTCGACATATTTCTTTCCTCATTTTCCCTAAATCTAGGATCAATGTTTGATTACTTAATGGTTGGGTTTAGTAATTTCTCTTTTTCTCTCATCTATTTTTATTATTAATAGTGATAGATTAAGCAAACGCTATCTTAGTGTCTTAAGGAGAAAGTCAAAGGGTAAAGATTTTTGTTAGGAGGGGAAAAAATGTGCTCCCCTATGATTTTTTTTTAATTATTTCACATGATTTTTAATAAAATCTTACTTCTTTTATTTCTTTCGTTTTAGAATATATGATTTTTTAAAGAAAAAAATTATTCTAAAATATGTGTTACTTTATAAAATTAATGTTCCATTAAATACTTTTTCTTAAGATTACTGTTAATAAATACTGAGTGAAAGGAATGCATAAGAAAAAAAAATAAATCATTACTTAAAGAGATAAATTATATAATAAGAAATTAATTATTTTTTAAAATTTAACAAATTAATTACATTTCTTTATACTTATATAAAATTTTTAAACATCCTATATTCTAAAATGGAGGGTGTAATTCCTTAACCATAATTAGTACCTTAAATGCCCTAGTTAGCACTTGACAAGACCTTTGTTATTATTAGAGGAAAATAGGTGCTACGTGTCTCTGTATTTTTTCCAACAAATAAAAAAAGAAAAAAAGATGAAAATTAAATAATAGGGGGAGTGAGGGTGCAAGTGATTTGCGAAGTGTAAATGTGTAATGGTGAGAAACTAGAGCAAGATAGACAACAAAAAATTAAATATGAAAAAAAATAAGATAGTAGAAGAAAAATAATGAAAAAAAAGATTGCAGAAGACAAGCTGAATTATAAGGATAAAATTGGTTACAGTATTTGAAATAATCAATACTTAAGACTACCTATAGGTTAAGGGTACAACAACATCATTCTGATCAGTGGTGGCAGATGTAGAACCCTATGCTAGTGGAAGCCATTTATTTTCAAATAAATAATAATAATAATAATTGTTCATACAATAGATTTAAATACATGAAAATAGTGAGGACAAAAATATAAAAATCTAACTATTAATTTATAATTTCAGCAAAGTGAAGGAGCATTTGTACACCCTTATTTTATATAGGTCCACCCCTGACTATGATGACAATGATATTAAAAATTAATTAATTTAATTCCGAGACACCGCGGCAGCAGAATGGAGAGTGCATATAAATCAAACTTTTAGTTTTAATTTTTTGTTCATTGTTCTATTCTATGAGTTCTCGTAGTGTTATTTTTCGTTTTGGTGTTAATGAGTGCGTATTAATATAATATATGGATGAGGTCATTTGGCGGAATATGAAATTATGAATTGTCTTTTCTGGGGTTTTTATTAGTTTGTTGTTTTGTTCTGGAGTTTGCGGTGGATGTTCTGGTTTCTTGGAAACCGCGAAAGAGTTCACGCGTTTCTGAAGTCTTTGTTTTCTTACACCGTAAGAAATTGAGTTAAAGTGTTGGAAGTCAAATCAGAAGATGATGATGAGTTTGCAAGCTTATGTGTAAAGTGAAGTTTGTCGTCTTCTGAGCGCGTTAGAGTTTCTATGCTTTGGCTTGTTTGGAGTGTACTGTCTTTTTCTTCTTCTTTTTTATCGATACAGTGTTCTGTCACTGTGAAAATACTATAGGGAGAACCAAACAAACAGTATACATACACCAATACATAGAGCTTATTTGTTTTAAAAATGAGTAGAATTGATTTTTGAAATTAATTTTGAATAATTAAATGAATTTGGGACATGTGTCTATATAAATGAGTCAGGTTTACATTGAAATGATTTTATTGTAAAGTAGGAGTTAATTTTCTAATGTGAAAATAAAAAAGGATGCTTTCATTTGTGAAGCGGGTTTAACTCCCATGCTTTAGGAAGGGTTGTGACTTGTGAGTTATTGTATTCGATCCCTACAAACAAAAAAAAAATATACTATCTTCATTCCTATTTATAAGACCAACTTCTTAAATTTGTTTATTTCTTTATATAAAACTTAATCTATATTATTTTATGCATTAATTATTTTTACTAAAAATAACCCTAATTAAATAAGAGAAATGTTATATTAACGTGCATTTAGAAGAAAAAGAAACATTATGACAGTGATATTTTTGAAAAAGTATATAAATTTAGAATTCATTTATTGTTATGAATTAAAGTAACTATTTTTCTTAATTTTGATAAATTAGATAATCAAGACTTATAAATAATAACAAAGAAATTTTATGAAAGTGGGGGAAAGAACAGTTTGCGGGGAAATTTTTGTGAACAACAATGCACATGAGAAAGCGAAAACCGCAGCAATGCTGTTTAATCACTCGTTACGTATGGGAAATAACAAGGCTTGATTCTTGAGTAGGTCACTATAGAAAGGTAAAAAGTCCATGGACACATGAGTGTGTCATAGATACAAAGAAAAGAGAAGTAATTGATATAATTAGAAATGATATGTGATAAGAAGAAAAAAATAGAAAAAATAAGGTGTCAAAAACAGGTTTAGGAGTAAAACCACTAAAACGGCACCCTAAAAATGCGAATGAAGCATTGTGCTCCAATCACAGGCACCAAAGCATTGCATAAACTGCACATAGCCACCAAATTTAGTGTTCTTATTTATTATAAGACCTTTGTAAATCCACAAATAAGGTTCTTCCAAACATCCACCGATCCGTTATAAAGCACAATATAAACAGTTCACTGTTTCTGAACTAATTCTACACAGAGAATATTTAGATTAAAGCTGAGAGCTCAAAATTACTTTCACTCTCAAAATAACAAATTTTCCCATCTTCATTTGTGCATTAGAATTCACAAAGGTACTTTTTAAACTTCAATCCAAACATAACCTCATCAGTACATATATCACATGTCGGTAGTAAGATTGGTGTGAGACCTAGAAATTTGCTTTCTGCAACAAGTCATTAAGAACAATTTCCATACAGTGGATTCAATCTTAGAAGAAGCTTTGGATTTTTAATGTGCTTGTTGTAAATTGAAAATAAGGAACATTTGATGGTTTCAAAAGTATGCTAGAAACTGAAAGAAGAATTTCCAAAGTCCAAACTCTCCTATCGAGGTTTACAGAGTAAAGTAGAATTAGGTAGTGAGAAAAGGCACAGTAGCTCACTAGTGTCTAATAACTCAAACTTTTACTAAGGTGAAACCAAAGTTCAAATATAGCTGTGAATAAATAAAAATTAATGGGCCAGATAGAGAGAGAGGTTCCAGAGTAGAGGAAAGGCGTCTAAGAAAGGAACATTCCCCACTAAAACATCTTCCTAAACTTGATTCAAGTCACGTCACTTGCATTGAAAGAGTGTGTGGTCTTGGTCTGAACCCAAGAGGTATTCGACCTCCAAAGCTACAAATGAATTCGATAAACTTGGTCATAGATCTTCCAAAACAGATTTGAGAGATGTGGACTTTATTATAGAGGATTAAGAACTCAAGTGCTGGTTAAACTTCACCAAGATGATTCTTTGGTCAGTGCAGAACTAGTTCCCTAAGAATGAAAGGAAAACCCTCAAAAGTTTTCTATTCCAAATTCAAACTCAATCAAAACTGTTGTTTTAGGTATAAAGAGGTTATTTACAATCTAGAGAAGTGCTAGCAATACACTCTTTCTAACACACTGTGGGGCAAAGGCAGATCTATGGTCATGTGGTGTTATTCTCTTTGTTTTAATGGCTGGCTATTTGCCCTTTGAAGAAACCAATCTATCAGCTTTATATAAAAAGGTGATTTTCACTCCATATCTATTTCTTTCTGTTCACCTGAGTGAACTCGGTTCACATTCTTCCTGATGTTGCTGTTGGAGAGCATCACATTTTGATCTTCTCAAACATTTATTATAGTTATAATCAGTGGATTAAATGGAAATATTCCATTACTAATAAGATTTAATTGAGTTTTTGTACCCTAATTGCTCCCTTATTTGATTATAAATAGAGAGCACGTGTGTGGGTATTACACACAGCATTCAGATATATCATTCTTGTAATTTTATTTTGTTTTCTTTGTTAAATAAGGTACCTTTTATGAATTAGATGATAATAAGCTAACTGAAGCTGTCTACAAAACTCATCATATAGACTTTTGTGAATCAAAAGGACCTTTAACATATTTTCTTCTCACAGTCCATTGTATTTTGTTAACACCAACTACTACTGCCACTATGATACCCTACTCCCTGCGGAGAGGAGTTAAGTTACATGTTTCTGTGGAAATTTCTAAGTTGAAGCCTGATATGACAAAAATTGAAGTAATTGGTGCATTTTTCCTTCAGTGCAGTCCATATTTTCTGTTTCATGATAGGTGCTGCCTTGTGTGTTTCTTTTTCTTTTCTTTTCTTTTCCCCATTTTGGTTGACAGATTTTCAAGGCCGAGTTCATGTCTCCTCCATGGTTCTCTTCAAGTGCAAAGAAGCTAATCAACAAAATCCTTGATCCCAATCCTGCCACTGTATGACCTTGTGTTTTCTTTGTTTAATTTTATTATACTCTAGTACTAATCTAGTGTTTAACAAATACTCTTACTTTTCCCTCCATTTCACCAAATATATTATTATTAACAACCTGTATCTGTTTTTCTTTTAATAATATGAAACAGCGGATTACATTTGCTGAGGTCATTGAGAATGACTGGTTCAAGAAGGGATATAAGCCACCCGTATTTGAACAGGCTAATATTAGTCTTGATGATGTAGATTCTATTTTCAGTAATTCTACGGTAAGTATTTGATTTATCTGTTAATATTGGCTAAATTTTGTTCATCAAAGCTTTGGATTCTAACCTCTATCTCAATGTCACTGTGGTACACAGGATTCACAAAATCTTGTTATAGAGAGGCGCGAAGAGGGGCCCATGGCACCTGTGGCACCTGTGACTATGAACGCCTTTGAGCTTATCTCTAAATCTCAGGGCCTCAATCTTAGTAGTCTTTTTGAGAAGCAAATGGTATGTCTCTTTATAAGAAAATGAGTTGTATACTTTTCTCCTATTAGAGCTTGTCATCCTAGAAATTTAACATGGAATGGGTTGAGGAAATGAAAAAAAAAAAATGTCTTATGAGAACTTATCAAATTACATTGTGATCGGATCACAAGTACTATTTTCCTTTCATTTCTTTTTTCATTTTCCCTTTTCACACCATCATGTTTTGCTATTTGTTGATTACAATTACAAGTTGCATGAATCAAGAATGCAGTTTTTGAATATAATGCTCAAGGTTAGTTGTATTTTTTGACAACTAGGGACTAGTTAAAAGGGAAACACGGTTCACATCCAAATGTTCAGCAGATGAAATAATTTCAAAAATTGAGAAAGCTGCAGGACCCCTGGGTTTTGATGTTAAGAAGAACAACTGTAAGGTAAAAAAATTTATACTATATAACTTATCTATTTAGTTAATAACTCAGTAATATTGGGGATAATTTCCAGCAAAAATAACTTGGCAATATCTTATTTTGCACTTCAGTTAAAGATTGAAGGCGAAAAGACTGGACGCAAAGGTCATCTATCTGTAGCCACTGAGGTATATGTTCTCAAAGTTTGCTTTCATGATCAGGGGTGTCCTTCACATTAATTTATATTCAGGATTCGGGACTATTTCTAATGCTTGAAGTGTTGCTTTCCAGATCTTAGAGGTTGCCCCTTCACTATACATGGTTGAGCTGCGTAAGTCTGAAGGAGATACTCTCGAATTTCACAAGGTAAGTTTAATGCACAAATTAATATGTATGTATTTGTATATGAAAGTGAAATTAATACCTATGCATTATCACTACTTGTCTAGTGGTTTCAGAGTAGCCAGCCATGGACACCATCCTAGTTTCCTATATTGTCACCTGCTTCCACCAGTTAGTGAATGTTGTCAGCTATTATAGCCAGAGAAATGTTGGGAACATACTCTTTTAAATATTCTATACAATTGGTATATTATTGGTTAAATTTGTTGAAAATCATAAAAAATTGAGTCCTATTTCTTATTTAAGGAGTCTTTTATAATTTTGTAGTTTTCAATAAATTTTTAACCCATTAGAGTGTGTGTTGCTAGCACTCTTATTATATCAATAAAACCAATACAATATAAAACTCCATTCAACTTAGCTGAAATGGTCAAAAAGTGTCTCCTTTCCCACAGGTGTTCTTGCAAAACATTTTTGGGAAATGCTAGGTGCACCCAACAATATTGCTGGTGCACCCAGCAATTTATTGAATGGGCCATTTTGCCCTTCATTAAAAAAGTTAAATAAAACATTTAAAAAGTTTTCCCTCTCCTCTCCCGAAATCATTCATGCCTTCTTCTTGCTTCTGCTTTTCTTCCCTCTTCCGCGAGCCTGCGTTTTCTCCTCTCCGCGAGCCCGACTGCTGCTTGTTTCGCTTGGACGCCATTTCTGTTCGAGGTAGGTGTCCCTAACCTTCCATTTGCTTTTATTATGCACTATAGTTGTAGCATTTAGGGTAGGTTAGAAGAACCTTAGGTTAGCGGAACCTTAGGGTAGAAGACGCCGGAAAAAATGGGCAAGGGGAGCTTACGGTGGTGCCTTTCGGAAGATTTCCAGAAGAAGGGTTCTTCCGGAAGTAATGAAACGTCTTCCGGAAGTACTGGTCTTCCGGAAAGCTCTCGAAACACCTCTTCCGGAAACTTTCCGGAAGAAGGGACCCTTTTTCATGTTCAAGTACCCATGTTTGGGATTTTTTTCCGTGGGTGTGCCAGTGTCGTGAGATAATGGAGGGTGGCTATTTCTCATGTTTGGACGTCAAAGAACCCAAAAAAATTATTCCCGTTCCCTGGTTTCGTCAAATAACACCTAAAAACAAAGCCAGAAAATCCAAAAAAATAGGAAATGGACCCTTTTTCATGTTCAAGTACCCATGTTTAGAATTTTTTTCCGTGGGTGTGCCAGTGCCGTGAGACAATGGAGGGCGGCTATTTCTCATGTTTGGACGTCAAACAACCCAAAAAAATTATTCTCGTTCTCCGGTTCCGTCAAATAACACCTATAAACAAAGCCACGAAATCCAAAAAAATAGGAATCCAACCCTTCTAACAATTAATTTTTTGGACCATTGAAACAACACATTCAACTTTATTATGGAAATTAAACACGCCGTAAACAGATAAATGTTACATCAACGAAAAAGAAAAAAAATAAACATCGCATTCAGTTGTTTAGCGATGTCCCAGTGACATTGTATTCGATTTTCACAACATATTTAGTAAAGACAGTTAAAATTTTTAATGGTCCATATTTTTTCCAGTAGTTAGATTGTACTAACACCTTCAGCAGTTCTTCGTTGGTCCTCAGCTCATTTATTTCATATTTTATAAGCGTATCTGAATATTCAAAGCGACCTGGTTGGCGGAAAAACAATCGTCTTACCGTTTGTGATTCGTGAATTTCAAGAGGGGGAATCCCTTTAGGTGCAACTTGCTTTATTAAATTCTTCAGTTCATCGATGGTACATGTTGAAGGAATTTGAAATTTCTTAGGATTTTTTCTTGTGAACACGCATCCAACAAATTTGTTCTGCGGTGGCATGTTCCATTTCCCGTTGTAATACAGGATTGCATCATGAGTACGAGACATAGTGCGTTGAAGTAAGTTTATTATTTCATCTGGTCTTCTTTCAACGATGCATAATAACTCAATCAGACCAACACAAGAAAATTGATCATTACAAATTAACATTGTGTTGACATCGTCATTATTTATCAATTTCATACACTGAAAGCGAATTTGGTTACCTGTATCGGTGAATGGCTTCCGGTAGTGAATTTCATCCAAAAATTGTTTTTCGGATAGCTAAAGGGTATTGTGTATTCTAGTTTTTAGGCTTGCAAAATCACAGTTGTTTGGTACTCGAATGGGCACCGGAGTTGAAGTTTGGAAGTAAACGCCAGTATCATTGTGAATAATTGATCCATTTGGAAAAATGAAAGCCAACCTTGAGTTGACAGTCGTCTGACTGCTAGTTTCTCCTAAAAATGTCATACTTTGTGTATCAATTGGGAGACTATTTGAAAGCAAGATAATGTGTGATTTATTAGTCGTGTCTGCTATATATATAGATGGTTGTGACCGAGCGATTGCTTAACTTTGTTTACAAAAAAATAGACACGCGTGAACATTTTCGTGTTTATGTTTCCTTCAGAATGTGTAGTCAAGTCAGTCAATGTGTTGTCGCGCTCAAACTTTAATACGCATGCATGTCATTATGTGTTGTCAATTATGACAATGATGTATGCTATACGCGTAAATGATTTTTGTTGGATCGACAATTTTTTTGTTTAACCAAACGAGTACTTAATAATATTAATTAGTTAGTAATGGGTTACAACAAATTATATCGCATAATTAATACAATTACATAAACAATGCATGTTTAGTCTTCATTTAGGTCGACATAGTGTCTTTTGAATGACATCAAGCTTATGTATTGTTGCATTCTACTAATATATGGAATTGTCCACTGCTTTGCCTGAGAATAACAATTGTTTGACCACAACAACGCTGGAGGTGGTAAGGGACAATGATCTTTCAAATAAACCTGTTGTAGATGAACAAAGATTATATCATGCGGTGACCGTGTCAAATGAACCAGCGAAGTCATTGCATAATTGTTATACTAACTATATTCAATGTACCTGAACAAAATGATTTCCAAACACGTGACCAACACATATCATGCGGTGCCCAGAAGAATCAGGTGGTGGTTGACTTCTAAGAGGAAAAAATGTCATGCTTTGTTGTCGGGACAACGATACAAGGATTATATTATACCGTGATGCAATCACATATCCCATCTCCGTTATATCCATCCACTTGTCCACACTAACCTGAATCAACCAAACATACACATGTAAGTAATTTAAAGTTTGTTATTAAAAAAATTAACCTAAAAACATACCTTCGAAAACCCATCAACAAGTAGGGACAACTTTAATTGTTCAAATCTCTCTGTGCCACCGAAGAGGTTCATGTACTCATACGACCACCTGTCAAGTTCTTTAATCAATTCATTACGCACTAATGACCACGAATCTTCCCCCATACCTAATAAAGCGGCAATGGACCGATATCCACAGTTACCGTCCGCTTTGACATCCACAACGTCACGATTGAAACCTTGAATGAATGGGGCAAATTGATCCAACATCAGGATGATCCTTGTTGGCTGAGGCGGTTCAGAACATGATGCACTACGTTTGACTGGAGAGTTGTTGCTTTGAACAGAATGAAAAGCATCAACATACTCCCAGTAAGACGGATCATGCTTTGTGGATCTTTGACTTCTTTTCATCGGTTTCTTCGGTGCACCTTTAGTGTTGACCTTTGACGGAGGAGAGCACATAAAGTTATGATCAGGGTATGCAATTTCTCGGAGTTTACTCTTAAGAGTTACTTTGCCAGACGCATCAAGTTCATCAAACCTTTTAGATATGGTCTCTATCTCTTCCTTGATGTTGACTTTCGTCTCACATAACTTTTGGTCTGAAAAGCAAAGTCTCCTCCAGAACATATGGACTGAATTCAATGGGATGTTGCCAGCAGTATACCTACAAAGCTCACATGCACAAGGAAGATCGTGTGTGCTTCTCATCACACAACCACAAGAAGAAGGATTGTTGCCGAGATAATATAGACGGTCAACCTCAAAAGCAATCTGATTTAAAGCGTTCCTTGAAATCATCCCAAGAAGCCTCTTGTATAAGGTTTTTTTATATACATGTCCAACCACATGCGTATTGGTTTCAAAGGATGCTTTAATTTTGACGTGTTGCAGCGTGATCATGTTGTTCATGGCATCCCAAACACTACATAGGTCTCCAACGCTATTTTGTAGTACTCTTTTGAGAGCCCAATGAGCTGATTCAACCATACATTTAAAATACACAACAAACATGAAAATATACAACAATTAAATACCATTTATTACTAATCCTTACTAACAAATAAAATTAGTTCTTAATACCTGTTTATTGTTGTGTTGCCTAGTTGCATGACCTTATTCGTCCATGCTGTAATAAATTTTTCCTTGTGGAGGATAATCCATGTGTCGTTAACATAGTCAGTGAACATCGGCCAAGGCGAACAAGCAACTTGAAGCTTCTGAAGTGACTCATGGAACTGGTGTTCGGATGAACAATCAATCAAAGTACCCCAGTTATCCATTACATAGTCTCACACATTTTTTTCACCGATTAAAGATTTGCACTTCGCCTTCACATTCTTATCGATATGAAACCTACACAACAAATTTGTAGACTCGGGGAACACAGTTTTCACTGCATTCATCGGTGTTAGGTCTCTGTCAATGACAATAACAACAGGGAGGCGATCGTTTCTTAAAAATAGGCCTCAAAATCGTTCCAAAGCCCATACAATATTATTAACACGCTCAGTCTCCAGATATGCAAACCCAGCAGAGAATTTCATCGTCATTGGTGTCACTCCAACAAAGTCAAGTAGTGAGAGTCTATACCTATTTGTTTTGTAGGTACTGTCTATAAAAAACACCAGATGACATGCATTGCATAACTTTATTGCATTTGGGTGACACCAAAACAGATTACGCACCACAACTTCATGCTTCAATCTATGCCAATGAATGTATTGATCACGTTCGAGAAACTTCATCAGATGTTGCATTTTGGTATCAACTCCTCTTATTTAAGAACAATATGCACTTCTTGCATTGTAAATTTGCTTTATCGTGGTGCAACTGTTGGCATTGTGTTCCTTCAACGTTAGCAAGATGTTTTATGGTTTCACCATCGACTTTGTCATATCAGCAATAATTTTCTTTTTTTTCTTAGTCAATCGCCCAACGTATGGATGTCCAACTAAGGACTTGACCAATTCATGATTGTGAATCCCACAGATCAACTTCACCATCCAACCTTCCCCTCCATGCACTGGTTTCCCACGAAGCCTGAAGGGACAACCACATTTCCTACTCCCAGTGTCTTTTCTAACGAATTCTTTATTTCTACACTTGTACGTACTATTCCTTTCACACCTAATTAAGACAAATGAACTTCTTCCTCTACTGTCGGTATTTGTGTCAGACCTCATAATCACTGCAACAAATCCATTTTCATGGGCAACTGTTCGAGCCCATTGCAAAACATCATCTCGAGTACCAAATACCTACAACACAATCCAAACATATTAATTTTTATACAAAACATCAATTCAACCAAATGACTCAAATTATCTATCATTACCTGAGACGTATTAAAAGCATTTGAACAATCCACATATGGTTCATTCACCCCACATTCTTCTTCATTATCATAATCATAATCCATATGAACTTCTTGTGACATCGCATAGTCATACCTCCATTGATTTTCGTCCATCTTAAGGACATATGCATCATACACAAGTACAGTGAAATTATCATATAACCACATCCACAAATTTACTATACATTAAATAACAAACATGTTAACAGGACATATGCATCATACAGAAGTATATTCAAATTATCATATAACCACTCCCTCAAAAGGGAGTGGTTATATGATAATTTGAATATACTTCTGTATGATGCATATGTCCTGTTATTATGTTTGTTAGTTAATATGTAGTAAATTTTTGGATGTGATTATATGATAATTTGAATGTACTTGTGTATGATGCATGTCCTTAAGATGGACAAATATCAATGGAGGTATGACTATACGATGTCACAAGAAGTTCATATGGATTATGATTATGATAATGAAGAAGAATCTGAGGTGAATGAACCACATGTTGATTGTTCAAATACTTTTAATACGTCTCAGGTAATGATAGATAACTTGAGTCATTTAGTTGAATTGATGTTTTGTATAAAAATTAATATGTTTGGGTTGCGTTGTAGGTATTCGGTACTCGAGATGATGTTTTGCAATGGGCTCGAACAATTGCCCATGAAAATGGATTTGTTGCAGTGATTATGAGGTCTGACACAAATACCGACAGTAGAGGAAGAAGTTCATTTGTCTTAATTAGGTGTGAAAGGAATAGTACGTACAAGTGTAGAAATAAAGAATTCGTTAGAAAAGACACTGGGAGTAGGAAATGTGGTTGTCCCTTCAGGCTTCGTGGGAAACCAGTGCATGGAGGGGAAGGTTGGATGGTGAAGTTGATCTGTGGGATTCACAATCATGAATTGGTCAAGTCCTTAGTTGGACATCCATACGCTGGGCGATTGACTAAGAAAGAAAAGAAAATTATTGCTGATATGACAAAGTCGATGGTGAAACCATAAAACATCTTGCTAACGTTGAAGGAACACAATGCCAACAGTTGCACCACGATAAAGCAAATTTACAATGCAAGAAGTGCATATTGTTCTTAAATAAGAGGAGCTGATACCGAAATGCAACATCTGATGAAGTTTCTCGAACGTGATCAATACATTCATTGGCATAGATTGAAGCATGAAGTTGTGGTGCGTGATCTGTTTTGGTGTCACCCAGATGCAGTAAAGTTATGCAATGCATGTCATCTGGTGTTTTTTATAGACAGTACCTACAAAACAAACAGGTACAGACTCCCACTACTTGACTTTGATGGAGTGACACCAACGGCGATGACATTCTCTGCTGGGTTTGCATATCTGGAGGCTGAGCGTGTTAATAATATTGTATGGGCTTTGGAACGATTTCGAGGCCTACTTTTAAGAAACGATCGCCTCCCTGTTGTTATTGTCACTAACAGAGACCTAGCACTGATGAATGCAGTGAAAATTGTGTTCCCGGAGTGTACAAATTTGTTGTGCATGTTTCATATCGATAAAAATGTGAAGGCGAAGTGCAAATCTTTAATCGGTGAAAAAATGTGTGGGACTATGTATTGGATAACTGGGGTACTTTGGTTAATTGTCCGTTCGAACACCAGTTCGCTAAGTCGCTTAAGAAGTTTCAAATTGTTTGTTCGCCTTGGCCGATGTTCACTGACTATGTTAACGACACATGGATTATCCCCCACAAAGAAAAATTTATTACAGCATGGACGAATAAGGTCATGCACATAGGCAACACAACAACGAACAGGTATTAAGAACTTATTTTATTTGTTTGTAAGGATTATTAATAAATGGTATTTAATTCTTGTATATTTTCATGTTTGTTGTGGTTTTTAAATGTAGGGTTGAATCAGTTTATTGGGCTCTCAAAAGAGTACTACAACATAGCGTTTGAGACCTATGTAGTGTTTGGGATGCCATGAACAACATGATCACACTGCAACACGTTGAAATTAAAACATCCTTTGAAACCAGTACGCATGTGGTTGGGCATGTATATAAAAAAACCTTATACAAGAGACTTCTTGAAATGGTTTCAAGGGACGCTTTAAATCAGATTACTTCTGAGGTTGACCGTCTACGTTATCTCGACAACAATCCTTCTTCTTGTGGTTGTGTGATGAGAAGCACGCACGGTATTCTTTGTGCATGTGAGCTTTTTAGGTATACTGTTGGCAGCATCCCAGTGGAGTCAGTCCATATTTTCTGGAGGAGACTTTGCTTTTCAGACCAAGGGTTATGTGAGACGGAAGTCAGCATCAAGGAAGAGATAGATACCATATCTAAAAGGTTTGATGAACTTGATGTGTCTGGCAAAGTAACTCTGAAGAGTAAACTTCGAGAAATTGCATACCCTGATCATAACTCTATGTGTCCTTCTTCGTCAAAGGTCAAAACTAAAGGTGCACCGAAGAAATCGATGAAAAGAAATCAAAGATCCACAAAGTGTGATCTGTCTTACTGAGAGTATGTTGATGCTTTTCATTCTGTTCAAAGCAGCAACTCTCCAGTCAAACGTAGTGCATCATGTTCTGAATCGCCTCAGCCAACAAGGATCATCCCGATGTTGGATCAATTTGCGCCATTCATTCAAAGTTTCATTTGTGACTTTGTGGATGTCAAAGCGGACGGTAACTGTGGATATCGGTCCATTGCCGCTTTATTAGGTATGGGGGAAGATTCGTGGCCGTTAGTGCGTAATGAATTGATTAAAGAACTTGGCAGGTGGTCACATGAGTACATGAACCTCTTCGGTGGCACAGAGAGATTTGAACAATTAAAGTTGTCCCTACTTGTTGATGGGTTTTCGAAGGTATGTTTTTAGGTTAATTTTTTTAATAACAAACTTTAAATTACTTACATGTGTATGTTTGGTTGATTCAGGTTAGTGTGGACAAGTGGATGGATATAACGGAGATGAGATATGTGATTGCATCACGGTATAACGTAATCCTTGTATCGTTGTCCCGACAACAAAGCATGACATTTTTTCCTCTTAGAAGTCAACCACCACCTGATTCTTCTGAGCACCGCATGATATGTGTCGGTCACGTGTTTGGAAATCATTTTGTTCAGGTACATTGAATATAGTTAGTATAACAATTATGCAATGACTTCGCTGGTTCATTTGACACGGTCACCGAATGATATAATCTTTGTTCATGTACAACAGGTTTATTGAAAGACCATTGTCCCTCTTACCGCCTCCAGCGTTGTTGTGGTCAAGCAATTGTTATTCTCAGGCAAAGCAGTGGACAATTCCATATATTAGTAGAATGCATCAATACACAAGCTTGATGTCATTCAAAAGACACTATGTCGACCTATATGAAGACTAAACATGCATTGTTTATGTAATTGTATTCATTATGCGATATAATTTGTTGTAAGCCACTACCAACCAATTAATATTATTAAGTACTCGTTTCGTTAAGCAAAAAAATTGTCGGTCCAACAAAAATCATTTACGCGTATAGCATACATCATTGTCATAATTGACAACACATAATGACATGTATGCGTATTAAAGTTTGAGCGCGACAATACATTGACTAACTTGACTATACATTCTGAAGGAAACATAAACACGAAACATGTTCATGCGTGTCTATTTTTTTGTAAACAAAGTGAAGTAATCGTTCGGTCACAACCATCTATATATATAGCAGCCACGGCTAATAAATCACACATTATCTTGCTTTCACATAGTCTCCCAATTGGTACACAAAGTATGACATTTTTAGGAGAAACTAGCAGTCAGACGATTGTCAACTCAAGGTTGTCTTTCATTTTTCCAAATGGATCAATTATTCACAATGATACTGGTGTTTACTTCCAAACTTCAACTCCGGTGCCCATTCAAGTACCAAACAACTATGATTTTGCAAGCCTAAAAACCAGAATACACAATACCCTTCAGCTATCCGACAAACAATTTTTGGATGAAATTCACTACCGGAAGCCATTCACCGATACAGGTAACCAAATTCGCTTTCAGTGTATGAAATTGATAAATGATGACGATGTCAACACAATGTTAATTTGTAATGATCAATTTTCTTGTGTTGGTCCGATTGAGTTATTATGCACCGTTGGAAGAAGACCAGATGAAATAATAAACTTACTTCAACACACTATGTCCCGTACTCATGATGTAATTATGTATTACAACGGGAAATGGAACATGCTACCGCAGAACAAATTTGTTGGATGCGCGTTCACAAGAAAAAATCCTAAGAAATTTCAAATTCCTTCAACATGTACCATCGATGAACTGAAGAATTTAATAAAGCCAGTTGCACCTAAAGGGATTCCCCCTCTTGAAATTCACGAATCACAAACGGTAAGACGATTGTTTTTCCGTCAACCAGGTCGCTTTGAATATTCAGATACGCTTATAAAATATGAAATAAATGAGCTGAGGACCAACGAAGAACTGCTGAAGGTGTTAGTACAATCTAACTACTGGAAAAAATATGGACCATTAGAAATTTTAGCTATCTTTACTAAATATGTTGTGAAAATCAAAGACGAGGTGACTGCGACATCGCTAAACAACTGAATGCAATGTTTATTTTTTTGCTTTTTCGTTGATGTAACCTTTATCTGTTTACGGCGTGTTTAAATCCCATAATAAAGTTCAATGTGTTGTTTCAATGGTCCAAAGATAATTTATTTTAATTGTTTGACCTTAAAACCTTACGCAGACTTAGAAGAGTCGGATTCCTATTTTTTTGAATTTTCTGGCTCTTTTTTTAGGTGTTATTTGACGGAACCGGGAAACGAGAATAATTTTTTTGGGTTCTTTGACGTCCAAACATGAGAAATAGCGGCCCTCAATTGTCTTACGACACTCGCACACCCACGGAAAAAACCCTCAAACATGGGTACTTGAACATGAAAAAGGGTCTCATTCCTATTTTTTTGGATTTTTGACTCTTTTTTAGGTGTTATTTGACGGAACCTGGAAACGGGAATAATTTTTTTGGGTTCTTTGACGTCCAGACATGAGAAATAGCGGCCCTCCATTGTTTTACGGCACTCGCACACCCACGGAAAAAAACCCCAAGCATGGGTACTTGAACATGAAAAAGGGTCCGATTTCTATTTTTTTGGATTTTCTGGCTCTTTTTTTAGGTGTTATTTGACGGAACCGGGAAACGGGAATAATGTTTTTGGGTTCTTTGACGTCCAAACATGAGAAATAGCGGCCCTCCATTGTCTTACGGCAATCGCACACCCACGGAAAAAAAACCCCATACATGGGTACTTGAACATGAAAAAGGGTTTCATTCCTATTTTTTTGGATTTTCTGGCTCTTTTTTAGGTGTTATTTGACGGAACCGGGGAACGGAAATAATTTTTTTGGGTTCTTTGACGTCCAAACATGAGAAATAGCGACCCTCCATTGTCTTACGCCACTCGCACACCCACGGAGAAAAACCCCAAACATGGGTACTTAAACATAAAAAAAAAAATCTGATTCCTATTTTTTTGGATTTCCTGCCTCTTTTATAAAAACATTTATTTTTAATGTAATTCTTACGAACAAAACTCATGATTTTAGCTTCACTTTTTTTTTAAAAAAAAAATTAAAACACTCCAAAACTTCGCTTAAGGATCGCGATCGGAATCAAAATCGATACGCCAGTTAATATCATAAAATAATGAACTGTGTAAAACAAGTCAACTACATTAAACTAAAAAGTGTAACAAATACAAAAATTCATGTCAACTACAAAATAAAAAATAAATACAATAATCAATGTTCTGTGCGGCGTCTCTGACGAGCCCTGACACTTCCATCAGCACTGACTCCCCCTCTGGCGATCGTCAGGCAGTCCTGCATAATCTCATATAACTCTGTGCCTGCAGTGACCATCCTAAGGTTGAGCACACGCTCCAACCTCTGTGCAATCGCCTCATATCCGTCGTAATCATCTTGTGACAGTCATCAAAATCATTTATTATAAAATTTAAAATAAATAACAACTCATCAAACATTAAACGCGCAAAAATTCTTACCACTGCATGTCGAGGCGGGTCAAATGCCACTGGAACCTGGGGGCTGGGCAGCTGTATGTACTCCTCAGGGTCTGCGGCTGGTGCATCTCTAGGCTGGTCACCTGCCTGGATCGATATCATGAATGAGTGAGATATGCGGAAAAACCACTCCATGTAATCCGCAGATACCTGCCCAGGCACTAGACAAAGCTCACCCACAGGTAGTACGTGCTCCGCAAAATGCATCCACCTGTCATCTATATCGTCATGTGACAATCGAGCACTAACAGGCGGCGGAGGGATGCTCTGAATGTAACCAAACTGCCGTACCACCCTCTCCGGTCGAGCTGTGACCACCATAGGACCCCATCTCAACTGACCCTGGAATGATGAAATCAGCTCAAAGGCCCTAACCCCCCGATGCTCAGTGTACGACAACCAAGACACATCTGTGACAGTCAAAGCATCACAACGTGCCCTGTAAGGTGCTCCTGTGATTCCCTTCATGTGCGCCTTCGACGTCTACCACCGGGAAGCACGTGGGGACGTCTCCTGGTATGTATCATCTGTCACGCACTGGTGCACACTAGGGAAGTGCTCACAGAACCAGCACTACACAAAAAATAAGGTTAACATAACATAAAAACATGTTTAAATCATAATCGAACGTAACATATTAAAAAACACAAAATTTACCTGGAATAGAGTCAGGTACCCCGCAATTTGTCGTGTGGTGGTCCTAGAAGCCTCATCTAACTGGTTATACATATGAACCAGCGCGGCAACTCCCCAAGCATAACCACCACTCTGACCCAGGTCGCGAAAAGCGTCTATGTGCACCACATGAACGTATGTTGCACTCTTATTAGGAAAAAGAGTGCAACCGACCAGGTGTAGCAGATAAGCACGAGCTGCTACAATCCACTGCCGGGCCTGACATCTCATCTCATAAATGTCTCGAACCCATCCTAGTCGTACGTATGCCCCACGTGTTAGGGCTGTCTCGGCTCTAGCCTCCTCGGTAGATACCTCAAGCAACTCTGTCAGCAAAAATATCGCCTCCTCCGTAGAAAGAGCATGAAAACTGTGCGACGCGCCAGTGATAGGCAAATGAAGGAGTGACGACACATCATCCAATGTGATCGTCAACTCTCCTACCAGAAGGTGGAAGGTGCTGGTCTCGCTGTGCCACCTCTCCACAAATGCGAATGTAAGTCCAGGATCGCCAGTAACAATTGAACAATCGATCAGTGGACTTAATCCCGTGGCACCAACCAGTCCTTCAATCTTAGGCACTAACCTCCCAATCAATGTCACCTTCCTCCCATGTGACACCAACTTCAAATCAGGACGTTCCTGATTTGAAGTACAAATTATACAATTATTAAAAAAAATTAATGATAAACAAATCAACAATGATAAATAATTAACAAATTAAAATACATGTTCACTCCAAATAGCGTGTGCAACATGGTCCGCAAATGATGTCAGCACTGACGGGTCACGTGGCCCACCAGGGAATCCCTCAGCATCATCAGCACCATGTACGTCCGCACGCATCTCAGGTGCCTCCTCAGCCAGATCAGGGACATCCTCAGTCATGTCAGCAACATCCTTAGCCATATCACGTGCATCCGCAGTCATCTGATGAACCCGTTGCCTACGGGCGGAGGCAGTAGGCCTACGCCTCTCGGGAACATCAGTTGCATCATGGTCATCATGTCTATCTCTGTCTATAAGTCTACCTATAGCACGACCTAAACCTCGTGTTCTAGCCATGATCTGCAAATCATGTGGAACTCGTATTTTTTTCGGTCAAAATATACACAACTTTCTTTATAAAAATAAAACAAGTTTATTTATAAACAAATAAGACTAATTTAAATCAAATTATTTGTAAACATCCACAACTTAATTTAAAAAAAATAAACAACTTCATTTATAAAAAAAAACACAACTAATGTAAAAATAATTAATTAGTAAACATCCACAACTTAATTTTTTTTAAAAATAAACAACTTCATTTATAAAAAAAACACAACTAATGTAAAAATAATTAATTAGTAAACATCCACAACTTAATTTTAAAAAAATAAACAACTTCATTTATAAAAAAACACAACTAATGTAAAAATAATTAATTATTAAACATCCTCAACTTAATTTTAAAAAAAATAAACAACTTCATTTATAAAAAAAAACACAACTAATGTAAAAATAATTAATTAAAAAATATTCACAACTTAATTTAAAAATAAAAAATAAACAACTTCATTTATAAAAAAAACACAACTAATGTAAAAATAATTAATTAGTAAACATCCACAACTTAATTTTTTAAAAAAAAATACTTCATTTATAATAAAATAAACAACTTTATTTATATACAAAAAAACACAACTAATTTAAAAATATATAATTAACAAACAGACACAACTAAAATTATATATAAAAATAAAACAAAAATGGGAAAAAAAATATTTCAAAACATACACAACTTAATTTATACCATTTATAAAAAAAATAGTATTTTAAAAAAATTTCCAAAACACACACAACTTTATTTATAAAAATAAAAAACTTCATTTATAAACAAAAACATAAATAATTTAAAATTAAATAATTAGTAAAATACTCAACTAAAATCATATAAAAAATAAACAAAACCAATTAACAAAAATAATCAACTTAATTTATAAATAAAATACACTAATTTAAAAAAATAAACAATAAACAAAAACATACACAACTTCATTTATAAACAAAAAAACAAATAATTTAAAAATTAATATTTAGTAAAAATACACAATTTAAATTATAAAAAAAAAACATCTTTATTTGTCATCAAAAAGCCAAACCTCATTTTTTTTATAAAATCTCAAAAACAAAATAATCAAAAAAATATAATAATCATTCATTTTTTTTTAAAAAAAAACAAAACAATATTTTTTAAAAATAAAAAACAAACTTCCGGAAGAAGTGGCGGAAAGTTCTTCCGAAAATCTCAAAGGTCATCCGGAAGAACCCTTTTTCCAGAATTCTTCTGGAAGAACCCTTCTTCCGGAAGAACTACTTCTTTCGGAAACTTTCCGGAAGAGGTGTTCCGGGAGACTTCCGGAAAAAGGGTTCTTCCAGATGACCTTTGGTTTCTTCCGGAAGAACACTCCTTCCGGAATGTTTCCGAAACAACTTCTTCCAGAAGTTCCAGAAGAACCCTTATCGGATCTTCTGGAAGCGTTTTGATTTTTAAACGAAGGGCAATTTTGGAAGTTCATTCAATTGCTGGTGCAGCTAGCAACAGCCAGAAAAAGATGGTTAGTTTTCTATGAATCCTGATATTTGAATTGGCAAAATAAGGATTTTAGCAATTTAACAATTTATTATTGGTTGTGGCATGTTGATTTGGACATTTTTGTACCCTTTTCGATGATTTAAACTTTTAACAACTTTCGGTAATATTTCGTTATTTCTGGTTTCATAAATACTATTAATTAATTAGTATGTTTCAAATGGTAGGAGGAGTTTAATTCTGATCAGTGATTTTTTTGTCTGCTAATAACTTGTTAGAGTTGCCAAAAGGGTAGTATGAAGTGTCTTTGGTACTGGAGAAAAGGTTTCATTTGGCATTACTTATAAAACAATAGTATTCTTTAAGAACTTAATTATACAAGGAGCAATATAAATTAGATTAAAGGATAAGTAGATAATGGATAGTGGCTGCCGCAAATATTTTTAAAATTTTCAACTATGTTTTTATTGAGGTTGGATCCCTATTTGAAATGTACCATCTGGATCCAATAACTAATAATAGGCTTCGACCCATGCTGGTGTCCAAATGAAGGTTCCGAGAAGGTTTTGGAACATTAAGAAACTTATAGAATTGTTTTGGTTGATTAAAATAGATGATGGGATTAATATGTCGTTGATATGAGTGGAATTGAATTCAGATTTCTTAAACAATGTTTCGGTTTCTGAGTTTTGTTGATGAAAAAATATAGTTGGGATGGGAGACTCCATTAGAGGTGATATCAAATTCTCAAGCAAAAATTAATCATACTTTACACCAATGACGAAAAAAAATAAATGAATGAATTTTAAAAATACTAAAAAAAAAATTCTTGTGTTTTCCGGTTCAACATATTAACCTACAGTTGAATCCCTGATTGGGAGTTATACAACTAGGCTTTATAGTAGTTGTTTTCAGTAATGATTTTTCCCATTAATTTGGAGAGGTAATGTAATATGTTTTCAATTTCTATGTACAGGTGCCAATCCATCAAAATAATTGTTATCCTAATTTTCATATCCGTACGAAGTACAGTTACTAGTATTTGTGCTATTAAGAGTGTCATTGGAGCAGTAAAAAGAAAGAGTGGTCATTGGAGGATTCTGTCATGGACTTTTTTCCTCATCCATCAATTATGAAAATTTGCCTTTATTTGAACTGTATATCAATAGCTTTAATTTTTGTGTTGTAACAAACTTTAAAGATGCAAAGGGGAAAACTAGGCTAGCTAAAGATTTCTAGCATTTGTTTGTATGACTAGTTGCTTATGAAAGTTTTCTTTTATTTGAACGGTATATCAATAACTTTTTCATTTCTGTGCTGTCACAAACTTAACAAATGCAAAAGTGAAATTCAGGCTAGCTAAAGATTTCTAACATTTGTTTGCATGACCAGTTTCTTGGGTAAACGACTTGGGTAGTTTTAATCGATTTTATTTTTATTTTTTCTCTATTAGAAACAAAGTCAATTATATAATAATTTCTTTTTAAAAGATAAAATTTAAATAAAAGTTTCTTATATTCTTATCATAAAGTTTTTAAATAAAATGGTGACGTGAAGTTTTTTCATCGTTAAATAGCCTCCATTAAGTAAATAATGCAGATTTAAAAGAATCTTTTGAAAGTATTTATCATTTAATTTGAAAACTTGATCATTAGGATATATAAAATTTAATCTAAGTTTGGTCCTTTCTTAAAGAGCATACATAGATGTGTAAAATACAAATTATGCCCCGCCAATTAATTTTAGAAAACCAAATGATTTAAGTTAGTACGTAGTTTGTGTAGAGATTGATGTTTTCAGAAACTTTGAAGAAATAAAGGTAATAAACATTTTACCCTTTAAAATATTACTCTAGTAGTACTTTTTACTCTTATATACTTTTTTCTGTCTTAAATACAAGAAACAATACTCTTATTTTTTATCTTAACTAAATAAATTTCAATTAATAAATTCTTATTTAATGAGATTATTTTTAAAATATTATTTATTTAATACAGTCAATTTTTTTTATACTTGATATCAAGTTTTAATGAGAGATAATTTAGGGGAAAGAAGTTATTTTTAATTAAAAATGACACAATTTAATATAATTAATTAATTTTTTAATGTGTAAAAAAGTTATTTTCTTTCCTTATAATCTTGACCGGAAGGGAGTATCAAATTACACAAATACACAATAATTTAACATAATTTAACTGCAGCGGAATTATGTGAACATAATTTTTGTTGTAAAAATATATTTGGGAAAGGAAGAAGTGAGAGCAGGCGTTTGCTTGGGAAAAGGAACAACAAGCTTCTATTTTGGGAAGGTGAGGGTGGGAACGAACATGGAAGCCATGAGAGAGAGAAAGGAGCGAACGAATACATTCTGAAAAATTTAGTTTTGAAAATTAATTTTCAAAAAAGGGTATTTTGGAAGGAGAAAAAAGATATGTTAGTAATTTAGGGAGGTGAATTTAACAAGGAAAAACTTAGATACAATTATTTAGGTACTTTTTGTATTATTTTCCAATTAGAATTAGAATATTGGTAATTTGCATGCATACAAATTTATTATGTTGATTACTAATGTGAAACTCTAACTCTTGATGGGACAACAATACTAAAAGTGCGTAAGAACTATATCTAACTTTTTTCCATTTAACATTGTCTCAGGGTAAATGAAAGTTGAATTAGTTACATTGAATTGGTTTGGTTTGGATTTTGGAAAAAATTTCAACCAATTTGATTAAGATCGGCTTGATTTGATTTGGATTTGGATCATTGAATTGTGATAAAAGTAAATAATTGCTATATTTTCTTCAAGTTTTTATCTCCACTTACTGTGTACTCTATATAAATATTTAAGTTTCAGTTTGAAGTGAACCACCTTATAGATAGGACATACTCCATAGTGACTTATGATAAAATCGAGTTTTGAATATATTTTGCAATGAGTTTTTGAGAATATTTGTTAGAAAAACTCACGATTTGGTCCAAGTTAGTGTTAGAAAGGTATTTTAATAGGCTAAAGAGCTACAAAGTTGAGTTTTGGACTCAAATTTGCCACTTTGTTGAACATCAAAATTGTGTTGAAAACCACGACTGTGGTGGATCCTACACTATTGTGTTGAGTCAACCACAACTGTGTTGAGAGCAAGCCAACCGTGGTACAATTCCCATAAAAAGAGAATCAATGTCATCATCACCAAGCAAGATAATGGTGCTGATCCAGGGAACTCAATAGCAAAATTTAAAACTTGAATTAACCGCCAAAAGACCACAGTCATGCTGGGACCAGTAAGGCCATGTTGATGCTACAAAGACAATTACATTTTAGTCATTATAAATAGAAGGCTTAAATGTAATTATGGTCTCCTTATTTTGTTTGATCCATACTTTTGGTTCCTCCATTTTAAAATTGAGACATTTGATCATCTTATTTTTTAAAATATGCGATTTTAGTTTTTCAATTTTAAAATAGAGACATTTAGTCCTCTTATTTGAAAAAATTATAATTTTGGTCAAATTTTCAATTTTGTTTATATTTTATTTCTTTTATTTTGATTTAATTGAATCCTAAACCTAACATATTCATTTAAGGTATCATTGAGAAATGATTTAATTAATTACGAAATAAGAAATAAAATAAATAAAATATAGACAAAATTAAATATTAAACCAAAATTGTAGATTTTCTAAAATACGTGAACCAAAATTGTGGATTTCCTAAAATATGGGGACCAAATGTTTATATTTTGAAATAAGGGGACCAAATTTCAAATGTTTTAAAATTGAAGGATCAAATGTCTCAATTTTAAAATAGAAAAATCTAAATAACATATTAAGTAAAATAGAGGGACCAAAATTGCATTTAAGCCTAAATAGAAAATAGGAACCCTCAGTTATCTGATCTTTTATTTTGTTTTTTAATCTGAGAGTTCTGTGTAAGAAGGCTTTTGTGTAAGGGACTCTTAATTGAGGGAGGATGTAGAGGCTATTATTGGACATTTTGAAGTTTCTTCCCTTCTTGTAATCTTTATGTCTATTATTGGAAATTTCTGCTTCATCATGATCATGAGTGGCTAAATTCTTAGGGCTTGGATTATGATGTAACTATAGTCTTGTACCTCAATTCTAATTTTAATGAAAATCTTGATGTTATTAAGTCAATTGTTTTTCTTAACTATTTTGATTGTTATTTTGGAACTGATTACTCTAAATTTTAGTTAATTTCTTATCAATAACCATTTGCCTGTGATTAATTGACTTGCGAAGAAGTTGAATTTGTATAACTTGTATGACTAAACCTGTTATATGAACTCCCAATAAAATTAATATGTTCATTACCTCTCTATGAATTTACCTTTGCCCTAATTTAATTTTTCTATGGCCAATTGAAAATTGAATTAGGAAAAGGGTATTATAAGACCATGATCAAGAGCTAATAAATGAATTTAAGAGGTAGCTGGCAATTAAAGTGTGGATTAGGGTTTTGATTAGAATAAGAACTGGGGGAAATGAGGTATACGTAAAATCACAATCCTAGGCTAACTCTTGGATTATTATTCTTGCATTGATATTGTGTGCTTACTCTATTCTTTCTTTTTCCACAAATAATTGATAACAACTTCTCAAATTGTTGATTAAATAAAAATTGTTTTGTTGATTGCAAAATTGAATTATTTGGGAATTGCCATTAGTCCTTTGGGTATGATAACCAGATTTAGGTCCATTGTAAGTGCCATATAGGGTGCACTTGCCCTTAGCGAAGATATTTTATGCATCAAGTTTTTGGTGTCGTTGCCTGAGACTAGTTGAATAGTTTTTGAATAATTGATTTTGTGTGAGCCAAGAAATTCTTGTTTGTAGTGTTCATAGTTTTTTATTTTTATTAATTTTTTGTTTTACTTCTTTCTATTTTGTTTTTTTAATTGTGTTTGTTTAATTTTTAAGATTTTTGAAGTTGAGTTTATTTCTAATTTTTCCTTTTCTTGTTGCATTTTAATCCTTCCTCTTGTGTTGATAGTTTATGCTAACTCGATCTTAGAGACCAACACTTGTGAAGAACATGAGAAATAGAGTTGAACAAAAAAGGGAAATGATTGCTACAAGTTGAGGAGGCAATGTCGGTGGAGTTGTTAATTAATAATGATCCAACAACTGAACAAACATTGTTGGACTATATCACTCCTAGGGGGGTAGCAAACATCATTTGTTGCTAGACTTGGTGGCATCAATGTTGAGCTAAACACATGGATTCCTTCAAATGATAGAAAGAAGTCAGTTCAATGGGTTGTGTAACATCGTGAAATTTCCTTCTACATTTCTTTTCTACACATGTAAAAAAAATTTACTGTTAAAGACTAGACAATGGAAATTTTGCACTGTATAATTTAATTTTATGACTGTTGAACAAGTGGCCTCAATAAATTAAGAGGGGAGGTGAATTAAGTTTCAAAATTTCCAACTAACAAACTTTTAACCCCCTTCCAAATGATAGGCTCAGAATGCAGAAGAAGAAGCAACAATCAATTTAATAATGTTCTTTAAACATGCAAGACAAAATTGATTGCAATAACATAAATGAGATAAAGGAAGAGAGAAATGCAAACTCGATTTATACTGGTTCGGCCACTTCCCGTGCCTACGTCAAGTCCTCAAGCAACACACTTGAGATTTTCACTAACTTTGTAAAAATCCTTTTTACAACTTCTGAACACTCGAGGGGTCCCTTTCCCTTATGTTCAGGAAACTCACAATTCAAGAAACAATCAGTCTCTTGATTACAATTGACTTTCTGAGATGAACTAAAAGATTTCTCTCCTTTAGAGTGGATGATACAAATTAAAGTTCCTAGAGGAATTTCTTTCTTTTATAGATGATAATAGAATTTGAAATTCCTGGATGAACTCTCAATAGATTTGCAAGTGTTTCCCTAGAGTTGTTGAGAGAGCATTTAGCAATAAATTTCTCTCTTTTAGAGATGATAATACAATTTGAAGTTCCTGGATAAACTCTCAATAGATTTGCAAGTGTTTGCCCTAGAGTTGTTGAGAGAGCATTTAGCAATAAAGTTCTCTTAGAATATATATCTTTCTCTTGCTTTTCGAAGTCAGACACACATATATATGCCCTTCGTGCCTTTTCAAAATGGTTTGAAGAGATGTGCCTTTTCAAAAAGCTTTTTCTGAAATTCTTCATTGGTAATCGATTACAGGTTTCTGGTAATCGATTACACAGTTATATTTTGAAGGGTCATGACTTTTCAAATTGAATTTCAAGAGTTCCGTTGCTGGTAATCAATTACACATCAATGATAATCGATTACAACTTTTAAATTCAAATTTCAAAACCGTTCTAAAAGCTGATTTTTCAAAATTGTCTTCTGATAATCGATTACACTGCCTGGTAATCAATTACCAGAGCCTTGATCTCTTGGAAACACTTGTTTTAAGGCAAAGGCTTGATCTTGAATTAATCCTGAAGCACTGCTTGTTTGTTGAAGCAACCTTGTATTAATCTTGAAGCAATACTTAACCTTTGAATGTTTGTTGAAATAATCTTAAAAGCAACCTTGTTTGATTATTCTTTGGCATCATCAAAATCATGTATTCATACATTCACATTCTCTCCCTTTTTTATGATGACAATCATTATCAAGTGAATTCTTTTTTACATCATCAAAACCTGCATGATTCATATTTTCCCCCTTTTTGATGATGAAAATCATTATTAAGCAAATTCTTGTTGACATCATCAAAACCTGCATGATTCACATTCTTCCCCTTTTTGATGATGACAACCATTTGTAGGTTAGGAGTAAAAAAACAAAAGAATATCTATCTAGATAGTTTACTCCCCCTTGATTTTGCAATGATTGCTTATATGAAACAATTGAAGATTACATATATTTCATATATAAAAAGTTGTCTCATAAGACCTTACTATCTTATCTTTTATCATTATCAAGTGAATTCTTTTTTACATCATCAAAACCTCCATGATTCACAATGACCGTGTGATTTAATTTATGCTCTGTATGATATTAATCGTATAATTTTAGAGTTAACTTTATTTATTTTTTGTGGAAATAATTTATTTAGTTAGTTGACATAAATTGGAAACTGCCTAGATAAAAAATTTCATCAGTAGTGAAATTGCATTATGCACTGAGCACAGTGTAATTTAACTATGTGTGAGAGTGTTCTCTGTATGAGGATTACTCTAGGTACATGTATTCCTAGGGAGATTAACACATAGGAAGAGGTAGAGTTAGAATGTGTAGGATGCTATGATGCAGTACATGGCCAAAACTTTGAATCTAACAACTCTAATGTCTCAAAGAGCTTCTTGTACCTTTCTTTTCAAACTGAAGTTAATCCCAAGAAGAAGGATGTGAATGTTGTGATGATCAGGAGAAAGAAAGCTAAGGAGGAATTAAAGAAGAAGTAAGAGCTAACTCTAGTTCCAGAAAAAGAAGTTCTTGTTAAGGAGAACCCAACTGCTAAGAAAGAGAAGGAAAGGAAGTATTGACACCTCCACAGATATGTATTTATTTCCCTCAAAGTATAGACAATTTGCTAAATTTCTTGAAATGTTTAAAAAGTTCCATACTAACATTCATTTTGCTGATGTCATTGCTTAAATGCCAAAGTATTCAAAGTTTTTTTTAAAGAAATAATTTCTAATAAAAAGAAATTTTCTAAATTTGAGACAATTGTTCTCAATGAGGAATGATTTGTTGTTGTGCTTGTGAAGTTGCCCTACAAGATAGGAAATTCTTATTTTGAATTTTTTATTTATTTAAGGGACATGAATTAATTTAATGCCTTATCTATTTTTAGAAAAATAGGCATGAAGGAACTACAACCCACAAACATTACTTTACAGCGCGCTAAAGGTCTATTGCTTACCTTAAGGGAATAATTAAGGATGTTGTGGTTAATGTAGACAAGTTCATCTTTCTGGCAGATTTTCTGGTGCTTGATATGAAGGAGAATGAGGACTTCCTGATCATACTGGGGTTAAGGTTAGGCAAACTCACTCTTAGGTTGGGGACTAGTTCTACGGTGCATAGGTCTTGCAACGTGCAAGATTTAAATAATAAGAATGATAGCCATGTGGTATTTTAAGGGAAGATCTGGCAGTGGATATTTTTTAGGCTTACAAAGCACTTGTGATCAAATGATCGATGTGTTATTTAAAAGGAAAATAAACTACATGGATGTGTATTTTCTTTGTCTTTATTTTAAAATTTCAAATCCACTTTTGATTGTTGCTTCACGGGTTGGGTTATCCCTTTACCCGTGGAATTTGGTAGCACCATTCATTCAATTAGGGTTTTTCTAGAATCGTAATCATGATATCGATGTTGTTTTGCTTATTTCTTCCCTAAGTTGTTGTTGTTCGTTCATTGTGACACTGACACCGCTCTTCTCTACTCTTGCCCAAGCCTTGTTGTGCTTAATGATTTGCTTTTGTTATGGTGAGAATAAGGAGATTTTTTTTTGCTGTCTTAATTGATTCTTTAGTTCGATTTACATTAAATTCATGTGATCATAATTGTGTAGGGACACAAGAATGAGTGGTTGTGGTTGTAGTTTTCATTGCATATCAAAGTATTATAATGCCTTATTCTATACTTACACCAGTCGTATAACACCCTAATGAAATTTTTTATTAGCTTTGCAGGTTATAGACTAAAATTGCAACAAAGTATTGCTCAAATTTCTATGGCAGGATAATAAAAAAACACACTCACAAGTAAGATTGAATTTGTTAGTTGAATGCGAGTATTGCATTTTTTTTAGGTACATGTAAACTTATTATTATTTTTTTGTGGCTGTCATCGGGGTTTTGGAGGATATTAGCTTAATGGTTAACAACGATGACAATATATATGTTGATGAGGATGCAAATGAAGTTGACTAGGGGAATGAAACTAATGATGGAGTCCTAGAAATGGATAGTAATGATGTAAACAATATAGATGGTTTGGAAGAAGAAAACTCAATTTCTGAGGGAGAGGAAAATGAAGAGGATAAAGATGAATTAATGGAAGATGATGAAGTATTGGAGGAGAAGAGTGACTTTGCATATGAATTTTGAGGATGTTTTGGGTTTGTTGTAAATGGTATAAGCATTAACAGTCTGGATGACATATACTCAATTAACATGCAGAATTTAACATTTGATCACTTGGAAAGGTTAGATTTTCTTGATCTAGAAACTACTTACCATTTCTATTGTTGGTATACTAGAGTGAATGATTTTTCAGTTTGCAAAAGCAATATAATTAGACCTACACAAGGGGGGATTCTACAACAAATATTTGTATATTTTTAGGCTGGTTATAGAAAAACTAGTTTAGGAAAAAAGAAAACATAAGTCAAAGAATAAATCAAGGTGTGGGTGCAAAGCAATGTTTTGTGTTTATGTGAACATTTCTACTTGTCGTTGGTGTATAAAAATATTTGTTATTGATCATAATCACACACTTTTGGGACTCCATATTATTGTGGAATGCTGCTAGGACATAGGAAAATGATAGAAACTGATTTAATGGAAATTAAAAATTACAAAAAGGTAGGCATTCAGCCTCCCCAAATGTATGTTGCCTTTGCCAACACATTTAGTGGGTATCAAAAGGTGGGATATATTAGAAAAGACACTTATAACCAAGTGGTTAGACAGAGGCGTCAACATTCATCTGATGCTAGTGCTACGTTGAAATACTTGCAAAAGTTGCATGCAAAAGACCTGATGATGGTTGTATCTCTTACTGTTGATGATGAAAATAGGCTCCAATATCTCTTTTGTTGTGATGGTGAAAGCCAGATAAAGTTTAAGAGATAAGGTGATGTGTTGGCTTTTTAGGCAACTTATAAGAAAAATAAGTATCTTTGTCCATTGGTGGTGTCGTTAGGTGTAAATAATCATAACCAAACAATTGTGTTTGGTGCAACACTAGTAAGCAATGAGACAAAAGACACTTATATTTGGTTGTTGGAGAAATTTTTTGATGCTATGGAGCAACAAGTTACATCTTCGATCATCATTGATGGTGACATTGCTATGAGGAATGCAATGAGAAAGGTGTTTCCAAATGTTCATCATCGGATGTGTGCGTCACATTTGTTACGCAACACAACTAGTAATGTGAAAAACCTAGATTTCTGCCATATTTGAAAAAGCATATGCTTGGAGACTATGATGTTCCCCAATTTAAAGACAAATGAAATGAAATGGTTTTAACTTGAGGGCTTGAAGATAATAATTGGCTTGTTGAATCATATACGAAAAAGTCTATGTGGTCAAAAACTCATATATGGGGAATTTTTTTTGCAGGTTTTAGCACTATATTCAGATGTGAAGCATTCCATGGATATTGTAACATTCCATTTTTCATAAATAAATTAAAAAATATTTTTATTTATAAATAAATAGAGTTTTAGAAAAAAAATGATGAGGTTTTTATAATTAAATAATAAGAAATAACTTTACTAAAATAATGGTTTGAAGGAGAGAAAAAAAAGAAAGATATTTGATAGATTCATTTGATAGGATATAAAATAGAGTAATTGTTTATAGAATAATAAAAATAAATAAATAGGGTAGATAATAGGTTGTGAGTACCCTAGCTATAAATAGAGACATGTTATGTCAGTTTCCAGACTGACCATAGCTTCTGCACCTCCTCCTCCTCTCAATTTCGTTTTCTCTTTTCCCCGTCGTCATATTTTAGCACCAAGTTCGAAACTCAATTCCGAGCATGCTCACCATTGGAAATTACAAAAACATGTCGGAGCTTAGAGAAATACCCTTTGCATCGTAGCCTTTTCTTTTCCTGTAGAAACCCAAAATCATCTCAGTAAAACTACAATCTCGGTCTCATTAACCGTTGGATCGTCGTAAAATTTAGACACATGGTTCACAATTAATTTTCCCATCAATGAAGGCTTCAATGATATGTGAATATTATTACTGTCTATGTGTGTGTGTTTGTGTGTGTGTGCATGTGTATATATATATATATTGTGTCATGTAAATATTATTACTGTGTGATGTGTATATGAGTTATTAGGCGTGATAAATTATTATAATGAGATTATAATATTGTTATGGAGATTGAGTAGTGCAAAGTGGAATGTGTCAATTTGCGAGATACATGTAAACATGAGATGATTGATTGTAACATAATGAGATGTGAAATTGTAAACATGAGTTTTAGTTGTAAGTAAGTGTGTGGTTAACACTTGATGTGACATTACTTGTGGTGTGAGCTGTGAATTGTACAATAACCCGACCAATGTTTATCTTGAGAAAAGTGTTGATGTGCAGTGTTAAAGGGAAAATGTAGGTTTCCTATTTAGGAACTAGCGTTAAATTGTAGCGCAATGTGTTAAACGTGTTTGAAACATGAGTGTGAGGTCGTGAGTATTGTATAATTCATGGGCGGTGTCTATAAATTGAATATGTGATGAATTGTGGAATAACATGTTGCTTTGAGATTATAATATTGTTATTGAGATTGAGTATAAGTGCAAAGTTGAACATGTGTTAATTTGTGAGATACATGTAAACATGTGATGGTGGATTGTGTGAATGTATGTATACATGATTTTGATGATGTCAAAGAAGAATCTAACAAGGCTACTTCAAATGATAAGCATTTGCTTCAAGAATAATTCAAGATTGCTTCAACAAACAAAGCCTTGTTTCAAGATTCACTAAAGACCAAGCCTTTCCTTAAAACAAAGTGCTTTCAAGACATGCAAGGCTCTGGTAATCGATTACCAGGAAGTGTAATCGATTACCAGAAGACAGGGTTGAGAAATAGCTGTTGAAAAAGGTTTTGAATTTGAATTTTCAACATGTAATCGATTATCATATGTTTGTAATCGATTACCAGCAACGGAACTTGGGAAATTCAAATTCAAAAGTCATAACCCTTCAAATTATAACTGTGTAATCGATTACACAAACATTGTAATCGATTACCAGTGGAAAGTTTTCAGAAAATCTGCCAACAGTCACATCTTTTCATTAGATTTGTGAATGGCCATCAAAGGCTTATAAATAGGTGACTTGGGCACAAATTTTATAAAGAGAGTTTTGCTTGGTAAAAATGTCTTATCATCTCAAAAGACAATGAGAGAGATTCCAAAAGAACTTCATTGTCAAATGCTCTCTCAAAAGAAATCCTTGGCCAAACACTTGCAAAATCTATAAGGATTCTTACATGATCTTCATTGTAATATTCTTCTCTTGAAGAGAGAATTCTTCTTCCATTCTTCTTATTCAATGAGATTGGTTAAGAGACTGTGAGTCTCTTGTTGTAAAGGATTCCTGAACACAAGGGATGGGTTGTCCCTGTGTGGTTCAGACTTTGTAATGGATTTTACAAAGATAGTGAAAATCTCAAGTGGGTTGCTTGAGTACTGGATGTAGGCATGGGAAGTGGCCGAACCAGTATAAAACTGTGTTTGCATTCTCTCTTCCCTTATCTCATTTATGTTATTGCAATCAATTTTGCCTTGCATGTTTATAGAACATTATTAAATTGATTGTTGTTGCTTCTTCTGCATTCTAAGCCTATCCCTCTTAAGATTATTGAGGCCACAAGGTCTAACAGATTGTGACGTTATGAGATGTGAAATTGTGAACATGAGTTTTAGTTGTGAATAAGTGTGTGGTTAACACTTGATGTGACATTACTTGTGTTGTGAGCTGTGAATTATACAATAATCCGACCAGTGTTTATCTTGAGAAAAGTGTTGATGCATAATGTTAAAGGGAAAATGTAGGTTTCCTATTTAGGAACTAGTGTTAAATTATAGTGCAATGTGTTGAACGTGTTTAAAACATGAGTGTGAGGTCGTGGGTATTGTATAATTCATAAGCAGTGTCTACACGCAAAAATGGATTTAGGAGTTGGACCTAAATTAGGAGGGAGAGGCCCTAATGGACTCTTCGGAGTGTAGGCCTTGGGAGTAAATACATCCGGTTTGAGTGCTCCTTTAAGCCTGTATCGATCCCACATGGTTGGAGCATTTTTGCAAAATAACGTGACCTTGACTGGTCTCCCTATGATTTTACTTAGTGAGAGTGACCTGACATACCCATTTTGTAGTATGCTTTGTTATGTACTCCTAAGTGCCCCAGGGTGATTTTTCACTAACATGGTACCACATTACATATAGGCTTGAGTCTTAGCATAAATGTTGCATAACGCTTGCTAATTGTTTATTATGAAATTGATGAGTGTTATTATGTCTTGATCAAAGTATATGATTCATGTGTAATGTGATTGATGATTGATTATTCAAAAGTGAATTTTAAATAACAAAGTGGTGGAATTATGTGAGTTATGTTTAAGTAATTTCTATATCATTTATATGATATATATATATATATATATATATATATATATATATATATATATATATATATATATATATATGTATGTATGTATGTATGTAGTTGTCTTGTTTCTTTATTAGTTAGGAATGTGATAACTCACTCCCCTCTAGTTGTTTTGTTTGGATCATGTGATGATCTCGAACTTTGTGTTCGAGGAAGCAGATGACTAGGTGAATTGTTTTAAGGAACCTTGTGCTGAAAGACGTTGGAACACAATGCTCTGATAGGATATGACATTGGGACATATGTTTCTATATTAATTGCATGAAGTCGTGAACGGCCTTGTTTTAAGCCAAGATGATTTTAGTATTTATCGGAGTATGTCATTTTATGATGTTAGACAAGTGAATGTGAACCTTTTACCCTTTTGAAAGGCTTTTATTTAAATCTGTTTTAAAAGCTTTTAATTAATTTTGAATTCTTATTCCTTTTATTATTAGTACATATATGTATGAAGTAGAGGGTGTTACAGATATCTTATAAAGTATGTTGATTCTAAGATAAATTTGATAGATTTTCTAGAATAATTTCATAGATGCATTTATTATTTTTGTCATAGAGAGTTTGAAGTTGACTTTTAGTATGATTTTGAAATTTATGTGTTAGAAACGAATTTATATTCTAATGAGGAGTCTATTGCAAGACACTTCACTAAAGAGGTGTTTCAAAATTTTCAATTGTATCTTAAAAAACCTCAATGTCAAGATTGGTTGAATGTCAAGAAATGACTATGTGCTTAGTTTACACAGTGAACAAGTATCGCACTGATCGTATACGACACGTATCATTTTGACCCACATTGGATCAATTTAAGTGTTCATGTGAATGAATGGAGTCCATCGGTGTACTATGTGACCACATTTTGACTATTGTCTTGCATCTTGATATGCTTGAACTGCCAAATAGTCTACTTCATGGTAGGTGGAAAAATAGGGCTAATGATGAAATTCGTACTACTTTTGGTGTTGATTCGTCATTTTGGGATTCACAATTAATTGCCAGATATGTTAAATTGGTTCAAGTTTAAAGAGAATTGTGCCACCATGCTTATCACAATGATGAAGAGTATTGTAATATGGTTGAATTGTTCACTGATCTTTCGCAAATTGAAGATGAAATTTTTTTTAAGGATGTTCTTGATGAGGATGAAATTGATGTGCAGAAGTTCTAGACGATGTGTTAGATCCGTAACACATTCGACTCAAAGGATGTGGTGAAATGAATAATAGTCAACCGAGAAGACATTGAAGAACATAAACATGTGGTAATTATGGTCTAAAGGGACATAATAAACGTTCATGCACCTTAACCTCCCAAGCAGATGAAGCTGATATGGTTATAGAATCTTAAGCCTTTCCATGAAACCTAATTTAAATTATACGAAAGTAATTAATTGATTGTTCATTTTAAATTGTTTCCTTTTCAGTAGTTGGATGGTTGTCCTCGTATGTACTAATAGTTCAAGCATTGTTTTTATTGTTGGATGATTGTCTCCCTTTCATAGAGATGAACTTGGTGATTGTAGCCAAACTTGACCGTCTTTATTGATTTTAAGTTTTTATTTCTTAATGGGTCAGTTGCTATTCTTATTTGTATTTTATGTTTTTCGTTAGTATAGTAACATGTCAAGTATTAAGATCACTCTGACTTATATTGTTGTGTTTCCCAAAATGAACTCTTTGTTTAGTTGTGTTGATTATATCACGTCCATGAGTGATACGTTTGCAAGGTGTGTTAATGTTGGGTGTGAACATGTGACAAAATTATCATATTAAGTTGAAGGAATTATTTAAGGTTTGTCAAAATTCGTAAATGATAATGATAATGACCCATTGTAAGATAGTTAATGCCTCAGCCGAATGTACACTAGTTTAGAATTATGTGGCTATGTTACAAGGTTTTAAATTATGACATTAAAAAATGGACATATGATCCAATGTAAGCTAAAAGGTAAAAGCTCAAGCAAATATATTTTCAACAAAATTGTTGTGTGCACGAAAAATATGATTGTTTGGTATAGGTAAGCTATTACACACTTGGTTGAACTTGCTAATGATCATAATATTTTTTAAAATTCAGAGGTAGTTTATTTTCATAGGGAAATCTAAGATACTTTAGATTTAGTACAATATGTTCAATTTGGACCTCTTATTCAACACCTTATGCAACCACAACGAGTTCAATAAGAATATCAATGCTAATTCATGAACCACATTATGTATGACCACTATAATATGGAATAACAATTTTGTTCCCAACATACTTTTCAAAATATTACATGATAGAACCAGGTGATAGTGTCTTTAGCCATGACATTCATTTTGTATCATTTGAATGTCAAACAAAATTGAAATAACCCAAAAAAAAAAGCAAGCCCAATTAGTTGAACAAATTCCAAAATTTCAAAATATTACATCATAAAACTGGGTGATAGCGTCTCCAATCATGACATTCATTTCGTGTCACCCAATTAGTTGACACTAGACCTAAAACAAATTTGGGTCACAAAAAACTTTGCCAACTGAGACCAAAATTAATTTGTGGATTATTCAAAATGAAAATGCATTCCATATTTTCCAGTTGGGTTTTGTGCTATTGATTAAAGTCTATTTAAAATTGTTGTGGTTTCCTAATAACAATCCCATTGCCCCTTTTATGCGTACATGCATGTCTTCTAGTAGCATATAAATTGAGACATTGAGCCTGAGAGTTATTTTTTGGATAAAGTAAGTAAAACAAACAAAGACCTAATACATATAATTGGAAAAAAAAACTTATGATTCTATAAAGGCTATTGATGAATAAGTGTTCCATTAGTAACCATTTCAGTGTCCATACAACAAAATTGTAACCATAACAATTGCACCAAATATTTATCCACTCACATAGTATACAAATATTATTCATTCATACAACATAGTTGCTAGCAAAGTCACTTACCTATTGTCACAACTAGGGATGCCTCTAGCTTCGGTTATAAGCAAATTTGAAAATTTTGTTAGTCGAAAGTTGATTTAATCTGAGTCAAACACATTGGTCGTAATTTCAAACATGACTTGTACCTATATAAACAAAAAGTATACAATTAATGAAATTTATTTTGAGTGTATTTGTGATTGTTGTTATAGAACCGATTAAACTATGAGAACATTAACCAATTTCTTTATTGTCTCGACTTTTTCTTCTAATGACTCATTGGTCAAATACGAGTCCAAATCATAAAATTTGCCTTCTTTTACATGAATGACCATGAGGTACCAGTGTTCCTTGTTTTCATGAATGAGAATATAAATCTAGAACACAATAAACAAACAATGCACATTTGGTTTATTATGTTGAAGAAAAGTGATAAAATTCATGCATTCCCTCAATGGGTAGCTGGCTTGAATTACGAATTTGAGGTCCACAAAAGGTCATAGTCAATCCTTCCCATGATATCCCATCAACACCTCTACACTTTCGCCATATATAGCATTTGTGTTAAATAATATTTAACAATTAAAAATTAGGAAGCAAGTAATACCCCAATATACAAACTCACAAAGTGAATTTGTTGAAGGTAAAAATATACCTCAAATGTAGGGAGTAGACACCAAATAGTTTGATGGGTCTTGTTAAGTTGTGAATTTGTGACTTTTATTGCACTAAATAAAATTATCGAGCAAAAAGATGACAAACACTGAGTCCACTTACAATCCACTAGTTCACATGTTAAATTAATAAGCAACTACTTATTATATAGTGTATGACACGTAACCTCTGATGGGATGATTCTTGAGGGACATAAGCTTTCAAAGTCTTTTTTTGACCCTATGTTATTTCCTACATGGAAAATGATTTTGCTCCCACTGTTTCAAGTAATGGGAAATGTAATTACCATTAATTAGACAAACCAGATTTTCATTATAAATAAATTGTACTAGAAGAATAGTTACAACACGTAACAAAAAATAAATCATATGACCAAAAAGAACCTTACCTTGGGTCTGCTTCAGAATTGAAAACATATGCACACAATTGGCTCTTTGTCAATGTTAGCTTCATGTCTGTCATTGATTCAAACAAACACAGAGCGCCCTAATTTTGTAATACACACATAGTTTGCGTATATTATAAATGAATAATGTTGCCTTAATGTATAAATGTTACCAAATAGTTATATTAATAAAAATGTTAAGGCTTTTTGCACCTATAAGTTGTCAACTTCATTTGTTATTAGTACCTTTGGCATAGCCTCACAATTCACCTTATGAGCATGCATTTTTCCTTTTTGGCATACAACATTTCCTTTTGGCAATGCCTCCTTTTGTGTCATGGCCTTTTTTGAAGGTTGTTTGATGCTATTTGTAGACATACTTGCTCCTTCGATTTTTGGCCTTTTAAAGTTGGGGTAGACTTATGTTGTGGAAATGCCAACCGTCTATAGGCCAACATTGATTGTGATTGAACTTGCAAAGATGGACAAAGTATTGAAAATATGTATACTACATGGAACAAATTTAAAGTACAAGTTTTTCTTTTTGTCATTTTGGTAAAAGTTTGATCATTTTAGTGTAGTTCAACTAACATTTGACTTCATCTCTCTTATAGTTAGTCAACAAAGTGTATATCAGTTGACTTTTGCACTGTGGATTTTCCAATGTTGCTATGGATAAATTTATCCTTCAAAGACGAATTTGTTTGATTGTTGTTTTCATCATCTTCTAAGTCATCAATGATGATAGTGCCAATGTCCTTGTCCTTATCTGCTAACTTATTCGTTGATATTTCATGAGACTTTTGACCATCATTGTAGCCCTCCACATCGAAAGAGATTGACTTATCAAAAGTATAAAAGAGAGAATTACTCTGTGTTTGACTAACTCTAATTTGTTTTGGGGTCTCTCATGAAGAATTATTTATGATAAAGTATATCATTGTTTTGAAGAAGTCATTATTTCTTACATCCATTTCCTTGATGTTATGACCCAAAGCCTATTTTCAGTGAAACAATAAAAGCAATGTTACTATTTTATAAAAGCAATGTATTTTGTTTATTTTGAAAGCATATTACAATAATTTGGTTCAACCATATCATTAGGTTGTATGTAAGGCTGATTGTTTTCTTTTATGTCTTTCACATCACCATCTTTCTTCTGCTTTTTAGATACTTTGGGATTGTCTTAAAAATCCCTATTGAGCAATACGCAACGTTCTGTTAACTCAAAAATATTTCCATAAGCACACAAATGTGTCTATGGAAAAACAATTTTAAGAATATTCAATACCAACGATTGAAAAAGTTTTACTCAGTCATATGAAAGTTATCATACCCATTTCATGGTTGCCAAAGTGATATGTTACCAACCATGTCCTAGTGGTTGTTTTCTTTCTTAACACGAGTAAAGAAAAATGAAGGAAGAACAGGGATTGTGGTGAGATCAAGCTTTTATAATAAGTAATTTTATTTTCTTATAATAAAACAATAAAACAAGCCTTCCAAAAGGCTCCATAAAAATAATTAAATTTAACAATTCAAATCTCTAATGACAAGATTTGAAACTTCAGACACGTCCATCATAATTATTGGCCACTAGCTGAATTGCACAACCAAAATATCTATCAGCTGTTCTCGTATGTGTCAGTTCAACATTTAATGCAAGCTAGCAATTTTTACTGGGAATTCATGAGACTAGTCTTGTTGTAACTGTATAAATACATGATTTTTTTCTAAAGTTAAATTACTATCATGGTCACACTTAATATTCTATTTGAACCATCATAATTATTAAAGGAATGTAATAACCATTAATCTTACTTTAATAAAAAAAAACCCTTAATCTTAGTGATTAAGCTAAGGGGAATTATATGTTGGATCAAGTGGCCTCGGAATAACTAAGAAGGGGCGGTTGAATTAATTATTAATGTGTCTTGACTAATTAAAAAAGTTATCCTTCTTAATGTTACTAGATTCAACTAGGCTTTTACTTCTAAGTTACAAAAGTAAAGAACAGAAACAATAACTTAACCAAAAGTAAAAGCGGCAATTAAAAGTACATAGCAGAAATTAAAGAGTATAGGAAAGAAGAAGACAAACACAAGATTTATACTGGTTCGGCCACAATCCGTGCCTACATCCAGTCCCCAAGCAACCAGCGGTTCTTGAGATTTCTTTCAACCTTGTAAAATCCTTTACAAGCCAAAGATCCACAAGGGATGTACCCTCCCTTGTTCTCTTTGAAAAACCAAGTGGATGTACCCTCCACTTGAACTGATCCATAAGAGATGTGCTCTCTCTTGTTCTCAGTATAACAACCCAAGTAAATGTACCCTCTACTTGTACCACAACGGATGTACCCTCCAATGTGTTAGGACAAAGAATTCTCAGGTGGTTAGTCCTTTGAATCTTTGTAAGGGAAAACAAAAGATATCTCAGGCGATTAGTTCTTTGAAATCTTTTGTTTAAGGGGAAGGGAAGAATCAAAAGAATTCTCAGGCGGTTAGTCCTTTGAATTCTCTTGGAAGAGGGAGAAGGGAAACACAAAAGAACTCAGGCGGCTAGTCCTTCGATTCTTTTGGCAAGAGAGAGAAGTGAATGAAGAAGAAGAGTAGCACAAGTTTTTGGTCAATAAACTTTTCTTGAAAGAGAAAGTATTGAACAAAAACTCTTAGAAAGATGAAGAGAAATTAATCAAAAAGTTCTGTAAAAACAAACGTTATTAAAATTCATGTCATGGTCACATATTTATAATCATTTGATGACTCAAGTAAAGTTTGTGACTCTTGGCAATTTCTTTAAAACTAATCACCTTTTAAAAATTGTGACTCTTTTTAAAACTAGTCACCTTTTAAAAATTGTGACTCTTTGGCATCATCAAAATAATCTTGGAAGTCATTGCTTCTACAATCTCCCTCTTTTTTATGATGACAATCCTGAAATCAAAATGATACATACAAGTTTTGTTCTACCGTTCACTCATCTCTTTCTCCCCCTTTCTTTTTGAATTTATGCTTAATTTTAATATAATATCTTAATTTCTAAAATACCAATTTTTATCTCCCCCTTTGGCAACATCAAAAAGGCCAAAGTGCGTAAAACATGAATAATTTAAAACATACATAAAGCATAATTTGTAAAACAAACATAACTGATTCTAAAACATACATAAAGCATAATTTGAATAAAACCAAATTGAAATGCAAACCACTTAGTCATATATCACAAACCATAAACATCATGTTCAGTCATACTAAGCAAATATTAAAAGAAATACTAAGTGTTCAAATGTCATAATAATATAGCCAAATACACGACTAGAAATCAAAATACTAATAATAATAATATCTAAACTAATGGTGGTGGTGGAGGTAAATCAAGGCAGTCGCGAATGATGGTGACATCTTCTTCAACCTTTGCAATCCTTGAGTTCATCTCCTCGAATCGTGTGTCCACTTGATGTTCCAAGGAGTCAAACCTCTCACCAACATAGGTTTAAAGTCCATTAAACTTGTCCAAAATACTCTGAAGGAGAGAAGAGTCCCTTTCAACCGGTAAGTGTCCTTCATCATCATTTGGTTGAACACCCTTTTTTACCCAAGAGTCATCACGCTCTTTGCGGTAACCAAAGGACGCAACCACAACAGCACCGATCAAGAAAGATCTCTTGATTGGAACATATGGTTCAGAATCAAGAGGGATGTTAAAATGTTGAAGGAACAAAGTAACTAAGTGTGGATAGGGTAAAGGAGCATTTAATCGCAATGCCTTATGCATGCGATACCAGACTAGATGTGCCCAATTAATTTGTCGGCCGGTATGAAAGACCTACATGACTATTAGATCTTCTTCAGAAACCTATGCAAGGTTTGAAGATCTAGGGAGTAGGATACGAACAATTAGATAATGAAGGATGC